>NC_142142.1:36985584-37293709 GCF_024610735.1 Ursus americanus | reverse complement strand
TATGGCACACGACTTAGTGATGACTCGGGTTGTGTTCAGGCCTGGGTAGCATTTTCAAAGAGGAATAGTGATAAATGCTCAAGTGTCTAGAAACTATGTTATGGAAGGAATCGTGAAGGAACGGGAGATGTTGAGCCTGAACTTCAAGGTGGGGCAGTTCTCTTCAAATAGAAGAAGGTCTGTCATGTAGGGAAAGAAGACTTATTTAGAGGAAGTAAGTGAAACCGATAGGCAGAAATTTCCAGGATGATAGAAATGGCAAATTTATATTCAGCCAAAATTTAACTAGTGAGACGTGCCATGATGCAAAGTGCCTCCTATTTTGAGGCATTATTATTTATAGTGTGCTCCTGTCACAATGAATATTTAAAGTGGGTGCTAAATAAGCATTTGTGCAAGATATATTGGAAATCCGATTTTCTGTGCTGAAGGGGTAGACTGAGGAACTTCTCTAGCTCCTTCTGACTCTTCAGTTATAAGTCTATGACTACCAATCCTCACAATCCCATGGCTAATGACTTTGCTTACAGGAATTAGCATTTTCTGTTTTCCCAAGCACATCATCTTTTTTCCCTTTGTAGTCCCAAATCCCTCAAATAGAGTGTGAATATCTTATTTGCACAAGAGTGCCATGAAAAATAAGAAAAACACTTTTAAAAGTCAATTATCACTTCCATATGTGTAGATCTCTCTTCTTGGGATATAATTTGAGATGTTAAAATAATCATTGTTATTTCCTTACACTCAGCTATAACCAAAGGGCAAAATATACTATTAACTAAAGCACTGAAAATCAGACATAGTAGGTAACCGATCTAAAACCCACCTGGATCCCCCTTACTTTATTGGTGTTATTGGAGTACAAGTGATTTACTCAGACTCCGTCAAGAGAAAAGGTCAGAGAAGATGAATATATTTTTTGCTCCTCAGGAAACATTTAAAGTTCATTAATTGAAAGGTGGAGTGAAGCTGGGAAATTTTCTCAATGAATCAGAATAAGGCAGCTCCAGATAGCTCTAAAAATTAGACACAAAAAGTAATACCTTTTCTTTACACATACAATACCGCCCTCAATATTACAAAATATAAAGACAGTGAAGAAGACTTAACACTTTAATATTCCTTATTTTCTGAATTTCTTTCATTTCATATTGAATATATTTAAATGGAATGGCCGTTTGTCCTTTGACGTGAGTTTCTTATTTTTAGCCTCACGGATCATGTATATTCCACTTGCCTTCAAATGAGAGAGGCAGGTATTTAAGAAACATAAAGGGAACCTCACGAAGTTGTCACTTCCCTTCTCCGGAATTCTCTGACAAGCTGTGCTCTAACCCCCTACAGTGATATTCATCAATAATGCACAGTGGATAACCTGGTGTCTCCACCTGTGTCTGTGGGGCCCCTTTCACTCGTCTGATGGAAACAGGTCGGTATCCAGCTTGGTTTGTGATAAAGGTAAAGCCTTTCAAGCAGGCATTGTTTTTTTACAGGTTCTTAACAACAACAACAACAAAAACCCCAACTTTTTATTTTGAAACAATTTTAGATTCATAAAGTAGTTGCAAAGATAATAGAGAGAACTCCTGGAAACCCTTCTCTTAACATCTTACATAACCATGGCACAATAATCCAAACAAAGACATTAACGTTGGTACGGTACTATTAATTAAACTGCGAATTGTTATTCACATCTCCCCGATTTTCCCACTGATGTCCGGGACCGAATCTGCCATCCCACGCAGCACGTAGTTGGCCTGTCTTTTACGACTGCTTCAATCTGTGACGGTACCTTGGTCTTTCCTTTTCCTTTACGACTTTGAC
The DNA here is from genome assembly GCF_024610735.1 of Ursus americanus. Taxonomy (NCBI): domain Eukaryota; kingdom Metazoa; phylum Chordata; class Mammalia; order Carnivora; family Ursidae; genus Ursus; species Ursus americanus. Next base: position 37,291,885 of record NC_142142.1, on the reverse strand, counting down.
GTTAAACCGTAGTGGCAGGTAGATGGTAGAATGTCCCTGAATTTGAGGTTGTTTGATATTTTCTGATGATTACTCTGAATAAGGATACTGCAGAGTTGATGTTCCTTCTTATTGCATCATATTGGGAAAACATGAAATCCACATGACATTATTCATGACGGCAATTTTGGTCACTTGGGACAGTGGTATCTGTCAGGTTTCTCCACTGTAAAGTTACAATTTTTCCCCGTCCATACTCCATTCACTAGAAGACAGTCACCAAATCCAACTCACACTGAAAGGGAGGAGGACTGAGCTCTACTTCTTGGAAAGAATAGCAAAAACAAAACAAAACAAAAAACTGATTTGCTAAAACCAATGCAATGAATAACATACACTGGGGAAATATACATTGAGGCTATGTAACTATCCTGTTTCTCCTTAAAGTTTTGCCCACTAATTGGAGTTCTCATCAGTGCATCTTGCCCTGAGCCGGCATTATTTTCAACACAAGTTTACTTTAAGGGGTTACAGAAACATGTTTTAAATAGATTATCATATAATATTATCTCAGTTAAGAAACAAGTGTTGAGTGTTTACTAAATATCTGTAAAATAGCCAGGAATCTCATAAACCTTCCCCACTTGTAAGCTAGGACACAATGAATGTATTGCGCTATTGGTCTCCAACTTCAGTGTACGTTGGTGTCATATATGGGGCTTCTTAAAAATGCAGAGACCTTGGCCACAAACATTTTTGCTGAACGTGTATTTCATGTAGAACATATTTAAGTAGGCTAGAATCTGATGGAAACCAAAAGAGTGACGGTTGTCTAGTAGGAAGAGTCCATTTTTTTTCTTTCAATTTTAAACAGTAATCGATGACAGAGTATCAGATAGTTTAGTACTTCGATTATAGGGTTTATGATATTCATTTGGACACACACTTTCTGAAGGCAGGAGCTGTCCCACCATTCACATAATCACTAAGTCAAATACCTACACCGCGGTCAGCTAAGGCCAGTATACATTATAGAGGAGATACGGAGACTTGGCTCTGCTCAAAGTTGCCCCCAGTCTGCTTGGAGAGATAAAACTACGAGTCCATTAACTGTTTCATGGTTGTCATATGGTCAATGTTGGGACTGACTTTAAAAGTAACTGAAGAATCAAGAAAGGAGAGATGGCCTAGTGAATCAGGAGAGGCTTCATGAAGGAAACCCAATTAAAGATGGACTTTAAATATGGTAGAGGATGAGGAGGGGGAAGATGAGGAGGGAAGAGACAGAGTAAAAGGTCCAAGCCCTTATCACCACCAGGACAGAGAGGTGGGTGGACGAATGAAACCTGCTGGGGAGGACACTGAAAGCCAGGTAATACACCTGAACTTGATGTGGATAAAACAAGACAGTATCAAAAGGATAGCTTAATGACAGTTGTTTTTTTTTTTTTAAGGAAAATCAATCCATCTTTTACTACTTCTATTTCTCAAAAGACCCTCTAACATTTCTCTGCAGACCAGGACACTCAATTAATATTCATGATGAACTGATGTGAAGACTCAAAATGACCTCGACAAATGGAAAGAATGGAAAGAACCCAAAAGAATGACATTCGAGTAGGACAAATACAAGTGAGCACACTTAAAGGAGAGATAAGATTGCCCAAAATATGTGATGGGGGTTGGTTCCTGCATATGACTATTAGAAAGGGCTCCTGAACTGGACACAAATTTTCTCAATCAATTTAAAATGAATCATCTGATTTGGATTTTCACACTAGTCCCTTGAACTGGATATTATGTTCATTTTAACTCTGAAGATATTTAGGCTAGTGAGTGTTATTGACTCGTCCAAGAAAACGGAGCTAACAATTGGCAGACTGAGGTCTTCTGATGTCACATCAAAGGGGAAACATTAAGCCATGCAGCCTCACTGTGTGTGTGTGTGATGTATGTGTGTGTGTGTGTGTGTGTGTGTGTGTGTGCATAGAGTGTGTATATATATATATGAACATGTATAGCATGCCTATGGTACAAACATGTTCACAAGCAAAGAGATCTTCCCTTCTCTTCCCTATTCCTTCCATTTCACCATCTCTCCCTTAATATAACAAAATGCACATCAATAATGGTATGCACAAGGAGTAGCTTAAGGAGCACGTATTCAACCGAAGTATCAACAACAGTCTGCCTTAAATACATAAGATCTAGCTCTTGTAAATGGCAGAGCCTATCTGAAAAAACCCTGGAGGACTTATACTGTTTATAATGTATCTATCCTTCATATTCCCTCACCCTTAAAGCTCCCGCGCTATAAGGTGGTGGCAGGTAGCTATTCCTGGAGAGGAGGAAAGAGCTGGTAGTGCAGCTATATCTTGCAGAAATGTACCGCGGAAAATGAGATTGGATGTTGTTTGCGATTGATTTTGTAGAGGCGAATGGGAGGATGAATGTAATTAATGGAGCTGCAGGCTACTCAGGACTTCAGGCTGGTTTTCTCAAAACCCATAAAGGTTCCACAAGTGCCCCTACCCTTCCCCCACATCCCTCCTCCCCAATAAGTGGTCCAGCACCAACGTGCCTCTCTCCATGGCGAGAATGAAGGTCACCACTTAATAAAGATCCCCTTTGGTGGAAGAGCTGTCATAGTGAAATTGTCTGTATTTATTTTAATAAAAGAAAGGTTTGGTTGCAATAGTGTCTGACACTGGGCGCACTCTTCTCTCTCTTTTAAGCAGTATGGTCTAATAAATATGTATCATTTCGAACAGAAAGTACTGGGTCACACTCCCACCTCAAGAACACGGGATTAAGAAGACGCGGTGCCAGCCGCCCTTGCCAGCTCCGCTGCCGCATGTCAATAAAATGTGAGGTTCATCACATTTCATTCGCTGACAAGCGTGGCCTTCCAATTCATCTCTGAGCTGCCGCTTCCCGCTCAGCATGAAATCGGGCCCACCAAAAAGCAATTTCAGGTCCCGTTTCTTGCAGGCTTTCCAGTTTTGATGTGGAGCTCTGGCACTGGGCAGCCTGGCGGTCAGGGAATGAGAGGGGAAATAACATGCAGTTTACAAAAAAAAAAAAAAGTTATAGAATAAAATTCTAAATCCTACTAGCCCACATCAGCTTAAAGCACACCTGTCTTCATTACTGGTGTAGGAGATGCTCGTCTCTCTCTATCAGTGTAGCATTTAAACAAAGTTCATCTCTGCTTCCCAGGGCCAGGGTCTGTATGTGCTTTTCATACCTCGGCATGTTCTCATTTAAAAAGGCATTTGCTTTTTTCCTCCTCCTTTTCTACATTGCTATTCCCTTTGTTATCTGAAAAAGCTTAGGAGTTCCGTCAAGACTTTGAGAGAGCCAGTCATTATTTCATTCTGAAAATGTAATGTCACCCAGAACAAGATGCTTTATCATAAAATTATAATGACCCTGTGCTTCGTAATTCATCATGTGCTTTATTTGCCGATTCATTAATGAATCCATCCAAGATTCCGGGATAATGGCCTTTAATTCTACAGGTGCAATACTTTACGGTAATTGCTCTAAATTACAATTACCTTTTCCAATTTCCAGGAAGGTTTTGGTAAGGAATCATCCCGTTTATCAATAAGGTGAATATCTTTACATTCCCTTAACCAAGATGCAATTAGAAACTCGAAGAAGTTTACAAAATAAACATGCTTTATCACTATGAGTAGAAATCACTTTCCTGGGACTTCATGTGCAGCATTTCCTTTAAAAAATATTTAACATAAAAATCATCTCATATCATTATAGACAACTTAAAACACAGAGGGGGAAACAATCGCTCCAAATCTCCTATCCTAAATCATAGCCACACTGTTTGATAGATTCAAACCTCAGATCTCAGCGCCAAGATGGGCTCAGCTAGAATTCTGGAATTGGTTAGAGAACGGTGTTCCATCTCATTTCTTACAGCATTCAGGGTCAACAGCTGGGTCCCTAAGCTACCAATACCAACATCAGGCAGGACACGGGAGTTGTCCAGGTGCCATTTTGTTGATGTGCTCCACCTGTGGAAAGCTGTCTAGCAACAGTGATCAACGAATCCCAACGATTGACCCACTAATTCCACAGCAGGGGAGATTTCCTATTAAATGAGCCTCTCTCCTATCTCCCCTGCAAAGCCTATGGAAAAAAAATCATCATCAAAGCATTAGTCATGGCAATGGAAATGACCTAAGTAAACGGTAATGGGAGACTGGTTAGTTGACTTACATTCTGTGCCCATTTGAAACATTTGAAAATGTTTGCAAACACTATGAATTATATGTGAATAGCAGAAAAGCATAAAAACAGTGTAGTTCAGAACCTACAAAAATGCAATACTAGACTGAAAGAATATCCAGCAACGCATTGCCTACCTCTCTCTAGCTGGCAGGGTTAATAATGATTTCTCTTTTTTCTTTTTTCTTTTTTTTTCGTTCTCTTTTGAAGACATGAAGACATGTCTAATGCAGATCTTTCTAATTTTTTTTTTTTTTTTAACGCGTCTGAGTCACCAACATTGTGAAGTCCTGGGCACACTGCAATAGTGTGGACAGTGTATCTGCCCGAGATATCTTACCTGCCTGGGGATAAGTCTACAGTAAATCACGTACGAGCTGTGTGGCGGTTTTCACACGGAAGACCTAGGGAGATGCTTCAAAACCCCATCTTCTACACTAGCTTCAAGGACAGGAATGAGAAAGCCGCAGAAGCGAGGGAACTGGGGCCGAGCTCACCATGCAGTGACAGAATGAAAGCGTAAAAGTTAAAGTCAAAATATCAATTGATAAATCTTGACTTTGGGCTCTGAAGCTTGACAGGAAACCTATAGTTGGTGATGTTGGTGCTGGAGTGGAAACAGGCCGAGAGCACTGGCTTATCGAAGACTGTTTTTATGTTTTGTGTGAGTAATGGGCCTTGCAAATTAGCACCCCTGCGGCCTGAAATACATAACTTTTCAAGGACACGCCGGTTTTCAGTTCGACAGGTGATACGGGGAAAGAAGTCCCCAAGGGGAGTTTTGATTTCTGTACTTTTCAGACACAGTTATATTTTATTCCAGCTAGGATGATGGGGAAGATAGCAGAGCGCTCTGAGGGTGAGCTGAGGGCTTGGAGAGGAAATGGAGCAGAAAACAGCTCACAGTACAAAGGAAGGGAGGGCTCCCAGGAGAGAGAGTGGGAAGGGCTGCTCTGGTCCCAGTGACACCTAATGGGGTCCTGTGCCATCTCCCTGCCCGCGGGGAGGGAGGGGCAGGCAGCCCGCAGGCCCATCACCGGGGTCCCCAGAAGGAACTCTTACTCCCACTGCTCCTCTCCTCTCTTACTGACCCCTCCCCTCCCTCTCTCCCAAGTGCTCTGAATCGTAAACCAGTCGGACAGAGTCTAGCTCCACAGTGGCTTTTCATAGAAGATAGTTCAGCTTACTCACCCACTCACTTGTCTATCCAACACTTACTCCTGGCGCTCCACTGTGTGCCAAGCACCATAGTAAATGGTGCACACAAACAGACGGATAATATACAATTTCTGCCCGTGAGCTGTGCGCAGAGTGACACTACGCTAGGGTGTCGAGACGCAGACGTTGAGACTGGGGAGACTGGGATTTCCTTCCCGGCTCTGCTGCGGCTAGCTCAGGGAGCCAGAAAAATTAGCCTCCCATTTTCTCATTTACGAAACTGCGATAATGAAAATTGCCTTACAAATAGTGGGGGAAGTAGAGGTAAATATATGTAAGATCTAAAACATGGTTGATACTCAGCAGAAGACTTTTTTTTTTTTTCCAATGACAGGCCTGACTTCCTACACAAGGTTATGTTTCTCAGAAGAAAAGTCAGTGCCAATTAATTTTCAGATATCTATCCCCTAGGGCACTCAGTGCAGGTGTAGCTTATAACACCAACTCTATCTATACGTGGAAAGAAAGGGCCGCGGCGTGCCAGGTGACAAAGCGGCTCCTAGAGCTAGCGGAAGGTCTGCACTCTCGCCCACACCTCCACGAGCAGGTGCGTAATGACAGTGCAGGAGGACCTGCAACCACATCCTGGACCCCCAGTGTCACTAACCCATGAATCCCTGAGGCTCACCAGCTCTGTCCAGGGAGTAGACTATGGGCTTAGATGACCGTGCATCAGTGAGGGTGCTCCTGGCCGGAAGAGTGGGGACACAGAAACTCCCGCTCGCTCTCTGATACCTACCATCTAGCATCTATCTGCCTTCCTATCTGTAATATCTGTCATCTGTCTACCTAACATCTGTGTACCTACCTACCTACCTGTCTATTATCTGTCATCTATCTACTTGTCTATCATCCATCATTTCTATCTGACCACCTCTCTATCAATCTATGATATTTGTTATTTACCATCCATCTACGACATCTATCTATCTATCTATCTATCTATCTATCTATCTATCTATCCATCCATCCACCCGTCTATCCATCCATCCACCTGTCTATCTATCCACCCATCTGTCTATCTATCTATCTATCTATCTATCTATCTATCTATCTATCTATCTATCCATCCATCCACCCGTCTATCCATCCATCCACCTGTCTATCTATCCACCCATCTGTCTATCTATCTATCTATCTATCTATCTATCTATCTATCTATCTATCCATCCATCCACCTGTCTATCCATCCATCCACCTGTCTATCTATCCACCCATCTGTCTATCTATCTATCTATCTATCTATCTATCTATCTATCTATCTATCTATTTATCTATCTATCTATCTATCTATCTGCAATGGCCTTAATAACAACTCTCAATGACCCTGGGAAAGCAAGCCCTATGAGGGGTTATATATGGATAAAAACTTTATCAGGAAATTTTAATTTAAATCACTTCTCTAGGAAATCCAATTTAATAGAACTTCCCTACAAAATGTGCACTCCTCCTATTTGACATTTAATACCTAGTTTTTACAACACAGAGGTAGATGTAATTTCTATTTTTTTTAAAAAAGCCAGCACTCTGCAGTTTAATTCCACAATTTTAAATTAATTTTTCAGGTAAATCTAAAATTGAATGATCATTTATTAAGTACCTAGTACAGGCTCAACATTGGGAATTACAAAGTGAGTCCCTAACATAAACAACATTTAAAATGTCCCCAAGATATGAAATAAGAAGAGTTCTCTCTTATAAATATATTTTTTAAACTACCCCAATAAAAAATGGATAAATGACATGAGAAAACTTCACAAGAAGGATTTACAGTCAGTAAACATACCTAAAAATGTTCAGCCTTACTCTGGAGCTAATAACTGCAATTAAAACATTAAGATACTTCAGATATTTCCCCTGCTCTAAAAATAATGAACAAATAATAAAACTTTTTAAATCAAATAAAACATAATAATACTGCACAATATTGAGAAGGGTCCTGTGGAATTGAGCAATCATGAATGATGGACACATTGTAAACCTTACTGGATGCTTTTGATCCGAAGGTCTAACATTTTGGAAACTGTTACAAGGAAATAATCAGACATGAGACTATAGATTTATATTCAAGTATATATCAGAGTATAATTTCTCATGGTGAAAAAAAAATGAAACAATCCCTTCTTTAACAATAGGCACTGACTAAAGAAATTACAAAACCGGGTGCCTGGGTGGAGCAGTCAGTTCAGTGTCCGACTCTTGATTTTGCCTCCGGTCATGATCTCAGGGCCGTAAGATCGAGCCCCACATGGGGCTCTGTGCTGGGCATGGAGCCTGCTTAAGATTTTTCCCTCCCTCTCCTGCGGCCCCTCCGCCCTTGCTCTCTCGCTCTTTCTCTCTCTAAAAAAATATATAGGTATAGATATAGATAGATAGATATGGATCTTATGACCTGACAAATGTTCACAGAATTGAGTAAAAAAAAACTAGGATATTAAATAGTACACAACTATCACTGATACTATGCAAAAGAAATAAACATGCCTAAAACAAGACTGGCAGGATATATATTGAAATTTGAACAGCTGCTTTATCTCTGGGTGGGGGAATTTTGGAAATGCTTTTTCTTCATACTTTCCAGATTTTCCAAATTATCTAAAATTAACATGTATTGCATTATAATAAAAGAAACAAGTTAAAGTTATATAAACCCTCCCTCATCCAAAACGAGTGAACAAACTCAGAAAATAAATGGAAACAAAGAGGATTCTGAAAATGTTGCTGTTTGAAAAATGTACCTCCACGAAATGGATTCTTCCCACCCAATGTTTGCTTCCTTCTGTGTGAGGGAAAGAAGTTTAAATTTTTAAAGTTTGGAACTTTCAAAAGGTAATAAAAGCCAAAGTCTAGGAGCTGTGATGTGTGAGGAGCGAGGAGGGGTGTTGGCTGAGAATTCTTAAGGGGTCAAGTTTACGAAGAACAGATGGCTGGTCCTGTGATCACCGATGATGCCTCATCGCAGGGTCTCTCGCATTCTGAACTGCAGGGAGAAAATCTCCCTTTTCAAATTTTCCACAAGGTGGAGTGATAGCAAATCTCATCTTCCCAGCCTAACTGGTGAGACAAAGAAAATGAGACACAAAGATCATTTCAAGTCTGAAGATTTTAAGGGCTTGGCGGCCTCACTCTCATTTGGTGACATATTCTTTATCCCTATTTTCTCTCCCATCCCTGGACGTGGCTTGCTCCTGAATCTCGCTGGTATCTCAGTAGATTCTCCTTTACCTCGAGGAGTGGAGCACACAAGTTTGTTAACTATGTTTTGTGATATCTGAAATGTTTAAAGTTGGGGAGAGTTCTTTCAAGAAAAGAGAATGGGAGATTATGAGTCCTAAATTAAGTGCAAAATGAGTATTGAGAATAATAGAATAAACGGCAATATGTGACATGTTTTAAAACCTTATAGGGTGTGTTTATAAATGCATACGCTGTGTTATCGTGTATGTTCCCAAGAGGGAGACAAATCCCATTTCGACTAGACATCGGTAAAAACGGAATCTTTCGCTTGGTAATTTGCCCTCGAAGACTGGGTGAGTTTTCCAGACTGGCTCGTTTCTCCTTCATCCCTGCACACCTTCAGCGGGAGGCAGTGAGTGACAGGTTCCCGTGTGGATGTGGCCGTGGCTTTGAGCCGTGAGGCTAGGTGAGCCACGCTGCGGCTGAGGGGGAAGAGCACGCCCAGGGGTCATCCCTCTGCATGACAGCCATGACCTCACTATGCACAGAAGTCTGCAGGGGCCACATACGCCTGTGCTTATGAATCTAAGCTCCATTTTCCTCCCCCAGCTTCCCCTAACCTGATCCATTCTGACACTGTCTGACTGGAAGGAGAGGCTCTGCCTGGAGCACAAGATGGTGAGGCCCCAGAGAGCACCGTGAGTCTTCTCACCTCCGGGGGCAGAGCGCAGGGACATGTGCTGTAGCAGGGAGGGCTTCCCTGCAGGCACAGGACCCCAAATTAGCCAGGTAGAGGGTCAACAATTGATCTCTACCAGCTTGCTGGCAAGGACATGTTGTCCTGGGGACATCAGTGGACCCTCCTTCATGGACCCATTCTGGGTTGGCAGAGGAAGAAGCATTTTTTCCTACCTTTTTGACCAGACAGAGAAATAGGCCATTCTCTACGTGCAGTGAGAGTATATCCTATGTGGCAAATGCTTTGGTTTTTTGTTTGTTTCTGGTCAGTGTCGAGGGGAAGGTGTCAGGACCATCCTCCTCTTCTGAGTTTGGAGTTAATGGAGAGCTTGACAGAGGGGCCAGGGACAAAGGTGTCAGCTGTCTTCCTGATGTAAGAGGAGGTAGTTTGGGTCCAGTCACAAGGGGGGGAGGGTGTTCTCTTACTTTACCCCAGACCTGAAATAATATCTGTATTATATACACAATACATACTCACAGTGGAGTCTCTCGTAGTGTAACAGAGAGCAGCCCTGAATGTCTGTACGCTGTGGCCAGGTTGTTGCAAAGGAGAGCCTGGGAGTGGTTGATTTTCCCACAGAAAGATTCCTTCTCACAAGTTTGCCTATGAGAAGAATAGCACCTTCTTCCATGGGGAGAGGTAAGGAGGGGATCGGAGAGAGGCAAGAAGTGGTGTTCTCTCAGAAATCCTTTTATGTTGAAAGAAAAAGCCAGAAAAATGGGTATCTTTTCCTAACAAAAGCTCTGAGGAGATGGTCATGAAACTTTACTACAGGAGGCAGGCTAGGCAGGGTTGGGCTTCTAGCAGCTGCTATACAAGTGAGCCCCATCTCCCAGGGCAAGTTTTGGCCTGCAACAGTCCTTTTTCACACATGCAGTTCGAGGAAGGCTTAGGGTAAGCTCACACAGATGTCTGATGTGGCAAACCAGTTGGAACTGATTGGAATTATGTGGGCATCCTCTAAGGACCAGTCATAGTACAGAGAGATGTCATCAGGGGACAGACCTTATTCTACGCTAAAGGTGTCTGCAGAGAAAAGTCCTCACACTGGAGAAAGAAATATCCATGACAATAAATAAATTAGGCCTTTTGTGAATTTAGACCACATGGGAGAGACTGATTCACTCTGGGTGTATTGTCAAAATCAGGTTTTAGCCCAATACGGCGGAAGATCAGACCCTTAACCAAAGTCCACGGTCAAAATTCATCAACCTGATCTCCATCCCGGGACCCAGCCTGTTAGGCAGGCCCTGGCCACAACCCACTCTCTAAAGGACACTGCAGACTGTCTTCCTAAAAGCTCTAGCAAGCCTTCCTCCGGCTGCCTATGTTTTGCCGTTTTTACTTAATGCCAGGAAAAGATAAATGATCACCATTTTAAATGCTGAACGGATTTCTCCGTTCTTTTTAAAATCTCTAAAAGAAGCTGCTTGCAGTTAAAAATTGGATTTGCCAGAAAGAGCTGTCAATTCAAATACTGACGAATCCAGGCATTTAAAAGTCCCCACTAGTTCACTGGTGCGGCTTTCAAAAATCTCATCAGCGCACATATATTTCCCTAATTGGCTCACTATTTACCTGGGAATTTATTCTGGATGGAATTATGGAGATACAATTTCCAAATGTCCATTTTATTGTCAACTCTTCTCACATGGCTAAAGACTGACCTAGGATCCAATTATTGAGATAACTAGCAAGAAAATTAGCTGGAGACACAGCATAGTCAGAGGTGGCTTATTTATAAAATTCTTCATAAAATGTCACCCGGTGATATCATTACCTTGTGCATGTGGCCTATCTCATAACTACAATTCGATACAGGTCTGGTGTTTTTTTCTTAATAGCTTTACGTACAGTTTTTAAACATAAGGCCAAATTATAGCATAGTTCCGGGTAAATCAATTAAAATTATCTTCATATATAATTCAATCATCAGTCATTTACAATTAAGTTTAAATTCCAAATCCCTCACATTTAATACAGATTTCTTCTCTTTGACATTATCCCACACAGATTAACACTTAAGGATCTAAAATGTGGCTTGATTGCTCATTCATTCATTCATTCATTCATCCATTCATTCAACATTATAAGCCAAAGACTTTGTTTAGCCCTGGAGACACACGACTGACAAATGGATACTGCCCCGACTCTCAAGGAGGCCCCAGCCGACGGGAGTGTGAGTGCGTGTGTGGCGGGACACTCTAGTGCAAGGTGATGCACGTTCCAATTGATGCATGTTCAAGTCACGTGTGACATGCGCAGTGAGTGCCGTTGAGAAGCTTTGTAGACAAGGTGATGGTTCAAGTGGTTTAAATGCACCAGTAAACAAAGAGAGCAAGGGAACCACATGCAGAATCAGTAGGCGGGGCAAAGCCCTGAAAGGGTACAGGACACCCAGCCCCCCAACGGAGTTACCACCACTCAGGGGCCGGCATGGTGTGGCTGGGTGTGCGGGACAGCGGGCCCTTGGAGGAACGGGGCGTGGGCCCGCAATGCCAGGTGAAGAGCTGCGCATACATCTCTGAGTGCCAGCTACTCCAGAGAGAATTTCCAGCCGGTAAGTATCATGATCCAGCTTGCATTTTAGAAAGATTTCTGTGGTGGTAGGAAGGTGGAGAGCTGCCCAGGCGAAATATGGGGAACAGAACAGGGAGGAGCACCTTGGAGATGGCCGGGAGGAGTCCCCTGCAAGCCTGTTTTGTTTGTGTGTAGCTGGCAGAGGGGAGGGGTCTGGATGGCAGTAAATGGAGCCGGAATAGGAAATAAAATAGGAAGTGGAGGCAACAAAAATAGCCCAGCTTTCAAGGCATTTGGAGGTGAAGGGAAGGAGAGAGAGATCAGGGACTAAAAACGGTACCTGTTTGAAGCTATATGGGGATTTTTTTTTTTTTTTTAAGTTGGGAGACATTTATGTGCAGGAGCAAAGAGAATGTATTTTCTCTTTCATCTTTCTTTCTAACAAGTATCTAAACTCATATCACATCCATTTTATAAAGTTGTTTTTCAGAGGGGGGCATCCTGATGAAGAAACTTCCTGAATTTTAAAAAAACATGCTAACCTGAAATGGTTGGTTTTTTCCTTCTTGTATTAAAAAAAAAAAAAAAAAAAGTCCTAACAGATAAACACATAAGCATTTCAAGAAACGATTCCAATCACCTCGCATGCTCTTGTGTGTCGTAATGTAGGAAGAACCACAGAAATGACAACAGAGCTGGTAAAAGGCAAACGTGGCCTGTTCTTGATAAGTCCAGACTCCTGGAGAAATACACAGTTCCTAGTGAAGAACTCATAGTTTATTGTACCATCTATTTAATTGATATACGTGCCTTTTATGGCAGCCATATATCTTGCTGCCTCCCTCTGCATCAGGAGTCAGTAGCAGTAAGAGGGAGACCCGCAGGTGGCTGTCAGGCCTCCAGGAGGCTGGAACCAGAGCAGGAAGAAGAGGCAAATCCCAGGGCAGACCTCCAAAGCCTCGCCCTGCCTTGAAAGGTGGAGAGCTTCCGCCCTATCACACTGAAGTTACTAAAATGTCATATCGCTTTCTATGCTACCTCTATATTCAAGCCAATTTCACAGCATACTCTTGATATCCTATAATTAAATGAAAATGCATCAGGAGAACCATAAGCAAAGGAAGCTGGTTGGATCACATCAAGCTGCCTCCAGGGATGCTGTTCTGGAGCTGCCTCTGCTAGGTTACAGAGAATGGAACATTCTAGACCAAAAAGAGCACCTGAAAATACACCTTGTCTAGAGACAGTCCGATCTACAGAATCTACTGAGCCAACAACAGAACAGAGAGCCAGGTAATTAGGAAATGGTCATTTGCACTTCAAAGAAACTCACCAGGGGATGCTCTTATGTGAAGAATGACCCTAGCACATTTAAAATATGCATTTATTTACCAAAAAGATGTATTAATGCCAACTTCTCAACAATATTTTGAGTGCTTTCATCTCGTTTCTTGCATAACTTCACACTGTAGTGACATGAGGCATTCTAGCAGAGTGTTCAAGGCTTTTAGCAAAACAGATTTTGGGGTGGGATCCAGGCTCAGTCACTTACTAATGTCTACCCCAGGGCAAAGTAATCACTCCTAAACCCCTCAGTCTACCTGCCTTTTATGGTGAATGTAAAGGAGAGAAGAACGGATTGCAAAAACATTTAGCACAGACTGGCATTGTGGTTCACAAATTCGATAACTGCAGTGATGTTTTTATTTTGAAAAGTACGGCAGGTTGGTTTTGGAACATTTACCAATATTTCATTCCCTAGTAAATCTGGCTACTGTGTCTTCCCTTTTCCTTCCTTGCTCATCCTCACCAATGCTTTCCTAAGGCAGCAAAAGCCTTCCAGGTTCCCTGCCCTCCGGGTGTGGTTGTTAGCAGAAATGCTAAGAGATGTAACATAGTTAATTTGTGGCCTTAGAGTTTCTGAAGGCGACACAGTGCTTATGATATTTGCAAGACTACTTGTGGAATGAGGACTTCTCCTTGGACCTTGCCTCCAGCCCCAGAGAAATAAGAGTTCTGGTGGCTGCAGGTGGCATGTGGGGACCAGGCAAGAATGGAGTGGTTGCTTCCCAGGCCATAGGAGGCACAGTGCTGTGGGCAAGTGGGATGTTTAGGCCGATGGGGCCTGACAGCCTCACACGGAACTTCCCAAAGCTGCCCAATTATTCTGATCTATAAGTAGCCGAGTGAGGGCCTGTGGAATCCATGACTGAAGACCACACGCACAGGGACATTCTGGGGACAATTCCAGGAATTCCTTCCACCTCGATCCTCCCCATCCCAGTGTAATGAGTCAGCACCCCAACACTTAAAAGTCACCCTGGAACTGTGAAGCGAAAAGCCTGACCTGACCGAGTTGATTCTGAATTGACCATGGTCCTGCTCCGGGGAAAATGGGAGACATTAAGTTCAATTATTAAAATAATAATTATCACGAAATTACATTTTTGCAAGCTTAGCCGAAGTTTGTGGCCTGTGAGTCTTTCCGGTTACAAAAAGGAATATTGAAATGATTCCTTGCAGAACTGAGGAGGGAGCTGGGTGGCTGAGTACATGTGTGGGCTGGCAGGTGGGTTAGGAAAAGCCACTGCCGTGGCCCGGAAGCAGGTCTACGTAAGCAGAAGCAGAGACTCAGGCACCAGAATCTTTCGTGGTAGAAAATGACCAGTCTGCTTTGCCGGCTTCTATTCCTTTAAGCGACAGCTCATTCAACGAACTTCCAGGCCCTGGTTCCGCGTGCCTGGAATGGCTTTCATCCTCAGATGCTGCCCCATCACCCGTTCTCTGTTGTTTTTCAGTATAGAAGAAGCCTACATCAAACCCAAGTTTCATGTCCCTTATACATGGGCCTTCCTGACGCCTTGCAGGACTGGCCCGATATCCCCCCTGTGCTCCTGAAGCCCCCGCAGCCCCCCGCGCGTTCACCAGCACTTCGCACTACACTGCTCGCCAACATTTCTCGGGGACTTCCTTTATGTCAGACACTGTCACACATCAGTCAACTCATGTCCTCATCCTTTCGAGGTGGAGTCGCTCTCCCAAGGCCACGCAGCTAGGTTAGCGGATTATAAACCCAAGCGGTCTGAGTCCGGAGCCCGCTGTTCACCACCATCAAAGCCAACCTCCCTCCCGCACATCGAACTTTGTTACAAGGGGGTTCCGGCCCCTGTTTCTCCTAGAAACTTGTGAGCTCCTTGGTTTTTCTGTTCGTTTCCTCAACAAATAGGTATGGCAGCATCCTAAGCGCCAGACACCTCTCCTCAGGAGGGAAGACCTCTCTGGTCATCCCTACAAGGTCATGGGTCTTTAGGACGTGCTGCATGGACAGGAGTCCCAGCTGCTCCCGTGACTGACCCAAAGCCCTAGCGCCCACAACAGTGGCTCCTCGAGCTCACCTGAGTGCTGGAATCACCTGGGAACCTTTCAAAAAAATACATCTGGAAGTTATGATTTAATCGGGTGTGTCTTGGACATTGGGGTTTTCTAAATCTCCCAGGAGGTGAAACCTCTGCTCTGGAACATCCAATCTTGAAAATAATCCACAGAATGAAACATCACGTATAGCCCCTTAAAATAGTTCCTGAGGAGGATTAGTTCCCAATTTTTAAAAATGTCCCCCCTTAAAAAGAGGGATAGGCATCCAGGAGTGCTGAGGCGGAAAGCAGGTGCAGAATCTGCTGATGCTCGGAGAACCCCGAGCCGGCCCTCATCTGCACGCAGCTGGGTCCCCAGCCCTCATCCAGCCTACAAAGGAGGAGGAAACATGTTTGTCATGTGGCTCACTTGGGATCTCCAAGAACAGCACCAAAGTTTGATTTACAGGGAAAACTGGTGAACAACTACAGCATACGACTCGCCTTTAACCCCCTGGGCTCCCCCATGCTGTAGCAGCAATTCTGCCCGGGTGCCCCTGCTTTTCTGGTTCCCCCGGCCAGGCTCCCTGAGCCCTAGACAGAAAGGGAGCTGTGAATTATTGGAGAATATGCTGAGAATGTCCTGCCTGGGTGACAGAAGTCTCATAAATCATTCCTTCCCTGTACTTAATCTCTCTTTCAAGCGGAGTTATGTCAACTCACTGGGGAACCCGTGCCCTAGAATCAATGTGAAGGCGTGGTATGGGGGAGCAGAGCTGCAAGGAAAAACAAAAGACTGAACTGGGAAGAAGAGAAAGGGACCAACCAGTAGATAAACTAAAACAGCAACAACAGCAATAGTAGTAACTAGAACTACCAATGATGTTTCTCGCTAGCATTTTTCATCAGCCAACAACATACGATTTATTTGTTTTTTGAATTCTCTACCCACTCTTGCATAGCCTCCATGGTGATAGGGCATGACTCATTCCTGCTATAATCCCAGTGCCTAGTACTGTGCCAATTAATAGGTGCCAATACATATTTGCTGAATTAATTAAAATGAAATACTACCTCCATGCCATGCATTTGGCCCAGATTAACTCACTGAATCCTCATAATAACCCTGACAGGTAGACATAACGAGGGCCCTTTAAAGCTGAGGAAACAGGCTCTGAATTATATAAATTCCCCCCAAATATGCAATACCTATATAGCAGAGTAAGAATTCCAATTCCATTTTGTCAGCCACCAAGCCTACGCTCTTCCATTATCACAATGCTGTGCCCAGTGACATAAAGAAAAAGGAAGAAGGTAGAGGAGATGGAGGAGGAGGGCAAGAAGGAGATGAAAGAGAACCAGAAGGAAAGTGAACAGGTTCAACATGAAGGAACTGCTGATGAGGGAACTAAGGATGGCCACTTTTTTCAAATGCCTGGTGAAAGAGACATGAGCAGTCTTGGGGAAAACATGAGTAAAGATAGGGGAGCTTTCTGTACTCTTGAACTCCATGTCACTTCACATTGCACATAACAAGTTTCATATAACATCTTTATATAACTCAGGTGAAGGCAACCACACCGTGTGCGTACCCAGGCACCTCTTTGCAAATTCACGTCTTGACATTTGACAAATCTAAATTGGTAACAGTGCATTCTACTGCAGTATCTCATTACATCCTGGACTGTGATAAGCCAAAAAGGAACATTCCCATTTTACAGATTACACAAACACATATACACACATGGTCATGCACTCCCCCTACCACCAAGGTATGACAAAGGTGACATGACTTGATCAAGGTTGAGCCTGGTTCAGGATCAGAGTGTCAAAATATTTTAATTGTTATTCCCATCTATTCTAGGTCTCCCTGCCAGATATGTTATCTCCTTTATTCTGCTAAGTTTTATTAACCACAAATTAATCATACTTTCCCATTGGAGAATGGAATCAACCCAAAGGGGCCCAGCAGGAGGAAGGAATCAGGCTGGTTCTTAATGCTTCTAGAAATTAGTCCATAAGGTTTGCATTTAAATGTCTCTTGAGTAAGTTAGGGGGTTTGTCAGAAAGCATAAGACCACCCTTGTTGGTTGATGAGTATGGGCAGTTGTCAGACTCCAAGTAACGAAGAACCCAGGCCCTGATATACTACAAAGGGGTCGGCAAGACTGTGGATATTCCCCTACAGAAGGCAAGTAGGACCTCTCTCCTATGTTGTTAAATGGATGCTTTCCCAAGACAGTCTATCCTGAGTCATCACCATGAAGACAAACAAACTGATTGTGAGCTTTTGAAGAAGAGTGTATGTGTTGCATTTGCCATCGTGACTTCCATGCAGCTTATTTGGGCGTACAACTCAATGGTTGTTAATAAAAAACACAAATGCATTCATATAGGAGACATAATTTAGGACTATTTCTGATGTTAATTACCGCGACGGTGGTAGAGACAACAACAAATAAAACCCAAACAAATAATCTCTTCCTTATAAAATGGCACATACGGGCTAAAATGCTCTAAAAGCAAACGAAGTATAGCAGCTATGGGAAAATGACTCTGATTCTCCCTCGATAGATATTATGTCAATTACTTTCTTCCCTGTGAAATGTAATTTTGATAGTATAAAAATGTGGTGATGGTACTCAGGAAAATCACTCCCTGGAGAAGCACCTGAGTGATGAATTGTCAAAGAGAATCTGCGGAAGAGAGCAGATCTGATAAACTGGACCAGGGGAAGGTGGAATGTTTACTGGGATCAAGAGTTATCTCTGCTTCAAAAAACAAGCTGGAAATTACAGTGTCCCTCAGTCCAAACTCTGACAGACACAATATGTGAACAGAAATTGTCTGAAAATCTGTTTGAGCAACAAAAGAGAGCTTCAGGAGCTAGACACCGACTCTGGTCAGCTGCTGGGAAGATAAAAACCTAAAGCAGCCTTCCAGCATCACATGAAGCCCACATCTGCAGTAAGAGAGAATCAGCTGGTGAATAGGAGCCTGAAAAACTCAACATGTCAAGAAAGAATTTGGGAGGATGTGCTCAGGACAGTTGAAATCTAGGGAAGGAGCCTTTTATGGAAGATAAAGGTGTGGGTTTTTTTTTTGTTGTTGTTTCATTTGCTTGGCTGTTGTTTACATCTAGGGTTGCAGTGCCCCATAGAACTCTCTGTGATGATGAAATGTTCTGTAATCTTCACTGTCCAATAGGGAAACTACCATGTGGGGCTGGGTCCCTGAATTGTGGATAGGGTGTCTAAAGAAATGAATTTTAAATTTGAATTAACTTAATTTAAATAGCCCCCTATATCTAGTGACTGATGCAGGAGCATAAATCAAGAGGTTCAAGAACCAGCACAATAACCAAGAAATTCAGGACAACTAGAGGTTTAGAGATGAACATGGACCAAAGGCAAATAGACAAAAACAATTACTAGAAGAATCTAATAGACCTAATAAATCTGGCAGTGATACCAACACCCGTCCATCTCACGCTGAAGATCTAAAAAGCTTGATTGTCTTAGATAAGACAGAGAGATGAACTACAATGCGTTGCTCTATATCCTACAAAAGACAAATCACTCTTTGATTGACAGTCGGGCTACCTTTATAATGTGAACTCATTCACTGAAATTGACATGTTAATTGATAGATCTACTCTGTACTAGGCACAGGATGAGGCCACTGTAAGGCAGGTATGCATGTTTGAAGTAATCAGAATGTGCAGTGACAGTACACAGAAGGGTATCTAACACTGATAAGGGATTAAGGAAAGATTTTCTAGAAAATGTGACCTAAGGAGGTTGAGGATACTACAGGGGAGCCTTCTAGGAAGAGGGAACAATTTAAGCAATGGTGCAAAGAAGAAAAACTGTCAGACACACACAGGAATTGACAAGCAACTAGGTGGATCAGGGTGATTAAGTCGGGCTGTAAGTGGTGGGATAAGAAGGAAGAATGGAAAGTGAGGACAGAGAAATCACCATGCATACTAAGTGTACCATGCATACTAAGAAAACAGATTTTAATTTGCTGGCAGCATGGGAAGCTGTGCATGGTTTTATAATTATTATTTTAAGCGGATCATTCTGTGTACAAAGAAAATGATAGGATCTTTATTTGTGGGGAAAACAGAAATGCATGGTACAGTATGGAAGGGGGTGGTGAGAAAATGTTTACAGGCGGATACGTTAGTTCAGAGAATTTTTTTTTTTTAAGTTCAGATGAGAGACAATAAGGGCCTAAATTAAGCCACTGCTAGGGAACTCAGAGAAGAGGTGAGTGCTTCAAAAAATATTTAAGAGCATAAATCAGCTGTCTTCAATGACCACCTCTGGGTAGGGGAGAAATGAAAAGAAAATCATGGACAAATCTCAGGTTCCTGATATCAGTGACTAAGTGGGCTTATGGTGTCATTAGGAGGGATGGGGTTACAGATGCAGCAGCAAATAGGGAGGCATCTCATGAGTTTACTTTGAACATACTGAGTTTGATGTTCCTGTTTCAGACATTTCCATACACACATCTCAGGATGGAGATATAGGGGTCATCAGCATAAAATGGTAGCTAAAACTGTAACTCTAGATCTGAATTCTGGAGGTAGACAGAGGAAGAACAATGAGGAGGCAAAGGTGGAGCCCTAGGGAGCCCCAGTATGTGGGGGCAGTTCTAGAAGGATGAGTCTATGGGGACGCCTGGGTGGCTTGGTTTGTTAAAAGATTGACTACAGATTTTGGCTCAGGTCATTATCTCAGGGTCATGAGCTCGAGCCCTGAGTCGGGCTCTGCCCTCAGCGCGAAGTCAGCTTGGGATTCTCTCTTTCCTCTCCCTCTGCCCCCCCCCCACCGGCAGGTGTTCTCTCCCATAAATAAATAAATAGTCTATGAGAAAGACACAGGAAAAATAAATGTCCAAAGTGGAAAGAAAGCCACAAGAGACTGTTGAGTTGTGAGAAAGGAGACAGGGAAAAACTGAACTACATGAAATAAGGCAAATGAATCTCGAATAAGGACTAAAATGTGTCCATTGGATTCTGTATTTTCAGGGCAGCGATGCTCTCTGCAGGAGCGGTGTCACAGAAATTTACATGAGGAACAGAAACCAAATAACGTGGGGCTTAGCAGGCACAGAAAGTGTAAGAAGTAGAATGATGGCATGTAGCATGGCTAGAAGGAGAAACACTAAATTACAAAAGGTAGTTTCTCTGGAAGATGAGACGGGGTAGGAAGAAGGCGGGGAGTAGAAGCCTTTCATATAGTATAAATTTTTCACTCTTTTCCACATTATCTGAACCGTATGTTTCACTTTATAATTAAAAACACAAATAAAGATAAGCACAAATAAAGATAAAAATCACCACAAAGATAAAATGGATCTCAGAGCACACACTTAATGCGGATGGATGACTAAGAAAGAAAATTGAAGCCTCAGGTGGAACCTGTTTTAGAGACAGTTTAAAGTCACAGGAGGCTCAGAACTGAGAGAAAGGAGAAAACCGAGAGTAAAAGGTGGAGAGAAGGCTAGATAAAAGACAGAGGAGATAATTGATGGAGCAGTGACCCATAGCAGATGAGCAGGGAGAAGATTAAAGAGACAAGCGGAAGTGCTATTTTTTATAGTAAGATGTACATTTTTAGAGACTAAAGGAAAGAAGGTGGGTGCAGATAAACTTCTTGACATGTGTACATGGTTGATTTGGGAGATCACTCTCCTTTATAGAGATTGGAGGTTCAAGGAGGGAGGTGAAGGTTTGGAATGGTAATCTGAAGGATGAGAAAAAGGTCTGGCCAAGGACAAGAGAAAGAATTGTTATTCAGGCCTGAAGACCCAGCTAAGGCTGGAGGCAACAAATTTATAGTGGCATAAATCCAGTGTTAGGAGATTTTCCTCAGCTGAGATCAGTAACCGGAATATAGAACCAAGAATTTGACTGTCATATTGAACCACTATGGTAAGTGTGGTAGGAGGACAAGGTTACAAAGGGAGGGAGCTATGTTGAGAAATAGCTGAGATAATCAATCATCGGATAAAAGCTGAGCAAGAAATGAAATGAGTCCAGGAAAGGCTGATAGATTGGAAGAGAAGGAAGGGCCTAGAATCTCTAGAATTAAAGACAGTATACTGGGAGGAAGTTAAAAGTAAAGGAGGTTGTGGCTGGAAAGAAAAGCAGTATCGAATCAGAGTTAAAATCTCAAGATTTTAAACTAGATACGATTGGGACTGAATTCTAGTTTTGCCATTATTGAACATATGACCTGGAGGAAATTATTTAAGATCTCTGTGCCTTAGTTTTCTTACAGATAACATTTATCTCAGTGCTTTCTATGATGGTTAGACACAGTTAATACATTTTAAGCATTTATTTCAATTCTTGATCCATGGTAAATATGAAGTAAATGGCAGGAAACAAACATGTATACACACACAGTGGAGTTTCAGATTTTGAGGTGAAGAATCTTTCTGATGGCCAACCTCCAAAATGCCCTCAATAATTGGGCATTGAGCATCCTGAGGCAGAACCCACCCACATTAAATCATGGTTGCCCTACATGTCCCGTAGAATGTGTTCAATCTGATTCCAAGGCTAGGCCATAAAAGACATTGCAGTTTCCATCTTGGATACTCTTGGATCACCTGCACTGGAGGAAGCCAATTGCACGTCATGAAATTATTCAAGCAGCACAAGAGGTCCACATGGTGAGGAACTGGGGCATCCCACACACAGCCAGGAAGCATGTGGCAGCCATATGGGTGAACCATCCTGGAAGTGGATCTTCCAGTCAAGGTCACATCTTCAGATGCAGACATCTTGACTGCAACTTCATTAGAAACTCAAACCTGCACTTAGTTAAGTCGCTCTTAAATTTCTGTTCCACAGAAACTGTGTGAGATAATAAATGTTAATTTTTGTTTTTATCCTCTAAGAGCCTGTAGTAATTTGCTGCACAGCAATAAATAATTAATGCATGATTTGGCACCTAGAAAGGGGGTGCTGTCAATAATAAGAACATACAATGCAGTTAATGCAAAAGCTGAAAAGATATTGAGATGTGCGTCAGTGAAAGCCCAAAGAGCACAGGCCTACCTACAGCTCTTGACAAGGCCATCATGAAAGGTTAAAGAAAGGTGAGGAAAATGCTATTATCGATGGGAAGAGGTGGAATTGTTTTTATGTGGGGAAGAAAGTTTAGCAACACTCTTGCTTGCAAAAACAAAGAAAGTAGAAAAAGTACCTAATAACCTAGGTGATCTAGTTAAGACTTCAAGGCAAGCCACCTGATTTTTCCTGTTGTTTATTGTAAAATGAGAGAGAACAGAGATACCTCAAAGCAAGAACTGTTGAAGATAAAGGAGATGGGGCTTACTGGTTTTGAATATTCCTAGAATCTCCAGATGGCAAGTAATGATAAAATTTAAAAATAGCTTCTGGGGGCACCTGGGTGGTGCAGTCATTAAGTGTCTGCCTTGGGCTCAGGGCATGATCCTGGCGTTCTGGGATCGAGCCCCACATCAGGTTCTTCCACTAGGAGCCTGCTTCTTCCTCTCCCACTCCCCCTGCTTGTGTTCCCTCTCTAGCTGGCTGTCTCTGTCAAATAAATAAATAAATAAATAAATAAATAAATAAATAAATCTTTAAAAAAAAATTAAAAATAGCTTCCGGCAATAAATAAAGCCTAGGAAATTGTCGGGAAAATTTGGTATTAAAGATGAAACTGAGGGTGTGTCTTTAAAATCCGTTGTTAAGTTCTCAGAAACATCTAGGTTGGTGCCTCAAAGAACCATTCAGTGAAACAACAGGGTTTCTAAGAGGCTTAAATGTTTTGTTCCTCAGCAAAAGCCTGGGGCGACAAAGGCTCACCTAGAAGAGATTTTTGAGTACTGCTTTTGTCTAATAAAATGAACTCAATAATCTCAACAGTGGACCCTTAAGTTTTTTAAATAATTGTATTGACAAGAATTCTGCTGGGTTGGCAACATGGACGGGACTGGAGGAGATTATGCTGAGTGAAATAAGTCAAGCAGAGAAAGACAATTATCATATGGTTTCACTCATTTGTGGAACATAAGGAAGCAGAAGGAAGGGAAGAATGAAGGGGAGGTAGACAGAAGGGGGAATGAACCACGAGAGAGTATGGACTCTGGGAAACAAACTGAGGGCTTCAGAGGGGAGGGGGGTGGGGAGATGGCCTAGCCCGGTGATGGGTATTAAGGAGGGCACGTATTGCATGGAGCACTGGGTGTTATACACAAACAATGAATCATGGAACACTACATCAAAAACTAATGATGTACTGTATGGACACTAACATAACATAATAAAAATTAAAAAAAGAAAGAAAGAAAGAAAGAAAGAAAGAAAGAAAGAAAGAGAAAGGAAAGGGAAGAAAAAAAGAATTCTGCCAGGTTGGATTGAACAGGACAGAGACAATGCAAAATGAAAGGGGTCTTTAGATGCCTAAACATCTACATACCAGAAGTAGGAAGAAAAAAAACTCAGATGCAATCCTAAACTGCCTTTAATGGAAAAAGGAAGGATGACTCATAAGATAAAACCAAGAACTTAGTGAGAAAAACCAAGACCCATGGAGAATTATTCCCAAGCCATGAATCCAAATCAAGGAACTGTCAACAATACTCTGCTGAATTTCAGAACTGCTATGAACCAGTAAGTCCTATGTACATTCCATTTCCCCATTTTTGAATGGAGCAATCTTTAAACAATCACACTATGCCCATCTCACCACTGCATGTTGACTACATCTGTGTGTGTGTGTGTGTGTGTGTGTGTGTGTGTGTGTGTGTATGCGCGCGCGCGCTGTGGTGGTGGTGGTGGAGGCAGATAACTGCCTCTTCAGTTCACAGATCCTCAGATTGAGATCTGTACTCAGGGAGTTATACTCAAGGAAACACACCAGAAGAGCATCAGCCTATAACCTTCCGATGTAGATGATGAGATTCTGAACTTCAGGCTAAGGCCTTTGCATCTTGAAGGGATATAAATCATTAAGGGCCAGAGGGTGAACTGAGGTAGCCAACCTCTGAAAGGCCCCCAACCATCCTTGCCTCCTTGTAATTATGTAGACCCCTCCGAAACTTAATTATGGTTGTCTTGTGTGTCCAACGGAATGCAGCAGAAACAAGAGTGTTTGACTCCTGAGGCGCAGTCATAAAAGACATTGCAGTTTCCCCCATGAGCTCTCTCTTGGATTACTGCCATGTTGTGAAGACAATGAAACAGCCTTGTGAAGAGGTCTACACAGTAAGACAATGAGTCCTCCTGCCAACAGTCCACATCGTCTTGCCAGAGTGCTGGTGAGCAGATCCTCCAGCCCCAGTTGAATCTTCATGGCTCCTGCTCCAGCCACTATCTTGACTGCAACCTCTTGAGAAACTTTGAGTAAGAACCACCCAATGAAGCCACTCCTGAGTGCCTGACTCACAGAATTTGACTGACAATGTTTCTTGTTATTTTAAGATGCTCATTTTCATAGTAATTTTTATATAATAGATCATTATTATAATTCCCAAATGATGACATATTCAGTTTGTGGCTATAGAATACGAACGATAAAAGTGAAATGGATTCTGTTCCTTGGACTTGAAGGTAAAGTCTCAAAGTCAGAGTGTCGAACTGTTTCCATGTTGACACTGATGTTTCTTGGGTAGTAGTATGACCTGGAACAGAAGAATACACTTTCCTGGTCTCCAAATTCTTCAATGAGTGTGGGTTGGTGGGTTGCAAGGAGGTCAAGGATTATAAAAATGATGATACAAAGCCTAGTGAAATGAGGCTCAAAAAAGATGGGTTTCCCCCTCTTTTATTTCACAAGGACAAATGATTAATTCCTAAGATACAATTTTGTGCCCCATAATACTTAATCCCCTGAATGTTTATTGTTTCACAAATATTATAGCACTCATAAAGACAATAAGGATGAAAAATCATATAATCCTACCTTTTCTACACATCTTGTGCCCTTTTAGATCTTACATATGTTCGTATTTGTGGATATGTGGATAATCGTGTAGTTATTGCACAAGTAAAATTTATATTTTCCTTTTTTTACTGATTACTCTCCTATAATCAGAGAACACTTGTTCTTCATAATTTTTATTTAAAATAATTCCTTCAATGACTATCGACTAAGTTGTTTAGCCCTTCTCATATTGCTGACTTTTACTTTTATTTTTTCCTCCAATTAAAAATCATGCTGTGTAGAGACCTTCCTCTTACTTTTGAGTTATTTCTTCATGAAATTTTTTCTTGGCTGAAATTACTCGGTCAAAGGTCCTTGGCCATTTTAAATAGTAACAAAGCAAGTTGTTGTTTTTTTTTTCCTTCTAGTCTAGACTTAGAATAAACTCTGAGATGCTATGGGGATTAGCTAAAATGGAAAAGAAGAAAAAGAAAGCTAGGCAGCAGAAAATCACTACCTGCTTAACTACCATCCCACAGGTCACAGGGAGAAACTGTGACATTTGTCAGACCAAAGCGATTAGCATCTCTATGCCCAAAATGTAGTTGGGAAGCTTTCCTATATTTTACCTCTATAAAATGTCCCCCACCCGAGGCATCTCCTACCTCATACTTAGGAACAGAACATTCCCAAGGGTCAGAGTTACAAGCTAATCCAATGAAGTGCGGGGCTTAGTCTTTGGCCTAAGAAATTCAAACTCTCTCCCCCTTCTCCACACAAGCACACCCATGCTACACTAGGGTAATCTTCCTACGCCATTCCTCAGATTGAGGTGCCCAAAGAGTACTCTGAATCGCTAATTCTGTAGAGGATGTTCCTTAACTTAAAAAAGAACTGTACAGCTTGATATGCGACCCACAGAGAGAGATATAAAGCCTGTCCCCCACCAGCCGACGGGATCCCTCAGCTTGTACCATGTCCCCACTACAGCACAATGTAAGAAAGCGGCCCCCTTCAGTTTCTACAGATTACCAGCTAGTCTGTCGTACTGTAGTTATTTATTGCTTCCAGTGTTTTGAAAATACCAGATGTGTCTTTTATTGAAAGTAGTCTGTTTTTAAGCCCCTTAATTATTTTGCAGTTGGATCAACTATTTTACATTAATTACCAAAAAAAAAAAAAAAAAAGCAACCATAGAGGCATATGGTGTATTCAACCTTGTACCATAAACTCTCAGGAAGGTGAAAATGCTGAGAAGCGTTACTGGTATTCTGGAATCAACTTCACAAACAGCTGTGATGGTCTGGAAAAGAACTTCCCACAGGCACCCATCCAGCAGCTGTACAGCCAAGGAAGGAGCTGCCACAGATACAGAAAATGCCAGGGGTGGGACATGATATCAACCTAACAACTGTCTCCTGGAAAAACCCACCAGCTTACAGCCAGATGATTAAGCTGTTGTGCCTTTGTGTACATTGGGGGCAGGGAAAATTGTTGTATGATAACAAGATTGAAAAGGAAAGACGAGGATAAAAATTTGTGCTCATCATAGCATTTTCTGGATTCTTGAAGATGTTCTCTCTCAAGCATACCAGAGCTCAAAGCTAGTTCATCACCATCACCATCAATAGTACCTACTGAGTTTCTACAAGCTGTGTGGTGCAATCCATATCAAAGCTCCTCTCTACCCCGTCCGCTTTGCTACTTAGGATATACACCAGTTACTTGGTCTCTGTCTTGGATCTTCAATTATTTCCACAAATACTGATTCAGCTTCTACTATAGGGGTACAATTAGGAACAAGACAAGATATCTTTACTTCTTTTCATTTGTTCCCCTCTCAAAAAACCACAACCAAAACCCAAAACGCAATCAGTGTTTGTAGATGACCTTTCACTTCGACATTTTAACGGGGCTTAGAAGCATCAGATGTTTTAGAAAAAGAAGAGAAAGCATGTGGCAAAGGACAATCTGGGAAAAATGCTTAGAGCTGAACAGGCTTATCTGTAGTATCTGCTTTTTAACTGAAGAAGTAAAATGAGCAATAGCATATCTATTATGTACCTATTTATGTGTCCACTCAATTAACGCCTGTTACTCCTCTGCCCCTTGACTACAGACTCCATGGGAGGAGGAGGACCAGATGAGATTGGCTCACCATTACCTTCCCAAACCCTTGCCCCATGTCTGGCACATCATAAACATACACATTCCATCAGCACATATTTGTTTTATAAATGAATTTGATATTAAATAAAATAACTTGAATAGAGGTGGAAAAAGCAGCACAAGGTGTTAAGTCTTTCTGCCCTGAGACCTTATTCAATGTTTCTTCAGACTATTTCTGTACCATCTGCACTCGTAGGAAAGAAAGGCCTAGGGAGCCCTCTCAGTATAATTTATTATATTTATGTAGCACCTATCACCTTGGTACTGTATCTAGGTCAGCGATTTCCCAAAGTTTGTTTCATAATATCCCAGAGTATCTCTGTGGGGCCATAATGTCTTTAAATAGTCTGAAAATAAAATTAATTTTCATTCCACTTAATTTTTAAAAATATACATGGTCCATGAAGGGAAGACATTACAAAACCAAGAACACAACTCTAAACCACAGTATTTCCAGTAAACCAGAGACCTACATTCGTTCCAAAATAATTATTGATTCATTTATTCATTTATTTCCTCAACAAATACTTATTAAATGTTTAATTTGTGTCACACATCACGCCAAATACTTGAGATACGATACTGTGAAGCACCTAGTACTTGCTCTGAAGGAGCTTATGATTTAAGGGGCAGTGTGATGATGATATCATATGATATAAAAGCGGAAGTTTCAAATCCAACATCCTTTGGGTATCAACACAAATTATATAGAGCGCATTATCCCATTTTCTTACTTTTTCCTGATGTCTATATATCTTATAATTAATGCTAAGTAAGGAAGCCTCTGATACAAGCAAGCCGGTATATCCTGAAACTTATAGAACTTACCCCGACTCATGCATTCACTCCTGTGGCAGAAACTGAAATTGTGATGAACAGACCTAGTCAACCTTCAGTTTGCTATCTCTGGCTTCAGGAACTCTGCGCGTCCCATACTCAGGCACCTCAGAGCCAAATGGTAAAGCCACGTCCTTACCCAAACGCTTGATTTCTTCCAAGCATACCTAAGTAAAAAATCTAGAAACATGTTGCATGCTTTAGGATATTAGAAAGAATGCGATCCTTGGAGTCATAGAAATAGGGGTTCAAATCCCAGCTCTGTTGCTGGAGTATACTGAGCAACATGACTAGATTTCAAAAAAAAAGTGTAGTTCTAACCTCTTAGAATTGTTAAGAAAATTAAGTGAGGCTCTTAAAACAGTGCCAAAGGCGGTGAAGTTATTCAATAAACGTTCTTTGCTCCGTTCATATAACAATGTAAGCCATTAATAATACAATACCATGATTTTGACTCTAATCACTAAAAGTATGCAAACAATGGCATTGTTCTAAATGCATTTTAAGATGATCGCCCATTTAAAAAATCATGCCGCTACAGTAATTAAAAATGACTTGCTTTGGGGTGCCTGGGTGGCTCAGTCCATAAGCGTCTGCCTTCAGCTCAGGGCGTGATCCTGGCGTTCTGGGATCGAGCCCCATGTCAGGCTCCTCCACTGGGAGCCTGCTTCTTCCTCTCCCACTCCCCCTGCTTGTGTTCCCTCTCTCGCTGGCTGTCTCTCTCTCTCTTAAAAAAAAAAAAAAAATGACTTGCTTTAGTGGATGGTGCAAGATAATGGTGTGATTCGCCGGGCTGTGAATGTCTGGTCAGTGATAGCACCAGTGTGCTGCACACAGGTACAGGTCGTAACAGAACATCACAGAGACAGGATGGTGATCTTATTAGTAGTATAAAAACTGTCATGATTCCCAGTCACGTGTTTTACGTACATATATAGATACGCATATTTTTACATATGGATATGTATGTATATGCATAAACAGGTAAGGACGCTTTCAATATATTGACGTAAAGTACAATAACACAAAAATATTATATATAAAGATGACTATTTCCATCATTAATCTAAAATAAGTTAGGTCACAATTGCAGGTAAGTTCTGAAATGACAACAGCTCACAGTAAGAATTTTCTCTAAATTTGCCCTCTGCCCACTTACCTTATGCTTCTTTTGCAACTCCTTACAAACTCCCAAGACAAATGGAGTCATCAATGTGACTGATCATATTACAAAACCCTGATGGGTCCGTATTCCTAATAGACAGTGTTCTGGTTCATTAAAATGTCATGCACTTGGACGGGACTTTCTTCCACTTTATGTTCAGGAATTGGTAAGCTGAGCCAAGACCTTTTTCTTGGGCTCCCTTTCTCTCTGCTTGATAATGCTGGTTATTACTTCCAGTTGCTGAACCATATGGCAAATGGCAAATACTTAAGATTTAGGTTCAAAAGGAGGTAGGAGGCCCCATTAAGGACATGCTCACCCCAGCTCAACTCTACCAGATTTCTGCTTGGAATTCGTTAGGAATTGGCACATCCAATAATAAAGTGATACATCCTATCCCATCTCCTGCTATCAGTTCTTTGACATCTCCCTTATAAGCCCTCCAAGGAGAGATTACATGAAGGGCAGAATTGGGCATTTCTGGGTTTATCACATCTTACCCAGCATTAACTTATGACATTACTGTGCATCTTAAATGTTGTTCTGACCTTTCAAATAGCAAAACTAGAGCAAAACTGAGCTTCTGATAAGAAGCTAGAGCCTATGAACAGAGTACTTATTTCACTAACAATGAAAGAGAATGGTCATTATTCAGTTTGCAATTTAAGATCATATCCAGGTCTTTCTGCCTGTAAATATTTTTTAGATGTCACACAAAACTAATTAGTGAGATCATGGAATTTTCTTTCCTGAAAATATTCTTTTAAAAAGAGAAATCACCCCTTACATCCGTTTGAACTGGAGCAGAATATGCCACCCCAAAATATGCATCTTTGACAAAAGGCTTATTTAGGGCTGATTAATTAAAAAAAAAAAAAGAGTATCTCAACATAATATAGGCCATATATGAAAAAACCCACAGCTAACATCATCCTAAATGGGGAAAAACTGAGAGCTTTTCCTCTACAGTCAGGAACAAGACAATGATGTCTACTCTCACCACTTTTATTCAACATAGTAGTGGAAGTCTTAAACATAGCAATCAGACAACAAAAAGAAATAAAAGACTTCCAAATTGGGAAGGAAGAAGTAAAAATTTCACTATTTACAAATGACATGATACTATTTATAGAAAACCCAAAAGACTCCACCAAAAAACTGCTAGAATTGACAAATGAATTCAGTAAAGTTGCAGGATATAAAATTGATGTACAGAAATTTACTGCATTTCTATACATGAATCATCAAGCAGCAGAAAGAGAAATTAAGAAAACAATCCCATCTACAACTGCACCAAAAATAATATTTCCTGAAATGAACCTAACCAAAGATGTGAAAGACTTGGACTCTGAAAACTATAAAACACTGAAGAAATAAATTGAAGATGACACTGAGAAATGGAAAGACATTCCTCATGGATTGGTAGAACAAATATTGTTAAAATGTCTACACTACCCAAAGCAGTCCACACATTTAATGCAATCCCTACCAAAATGCCAACAGCATTTTTCACAGAAATAGAACAAACAATACTAAAATTCGTATGGAATCACAAAAGACCCTGAATAGCCAAAGCAATCCTGAAAAAGCAAAGCTAGGCTGGAGCCTTCACAATTCTGGACTTCAAGTTACATTACAAAGCTGTAGTAATCAAAACATTACGGTACTGGCACAAAAATAGACACATAGATTAATGGAACAGAATAGAAAACCCAGAAATAAACCCACAATTATGTGGTCAATTAATCTTGAACAAAGCAGAAAGAACACCCAATCGGAAAAAGACAATCTCTTCAACAAATGATGTTGCCAAAACTGGACAGCTACATAGAAAAGAATGAAACTGGACCACTTTCTTACAGCATATGCAAAATAAACTCAAAATGGATTAAAAACCTAAAGGTGAGACCTGAAATCATAAAAACCCTAGAAGACAACATAGGGAGTAACCTGTTTAACATCAGCCTTAGCATGTTTTTTCGAGATAGGTCTCCTGAGGCAAGGAAAACAAAAGCAAAAATAAACTGTTGGGACTAAATCAAAATAAAAAGCTTCTGTGTAGGGAAGGAAACAACAAAACTAAAAGGCAACCTATGAGATTGGAGAAGATATTTGCAAATGATATATCTGATAAAGGGTTAGTATCCAAATATATATAAAGAACTTATAAAATTCAATGCCCCAAAAACCAATAATTCAATTAAAAATGAGCAGAAGACAAGAAGAGACGTTTCTTCAAAGAAGACACGCAAATAGCCAATAGACACATGAAAAGATGGCCAACGTCACTGATCATCAGAGAAATGCAAATCAAAACTACAATGAGCTATCAACTCATACCTGTCCAAATGGCTAAAATTAACAACACAATAAATGACAGGTATTGGTGAAGATGCAGAAAAAAAGGAACAAGACTCCTGCACTGTTGGTAGAAATACAAACTAGTGTAACCACAGTGGAGAAGACTATGGAGGTTCCTCAAAAAGTTAAAAATAGAACTACCCTACAATCCAGCAATCACACTACTTTGTATTTACCCAAAGAATACAAAAACACTAATTCGAAAGGATACATGTACTTGTATGTTTACTGCAGCATTATTTACAATAGCCAAGAAACGGAAGCAGCCCAAATGTCCATCGGTTGATGAATGTATATAGGAGATGTGGTATATCATACAATGGAATGTTATTCAGCCATAAAAAAGAATGCTGTCTTGTCATTGGCAAGAACATGGATGCATAGAAAGAGTATAGTGCTAAGTGAGATTAATCAGAGAAAGACAAATGCCATATGAATTCACTCATATGTGGAATTTAAAAAACAAAAAAAGAACAAAGGGGGAGGAAAGAGAGAGAAATCAAGGAAGAGACTCTTAATTATGAAGCTCAAACTGATGGTTATCCAAGGGGACGTAGGAGGGGGATGAGCAAAATAGGTGATTGGGTGCACTTGTTGTAATGAGCACCGGGTGATGTATGGAATTGTTGAATATTGTACACCTGAAACTAATATAGATCTCTGTTAACTGGAATTAAAATAAAAACATAAAAAAAGAGCTCATGTAGGAACGTCTGAAAACGGAGAATAAGCTGCCTTTTCGTGAGGGAAATTTACATTCATAAGGGAAATCTCCATTTGTAAGGGTGTCTTTTTCTCTGTATCAGAAACAGAAAGATGATTAAATCTCTAGAAGTTCTTATCAATGGAGAAGGTCTGAATTTAAATCTGCATAACAACTATGTCTTCGTTTACTGTGCTTTGTTTGACAACCTTCCTTAACTGGCCTCCTCAATACCCCAAATCTTCCTTTGGTCTATAGCTAAAAATGCTATTTGAATTGATAATTTGAGGTATTTCGGAGGTTTTTCAGTTTTCTTGGGTTACTCCCATGTATACAGGAGGTGTACATGTTAGTAAACTTCTGTTTGCTTAAAGAAAAAGAAAAAGAAGATGGGGAAGAGGTAGAGGAAGAAGAAGAAGAAGAGGAAGAAGGAGAAGGAGGAGGAGAAAGGGAAGAGGAGAAGGGGGAAGGACAAGAAAGAGAAAGAAGAAGAGGGAGGAGAAGAAGAAAGAGAAGAGGGAGAAGAAGGAAAAGGACAAGAAGCAGAAGCAGAAAAGAAGAAGGAGGTGGAGGAAGGAGGAGAAGGAGGAGGAGGAAGGAGGAGGAGAAGAAATAATTACCCTTCCCATCTCCTTGATGAGGTTGGAAGGATATAAGTATTTCTCTTCCTGGAATCAAAAGGAAAACTCAAATTAGAAGACAGGATACAACATGAATTGATCAAGCATACTGGTTTAATATTCCATTCCACTTTCCTCAGAACAGGGGTTTGTCCTCCTAAGGTTAAATCCTAATTGCTCTTCACTGAAGCATCCCTCCATGTTCATATTAAAAGCAACCCTAAACATTTCCCATTATGCCACAGCAGCACCTACACAACATACAGGGACAAAAAGGTTTGTAAGGTAATTCCCCCTTATCTGTGGGTTCAGTTTTCACAGTCTCAGCTACCCATGGTCAACTACCATCTGGAAGCAGATGGCCTCCCTCTGACATAGCGTCCGAAGGTCAATAGTAGCCTAATGCCACATCACAGGGCCTCCATCATTCACCTCACTTCATCTCAGCATGTAGACATTTTATCACCTCGCATCATCACAAGGGGGGTGAGTAGAGAATAATGAAGTATCTTGAGAGAGAGAAAGACCACATTAACATAATTTTATTACAGTATGTTGTTGTAATTATTCCATTTTATTATCAGTTATTGTTGTTCATCTCCTACTGTGCCTAATTTATAAATTAAACTTTATCATAGGTTTGTATGTGTTGGAAAAAAATGGTGTATATAGGGTTCGGTGCAATCTGTGGTTTCAGGCTTCCACTGGGGTCTTGGAAGCTATCCCCCAAGGATAAGGGAAGCTTACTGCACGTCGTTTTTTACCTTGCCACAAACTCAGCTCATATTCTAGGAAACAAGAGAAGAGAAGACTATTTTCTTAGGCAGCAGGTCCTTGTAACACAGTGTCCTCCGTGTATAATGTTTTGTGCCATGTGCACCCATTCCAACCACCTCATGCTAAATGATCATTGTAGTTTAACAGCCACTCTGGTCTGGGTACCAACGCCTCATTTGACTATTCTGTCTATGGTTAATATCCACTACATTTTAAGATGCATTATGGCTTTTGCAGAAGTAATAAAGCATAAACAAATATTCTAATGACAGAAAATATGTACCTGTGTTGCATTTCCTCTTCTGATTTTGGACCAGCCGACTTAACAACTCTGTGCCAGTCTAAAGTGCTCCTGGCCCATCCCTTATGCACCTTCTTGTCCATAAAGACAATCCATGACTCATAGCTGGACTTTTCCAGCAGTCACTAAGGATGCCTCATATTACCTTGGTTTCAATGTTTTTGCCTCCCTGCTTTCAACCCTTAGAATATAATTCCACAGTCCACTCCAGCCCTTTCAACTTGTTCTTCCTAATATTTGGACTCAGCCCTCTCCTAAGAATTCATTCTGTATCTCCCTTCGAGCCACGCCTGATGCCAGCCAGGCCTCCATGAGTACTGGTACAATGGGGTTGTAGGACAGATCCAATGCCAATTGGTTAAGCAGGATCTCTTGCCTGCAGCTGAGAAATCAATAAGCACCAGAGATGTGTAGACACCATCTAGTAAACATCAAGTGTCTGCTGCACATTGACTCAGAGTTAAGCTGTGTTAGGCACTGTTGGGAAGAACCACACATTAAGACTCGACTGGGAAACATACAGAGGTTTAAGAACCCAAGACAATAAATACCCATGTACTTAAATTAATATTGTACAAATTGAGCAAATAAATGCTTAGGGGGACACAGAAAATAGAGTGGGACAAGACTCCATAGAGCACGTGTTATAAATATTCACTAGAGGGCACAATGGCCAAACTCAGTTTGAACGAGAATTCATGAGCATGCTCACTGAAGTGAACAGGCTCTCATAAATATTCAGTACATGGAGGAGCGGGCAGTTCCCCAAGGAATCACCCCCCAGGATAAATGTTCTCCGGCAGACCAGCAGGGGCACACACATATTGTTTCTTTCCACCGGTCGTTTCCACACTCATGTTCACAGGACCGCACATAAGGCTAACCGATTAACAGAGACTTCCTGGCATTTTGCTGTATTTTAATGATTGCCCACTTGCTTAGGGAGAAGGGCTGGAGACTTGGAGCCAAACTCTTTTAAGTCAAAGTCTGCGGACTTCTGGTCCAGCATGCCAGACACTTCATTCCAAGTACCCCATAACAGTTGACTCATAAGGCCATGCTCCATAAAATCCATCAGCACAAGTCTTTGATGGAGATGAATTATGGTTTACAAACGATTAAAATATTGTTAATGATGATATCAAGGCACTTGAGGCTCTGAAGGGGAACTTTGAAAATGAGATGTTACCAGAACCTCGGGAGTCTTAAGCACTTGTTAGTTCATGTTTTTAAAAAGTGCATTAGCTTTATCCAGTATCCATGTAACCTTTCTCCTCTCCCTTGCTCTGTTTCCCTGGCAACCATTTAAAAGTGCTGCAAAAGGCACTGCTGTCTTGAAAAGAAAAGGAAAGAAAAGAAAAGAAAAGAAAAGAAAAGAAAAGAAAAGAAAAGAAAAGGACAATAGTCTTAAGCTTTCTTTCTTTCTTTAGGGTTTTTCTCCATCTTCCCAGCCACTTTTGTGGCTCTTGGAGGTTTTGCAGTCTTCAGTGCCAGCTCCCCTTGAATGAGCAACTGTGGGGTAATTAAGGAGGTGGGTGCCAGGCCAGGTGGAAGCTGCTTCTTTGAGATGATGGCTAGGCGTTCAAGGTCAGCTAAGAGGCCCTGAGATTTGGGGGGGAGAACGGTACTCAAAGCAGAAAGATAGCAACAGAAGATTTCAGTAAGGCCCCCATCCTGCCTTCAAACCTCTCATCTGTGGAAGAGACTGGTGTAAAAGGCAGTGATACTGGCTGTCAGCTGCCACTCCAAGGGAGCCAGCTCCGAGAGATGAAGGATGAGGAAGTTCCGCCCGGGGGACAGCTGGGTGGACTGAGCAAGAGCGGCTGTTTTGAGGGACGGTGGAGGTCCAGCACCTTCATGTTTGCCCTGCTTCCCCAGACCTTTGGTAATGTTTTTAGTAACAGAAAATGTCCCTGTCTCACCAACCCCAAGAGTCCTGGCTCCAGGAAGCATACAAAGAGAGATGTGATGGTTATACGGGACTTTCTGTCACATTCAGAACAAACCTGCGGCTAACAAAGGTCACGACTGAAAGCTTTTGTTCACCATTCTTGAACTGTTTGTTAAAGACCCCCTTTTAGGAGAGAAAGGGCAAATAAGGAGCACCAACAGTGTGTCAGGAACCACGTGAAAGGATTTCCATATGTGTTCTCACGTAATTGCACAAACAGCTCTGTGGGTAGATACTATTCCTTTTTTTTTTTTTTAAGATTATTATTATTTTTTTTGAGAAAGAGATTGAAGAGAGTGAGCATGGGGGGAAGGGGCAGAGGGAGAGGGAGAAAGAATCCCAGGCAGATACCTTCCCCACCCCACCGCTGAGCATGGAGCCTGACCCGGACCTCGCTCTCCCAACCTGATCATGACCTGAGAAGAAATCAGGAGTTGGTTACCTAGCTACCTGACCACGCAGGAGCCCAGGTAGATATCATTCTTATTTCTATTTGCATTTAATCCTCCCCACCCACCCCCTTGACTCTCAGAGGTGAAGTTGTTTTTGCCTGAGGTCTGAAAGTGTCTCAGAGCTGGCTTTCAAATCCAGGTCCGCCTAATTCCAAGAAGGACATGTTGTTTCCATTAGGCCGTGCCGCCTCCCTGGCATTGCCTATCAAAGGCAAAGAGGGCAGGGACAACTAGTGGTTGGGACTAGGTCTTATATGACAAGCAGATCTGGATAAACCTTTTGTAACCCACCCATCTCAGTTAACAATGACATGAAAAAGAGAAGCTCCCTTCTGACTGATATTATTTCAGTAATTTAGTGTCACAGAAGTAGGTTTTCAATTTTTTTTTTAACTTATGAGTAGGTATTGAGGACTTCCCATATGCTTGGCACTCTGAGAAATAAAAAAGAAGCATGAGATAGAGTACTGCTCTTCAAGGGCAGGTATAACTCCAACCCTATGGTAAGAACAGGAACATTGGGAATCTACGGAGCGGAGAATGGCATCACTTGCCTGTGTGATCTTGAGTAAGTTCTCTGAGCTTTAGTTCTCTTATTTATAATGTGGGACTGACATTAAATCCTTCCTCAAATTACTGTGAGGATTGAATGAGATAATGTAAGCAGAATATATATTAGACAATAATGGTGACGGTTTTTATTTTGATTTACTTCCATTGTATTTGTAATGATAATAATGGAATAGAAAGGCAAGACACACTAGGATGAGATTCCAAGACAAGAGGCTCATTCTGCAGAACTATCAATGAAAGAGAGATGAATGTGAGCTGGTGCTCAGGACAAATTCATCAAGGAATTGAGTTTGACCTGGGGTTTTTAGATGCACAAAAGAGAAACCCAAGAGGTATTTCAGGCAGCTATAGAACTGAACAAAAGTGTGAAGTTGGCAGTAAGAAGGTTTAGAAAGGCCAGTTGTGTGAAAGAACAACGACAGGTGCTTGTAGGACAGTGAAAAGAAAAAAACTTGTCTTGAGATGATGGGCCTGGTTACAGAAGGTCTTAGCACTTGTTCCCCAAAACAAAACCAGTCACTGTAGGTTTTTTGGTTTTGGGGGTTTTTCGTCAAATAGGGGGAGGATCCTTGGTAACTCCAGGAACCTGAGGAAATCACTTCTGATCACAGTAAACTTGGGACCAAAGGGAGCCCACTGGGAGATGATGTAAGCATGTGCAATCAATTAGAGTATCTTCTTCAGTCCTCAAAAATTCTATGTGTGCTGATATCTTTTACTCAATGACATAGGTCAAAGTCCAATAGAACCTCAGAGGACAAAACTCTAGAAGGGAAGGAAAATTATAAAGAGACAGAAAGATAACTAGATCGACCTGGATAATAAAGAGGTATTAGCTCTGTCAAGAAGAATTCATTCTCTAAAGTAGATTTCA
Organism: Ursus americanus; assembly: GCF_024610735.1. NCBI lineage: Eukaryota > Metazoa > Chordata > Mammalia > Carnivora > Ursidae > Ursus > Ursus americanus. The sequence continues at coordinate 37,253,951 of NC_142142.1, read as the reverse complement.
GACAGGTTAATCGAGGATACAATATGCTGTCTTGATGACTTAGTGATATTTTAATGGGATTAGCAAGCAAGTGCTCAAAAGGGTTTGTGTCATCCTACACCAGCCTCTTACCTTATTCCAATAGGTTCTATTTTTGCCATCCTATTATTATTTTTTCCCTCCAACTGCTTGCCTTCTCTGAAAACAAAACAAAACAAAAACAAAAACAAAAACCAAAGAGGTTGAAAGCAAAAGTGAACTTGTGATTATTCAACACCCATTCTTCCAAAAATGTTAACATAACAGATTGGTTTTAGGATGCATATGAAGCATTAGGGGATTGTCCAAACGCTAATGCAAGATTTTGGAATTCTGTTCATTCTGAAATAAATAGTTAGCCATGTCCATTCTGCTTCCAGCTGGCTTTATGGAATCCTATTTGGTTCATTGCATCTTTCTCCCTTCCTACACCCTCAATCATTCACAAATATTTTTAAGTGCCCGCTATCTACAATGTGCTGTTCTAGGGGCTAGAGATCCAATAATGACTTCAACAAAGCTTTATGGAGCTTTTCTTCTAGTGGGGACTTAGGTTAAAAACACAGAATAAAAATATGTTTGTAGTGCTATGAAGAAAACTAAAGCAGGGAGACAGAATAGAGAGTGATGCAAAGGGCCTGAGTTTGGTCTGTGCGTGGGTAAAAGCAGAGAGCAGTGTGACTGAAGGAGAGTGAACATCAGAGGGAGTGAAAGGAAATGCACCTGTGAGGTAGAAGGGAGAGATTCTGAGGACTTGGCAGTGCATTGCTAAGACTTTGGCTTTTATTCTGAAGGAAATGGAAAGTCGTTGGGGGGTCTTGAACAAAAAGGAGAAAGATGAGCTGCTCTGTATGTGGCAGGATTACTCTCCTGCTCTGCTGAGAGCATATACGCTGAGCAGGAGCTGGAGGACCAGGAAGGAGACTGCCATTCATTCCAGGACAGAGACTGTGGGGGCTTGGACCAGGGAAACTGGGATGAAGGAGCTAAGACGTGAAAAGATTCTGGATATATTTTGGAAGTAGAACTGGTAGGACTTGTTGATGGATTAGATATTGAGTAAGAGATAAAAGAGGAGTCAAAGAAAGAACTAGGCTCTTGGGTCTGAGGAATAAGAAGAATGGGGTTAATGTTCAAGGAGATAGGAAAGGCTGAAGCCTAAGCAGGTGGATAGGGTGTTTGAGTGGGTGGTGGTGGTATGACAATCTAGACACCCAAGAATTAGTTTTCGACAAGTTAGGTTTGGAAAACGTGTTAGACATTCAAACAGAGGAGTCATGTAGGCAGTTGAATACAAGTCTGGATTTAGGGAGGTCATGAAATCAGGGCTAAAAATACAAATGTGGATATCATCAGCATACAGATGGTTTTAAAAACCATGAACCTGATGACATCACCAAGAGAGTTAGCAAAGAGAAAGGAGTGAAGGAACTGGGAAAGGAGAACGCAGTAAAGAAAAGGTAGTATGGGGGAAAAGCAGGAACTCATGGTTGATGTCCCAGAGACCATGGAAAGAAATAGTTTTAAAAAAAGAGTGTGAAAGCTGTGTAAAATTGGACCATAGAATTCAGTAATTGAGAAATTATTAATGTCATTGTCAAGTGCAATTTTGGTAAAATAATAGGTATGTTATGAGCTGACTATCTGTGTCCTTGACGTTCGTACGTTGAACGCCAGCCCCCAATCTGATAGTATTTGAAGGTGGGGTCTTTGGGAGTTACTTAGGGTTAAAAGAGGTCACGAGGGCAGTGGCCTCATGATGGGATCAGTGGTCTTATAAGAGGACACAAGAGGGCACACTCTGTCCCTCTATGCCATCTGAGGGCACCGTGAGAGGTGGCTGTCTACAAGCCGGGGAGAGAGCCCTTACCAGGAAGTTACTAGCTAGCACCTGCATGTGAGACTTCCCAAGGAAATAGCTGCAAGATCAGGAAAGCTTTGTAAAGATGGAAAATGGGAGCACATATGCGTCTGCTGATGGGAACCATCCAACAGAGAAGGGATATTTACGATGCAAGAAGGAACAACTGCAGGAGACAAGAGACAGGGCACAGGCAGAGGCTCGGCCTAGGATACAAAAACAAAACAAAACAAAACATAAAACCTAGTGGTCATCCATTCCCAAAGAAAGGAAGGCCAAGGCCAGGTTAATAGATTTGGTGGCAAGGGTGTGCGCACCCTTGTGACAGCAGCCACATTCTCAGTGAAATAGCAACAAGCCAAGAATGAGCATGCGGAGGAAAGAGTCAAGATCCAAGGATCATTTTATTGAATTTCACTTATGCACACATACCTATTTGTCTAGCAATGGATTTGAATATTCTGTACAAATCCATGTACGATGTTTTATTGAAAAAAAGGAAAACAGGAGATGTTAACCTGCTGAAACAATAATCCTGACCTAGAGATGAATGTCTACCTTGGCAATATAGAACATTCTGTGTAAGGAAAGCTCTTACTGGGCCCTCCCACGAAAGTCATTCCAGGCCTACCCCAGGGCTGTTTATACAGTGCATTTACTATGTGTCTGATGGATAATCCTATACATTTGGGGGGCAGATGATCTGCCATCAGGCTTTTGTAACTCACCAGTTGCTTGGAGGACAGAGCACATATGTTCTCAAATGCTATCTCTTCACTGGGGTCACAAGGCAAGAACAAAACCGAGCATGCCTATGTGTCTAGTTTGCGCCAAAATTCAACCTCCATTTGGGTCTTCCTTTATCAAACACAGCTTCTGCACCTCACCTTGTTCTGCATCTCCTTATTTTATTCCTTTGGGCCCCGGGTTCGGTTTTGAGTTCTCTTTCTGGGAAGGTATCTGGGTACCCATTCATGGAGTGGCGATAGGGTTCTGTTCCTGAGCTGCTGGAATATGGTCAATAAAGCACTTTGAAGCAAAACCCTGGATATCCACCCGCAAACGCAGTGCAGTGTAGATGAGAATCAGAATTCTTGGCTGTGAGGACAGGGAGATGACTGGATATAATAAAATCCACAAACTTTGAGGAGAGTTCAGTCAAATACTAGGTTCCTTGTCTTAGTATCAGTAAACCAGAGGCTGGGGATCTATTTATAGTAACAACTCCATTTACTGAGCAATGTTTTTTTTTTTTCTTTGTGGCCAGAAAATCACTTTAAACCCATGATCTCATTTAATTTTCACTTCAAATTCAAGAAATAGAAATTATTAACCCCATTTTCCAAACGACGAAACAAACTTAGAGAGGCGAGATGACTTGGTCAAGGTCAGGCCGCTATTAAGTGGCAGAGCTGGAATTGAACCAAATTCTGTCTGTACTTGAAACCCAATGCTCTTAATCACAGCTTACTTTATGAGTCTGTGCGCCTTCCATTGAATTGTTGCTTATTCAAGTTCTGTGTGTGAAAGAAAAGTGCCCGGTCGATGCTTGGATCGCTTGAGTGGAAGATCCCATTCTGTTCCTCGCATACCCGCTTCCCACTATGAAGGAGGAGAAACTAGTCTTCACAAAAGCAAAGCCCAGTAACAGTATCTTTGCATTTCAGCGGGCAGATTGGGAATTGGGCACACGGTCTAATCAACCCACGTGCATGCACACTATTTAAAAGGCACACGCTGTTACAGAACAAATACTTCTCGAGAGACAGGATGTTGGCAATGAGGAAGAGGCTAAACAGCTAAACCAAAGGGCCCACAGATTCAAAAGCAGCGTCGGTGCGATCAGACATAATGTGTGCATGGGGGAGGAGTGTTTTTATGCAGTTTGGGCAATAGATTGGTTGTGTTAATTAATTGTGTATTTTAAAGTTTGTTACCACTTCACACCAAGCATCTCCTTAAATAAAAAGAGAGAGAGAGAGAAAGAGAGAAAGAAGCAAAACAAAAAACCTAATCTAATATTCAACAAACATTCTGCACCCAAACAGCACATCTTTGTCTGAAACCTTAGTTCCAAGAACCACTTACAGGCTTTCATCAACACATTATAATATTAATCAAGACTCATAATGCAGAGTGATTTGCATGCCAACAAATATATTTACAGTGTAAATTGTTTGTGGAGGAGCCTTGGAGAGAAATGTGATTCACTGCCATAGAACTGAATAGTAGGAAAAATCCCCCACTAAAATCCAGAGAAAATAAAGAATCCCTGGAACTTGATCCTCTAGAGCCTTGAGGAAGAGATTCATTAGCATTCTATCTACTTCCTAACAAAGAGTTTCGTTCCCAACCTATTGAATGCATTTGAAAAAAGAATCAGTTTCAGTGTAAGTTTGGGTGGCTTTTCTCCTCTTACTGGCATATATTAAAGAATTTGTGCCATAATTGCAGCTTTCACAGGGAGACAGAGGATACATGGATGGATAGATAGATGGATGGATAGATAGATAGATAGATAGATAGATAGATAGATAGATAGATAATCTATTTCCTGAGAAGTTCCTGAGGGTTTTGTTTAGGTCTATGGATTGTGCTTTGTTGTCTCAACCTTCTAACATATACCCAATTTGTCTACTTGTCTTTATTCTCATCACCAACTCTGTAATCAAAGCTACTAATCATCTCCTTCAGGGACTAATGTAATAGCTGCCTTCCTGTCTCCTGCTCCCAGCATCCACTCTTGACTTGTGGATCCGGGGTAATCATTTACAGCACCCAAATTCCATTTATATGATCTGAGACCAGTTTGTGTGATAACCTGCATGGTCACCCTCCTCTCAAGACTCCACATGGTGTGACCCACCTAGCCCTCCACTCACCAGTCCCCCTCACTGTCAGACCTTCGTACAGCTCCATGTGGAGGCCACCCTCTTTCCTGGACTGCCAGTCTATCTCAGGGACCAGATTGATACACTCTCCCAGCACTCAGTACTTCTATTTCCGAGCACTTATCACAGTGCGCAATTAAATAATTGTTTTTAATTCATTTAATTTAAAGTCTATCTCCCTCATTCTCATTCATTTCCATAATGTATTCCTGAATTTTATGAAAGATGCAGAACAATATACTGAAGAGTGCTGTTGAAAATATAATTGTCTTCATTCATTTTCTTATTTCACCAATATAAATTTAGTATCAATTGTATACAAATAGTGTGCAGCTATATATACACACATTTAATAAAGCCGTCTGGTATTTAATCCTGCCTCTACCCCTTTCTAACTGAATAACAATTTGGGGCAAGTTCCTAATGTCTAGTTCCCCTCTTAATATTCTTATGTATACAATGTAGCTAGTAATGGTGACTGACCCATAGGGAATATGAAGATTAAATGAACTAATATATATAAAATATTAACAAAGGTACCTGGTATACAGAAGTGCCGTATAATGCTGTTCTTACCTTTATTATTAGTATTCAAGAGAAAAACACTCTGCAACATACTGAGAGGAACACAATTTAGTAAATTATAATCCCTGCTCTCATGAGGCTTGCAGTCTGGACAGTAATATAAAATGTAGATACCAACGCTTAGCATATTAGTAAATTGAATCCTTGGCACACACAGCACTGGATCTCAAGAAATAAAGCCTTTTTAGGTGGTGTGATCACTGAAAACTCCCATGGAGGAAGTAGAACTTGAAGAAGAACTCAAAGGAAACCACCAAGGTTTCCTTCACCGAGTCACAATAAGTCACAGGCAGAATGGGGAAAGATAACCCTTTCATTCCCAAGTGCCTTTGATTTCACATTTACCTCTCTGTCATCCCGGGCTTCTGTCCTCACTGTGACGGCTGATTTTAAATTTATTTCCTAGCAGGAAGAAAGAGCCCTGTTAAGTGGCGAGCGGACAGAAGACCCAGCTGGAGTCAGAACCCAACCTTTGCACGTTCATTCAACGAGCTGGCATCCGTCAGGGTCTGATCCTGTGTCTGTTGCTGAGCATGTCCACTCTACAGAGGGAAGGCCAGCCAGCTGTTGTACAGCTGCAGGGCACACAACAGGTGGAAAGTCAACCCTTCAGCTTCAGCCCCCTGAATATGGACAGTAAGATGCAAAGACTAAGTAAGGTGTTGGACTTGCCTTTGAGAGACTTAGTCTATTGGGGAAAAGCCTTAAAAAAATATTCCTGCAATGATGCATAATGAGCACTGAGCAATTCTGTTGGGGTGAAGGCTGGGGCAGTGTGTGGGGGACAAAAGAGGAAGAAACTGAGGGAGGGATGGGGTCAGAAACTCAAAATTGGTGGGACCTGCGAGCTGAGTCAGGGATGTGAGTTGCTGTCACTGGTGAGTGAAGTGTGATGTTCAGGGAAAGGGAACACTTTAGGCAAAGGCACAGGAAAAGACTTGGCTTGCTTAGGAAAATCAAGCAGTTCAAAATAAGGAGGTTTGACTAAAGCTTTATCCTCATTGTGCTCTGGCTGAGGGGAGGGAGGAGAGGGGGATGTTGGAGAAGTGGGGGTGGAGACCAGGCCATTGACTGTCTTTTGTACCATATACTAAAGTATCTGGAACTCTTCCTACAAACACATACTCTAAGTTGTTGTTTTAACAACAACAACAAATCAAATACACATAAAATTAGAGACCAAAAGTTTGAACCACACGCAATTTCCATTTTTAGGTCAAACAGACCTGCTATAGGCAATTTCATACGTTTCACCCTACATACAATGAACAGTCCTTTACCCATCATGTAGGTTTAGCAATTGCTAAGATTTTACCATATTTGTTTCATTATTTTTCCCTTAAGTATTTTAAAACAAATTCCAGCCATATGGCATTCCTCCCATAAATATTTAGTATATGTCTCTAAAATATAGGTATGTTTCTACATAAACACAACATAGTTATCATGTCTAATATAATCAACAAATGTCCATATCACCTAATAATCAGTCCATATTCAAATTTCTCCAATTACCTCAAACATACTTTACTCTAGATTTAATCAAACTTGGATCCTCTCAAGAACTACAGATTGCACTTGGTTATTATATTCTTTAAGTAAAAGGACTTTTAAAACAGTGTATCAGGTAAAGCCTTTTGGGCTACTATGTTTTATTTATAAAATAAAGATCTTGGGGCGCCTGGGTGGCTCAGTCGTTGGGCGTCTGCCTCTGGCTCAGGGTGTGATCCCAGAGTCCTGGGATCGAGCCCCACACTGGGCTCCCTGCTCTCCTAGGAGCCTGCTTCTTCCTCTCCTACTCCCCCTGTTTGTGTTCCCTCTCTCACTGGCTTTCTCTCTCTCTCTGTCAAATAAATAAATAAAATCTTTAACAAAATAAATAAAAAATAAATAAAATAAAGATCTTCATATATTCTAAATGACAGAATGATTTGTGTGACTAGTGAATTCATTTGTAAAATAAGAATTATACATAGTCTAAACCTACCCATTTTTTCAATTAGGTAAACTGAGATATGGTCATTAATGTGTCACAATTTTAGAAATCCTTTGCTCTGTTAAAATAAAACCACAACCGGGGCACTTGGGTGGCTTAGTCGTTAAGCGTCTGCCTTTGGCTCAGGGCATGATCCCGGCGTTCTGGGATCGAGCCCCACATCAGGCTCCTCCACTGGGAGCCTGCTTCTTCCTCTCCCACTCCCCCTGCTTGTGTTCCCTCTCCCGCTGGCTGTGTCTCTCTGTCAAATAAATAAATTAAAAAATAATAATAATAAAATAAAAGAAAACCACAACCACCACCAACAAAACAACAATGAAGATAGAAGGTACTGTCAAATTATAGTTATTCATGTATCTCTGGAGCGTAGCTATTCCAGTAAGGAATGTACCACTCTTCAGCTAGAGTGGGGTGGCTGCAGCACAGCTGTGCCACAGTGGATAGCAGACAGCATACAGAAGGAAGTTTCTCAGGCTGCCGGGCAAATTCAGGGAGCTCCTTGTTCCCAGGTTAACTAGTCAGTTGGATCCTATAAATGGGCTGTTAGGAACCTTTGTTGGGGTGTTCATTTTCAGATGCTGTGGTCCAAATGCAAGTTGCCACCTACTCCCCATGACCATGGTGGAGAGGGCTATATGGCTCAGAAATCAATTGCGTGAATCAATGAAATGAATGCAGTGGCCTAACAGTATTAATTGTATGCCTGTGGGTGGGTGGGGGTGTACCTTCCCATCTAGCTCTTGAAAAAAACTAATATGAGAGAGGCTCCCAAAATTAAAACACTCTGAGCAGGATCATTATAATAAGGGCAAAGGAAGAACAGAAGTGATTAAAAGGTGAGAAATAACTGAGAAATCTGGAATGAGTTAGTGTTTTTCAGTGCTGAATTGATGTGGGTTTCTTGGCAGCCCAGACAAAAAGACACCCAATGAGCATATACACCTGCAGGCTCGCACTTCCTTCCATCATAAATTATTGACAGTACCATCGCCATCAACACCATCACCATCACCATCATCATCACTGTCATCACCACCAGATGCAAACTTGTCTAACACTTCCTGCTAAGAAGAATACCTACAAGATTGGCTCATTCACTTTAAACACCTGTGTTCATTGTGTATCACGCATGTGTTTGGCAGCATGAGAAATAAAATGATGAACATATCTATGGCTCTTAGGAAGATCAAAACCACACCCCTAAAATGGGATAAGTGAGAGATATTACAATTGCATAAATAATTGCACACATAATTAAAATAACTATAATTTACAGAGTATCCTACTGAGAACCAGACCCTATTCAAGGTTTTCACATCTATTAGCCCATTTAATCTACCCAAAAAGACCGAAAGGAAAATATTATTCTCATTTTGTGGAAAAGGACTTTGAGATCCAGAGCAGGTAGGATAATTTCTTGAGTCTCACGACTAAGTAAGTGATGGAATTAGGATTGTGCTCATGTCTGGTAAACTTGAAAAGCAGTGCTCTTTCTACCATGCTCTGTGGCTCCTTATGATGAAAATACTCTTTTAAATCATAAACCCATAAAGAATTAGATGGAGGAGGGCACACCTCTGGGAAGATAGTACTAGTGCCACATATAATGATCCCATCTGATGTCATGAGTTGTAAATGTCTGATTAATACAGAAAATGAGAGGGGAGGAAGATAAGCAGACAGAAACCATGCTGCTCAAATGTTCCAGGTGTCTGTGTGGTAGAGCCTTGGAGAGTGTCACTGGGTCATGTCATTAGCACTGCTTAGCTCAGTAGATGGGCTGTCATCACTAGGAACATGGCCACCATAAGCTGGTGTCTCCCTGGCTCCTGCCGAGTCATTCTTTGTCCTCTCCCATCTCTCATCCTACAACAAAGAGAATTCATTTTGCTCGCAAACAGAGAAATCCAATGTTAAAGAAATCAGCCTGTGAATATCAAGCCAACAATCTTCCAGTCTCAGAGGGCTTGCTTTGGCTGGAGACTACCAGGGTTCCAAATCTCTAGGACTCAAAGAGATGATGACAGTTGCTATTATAAGGAAATTAAAATGAGTATTTTGAGATGTTCTTTAAGCTGTTGGATAACTGATTAGCAGGAGGCATTGATCTCCCAGCACAGAAATGTTCTAAAGGGGGGGGGGGGATCATAAGGAAACGAAAAAAATACCTCTTATCAGCTTCTCTTTGGTAGTAAGCTCTGAATGAGGAGTAGTTACTAGTATTCGGGTGGCTCAGGGCCATCCAGAAGTGAACGTATATAGAGTGGGTAAAATTCTGTGTCTAATGCTTCTTATCTTGGGCCACTCTTAGCTCCCCCTTCCCCACTACTTTTCTCCCCTAACCCAAGAAGTACATGCTCAGCCTACGATACTTTCCTCACTGGTTTGCCTCATCCTACCTACTGGAGAACTAATCTTCCCTAAAATTGGTAGCATCAGGACGACACACATGACTTTGAAGACCGAAGACCTGGGTCGACATTTTCCATGTATGAGCTATGGGATATGGCTTAACCTTTAGGGCTCAGTTTCCCCGTCCGTAAAATAGAGATATTAATTTATAAGATAATACTTTATTAGATTATCATGAGAATTAAACCAAGTAATGCATGAAAAGCTCTTATAGAATTGGGCACATAGTAAGCATTCAGGAGAAATACTGGCACTCTAATTCCACCCCTCTGTGTCTCCATAGAGGACTCTGTTCCATTTAGCAGAGGAAAGCAGGATTGGACAAACACATCTGTTAGCTTTTTCCAATATATCCATTCCTCTCTAATGAAGGAGGAGTGACTTCACTGATTGGTAAGAGCCTGGCATTCCTCGGGCCACATTTAAGGGTAATTAAGCTCAAATGTGGCCTGGTATTTTCCCCTTTCTCTGCCAAGTCCACGTTCTAACAAGGCAGCCCTTCCCCTCCTCCACCAGGGCTTCTACACAGCCAGCAGCCCTGGGGCAGGGACCAACACCTGCCTTCTAAGTGGTCCAAAAGTCCCCTTTGCTTTTGCTATCTATTTCCCCTTTGCACTTGACAGGGTATGAAGCAGGATACAACCTTCCATTTAGAGGCAGGAGTGGGGGGGCCTAGTCATTGCTTCACTGGCCCAGCTTCTCCTGAGGAGGCCTCAGATCTCGATATGTTGGAGGTGGCACAAGGCCTAAGATGCATCTGTATGCTAGGAGCCCTGGGTTCCAGAACTGTGACTGTACTTTGATCTGTAACCACAGTCTCGTTTCTGTTCTCAGTTGTCACAGGACTTCAAGAGAAGGGCTGATATGAGTAATAAGTCAAATCGAATGCAATCAAATACAACCCGCAATATCATCATAATTGGGAATATCTAATAATGATGTTTTTATTATCCAAAATATCCCCTAAGGGAGGAGTCTTCCCAAGAGCTTTTGAACATCACTGTGAGTCTCTAAACTTAGGATTTTGGATGGACCACAGGCATGATAATTGATTATGGTTACAAATACTTTCTGTCAAGACCCTTCACCATTTTCCTCCTAATCCCTGACATGGGCACCCCCCTACCCTGCGTGCTCCTGAGTTTAGTCCTGGGAAGTCTTGATTTCCTTGTTGTCAGAAGAACCAGAATAGTGGCATGGATATCTTTCTAGACTAGATAGGAGCAGAATCCAAATTTACAACAATCTTTCTCATAAAGGAGGAATATGAGTGTAAAGGCTGGGCTCTAAAAGAAGAAAAACTCATAGAGAGAGGATTCTTATTTTTATTTTACTTTATTTTATTTATTTATTTATTTATTTATTTATTTATTTGAGAGAAAGAGAGAGGAGAGAGAGAGAGCGCAAGTGCGGGGAGGGGCAGAGGAAGAGGGAAGAAGAGAGAGAGAGAGAGAAAGAATCTCAAGCAGACTCTGTGCTAAGCGCAGAGCCCAACACAGGGCTGGATCTCACAACCCTGAGATCATGACCTGAGCCAAAATCAAGAGTTGGACACTTAACCGACTGAGCTCCCCAGGTGCCCTCCCTCCCCAGAGAGAGATTTTTGAAGATATCTTGTATTTCCCTCTTTCTCCTCTCTAGAAATAAGATGCCCTGGTAGCATCAAGCACATCTGGAACCCAGTCTTGGTTTCTAAATACCACACCCCACTCAATAGAACATGCCTGACTTTAGGACTAGGGAAGGGAAAGCAGAAAATGAGCCCAAAACATCGTGTTGTGCCAGAAAGAAAGGAAGTGTTCAAAGAATGGTGAGGACACATCAAAAGGACTGAGGAGTCAGCTTGATGGAACACAAACTGGCCAAATTGAGGACAATTTCAACAAGAAAGCAAATAATAAACTGATCATAATCCATGGAATAAAATAAAATTTCATGACCCCATACCAAAAATTAACAAGAAAATAACTAACAAAATGAGGAAAAGAAAGCTCTTTCTTTGTGTAGAACATCAACTAATAAATGTATAAGGAATCATGGAGTTTGAAAAACAATTCACCACTTTGCAATCATACTAGTAACAATTCAATTAAGTAGGAATCATCAGTTGATGTGAAAACAAGTAGGTAAATGTTTGATGAGGGCAAATTATTTATATAGTCTCAAAGTATCTTGCCAGAAATAGCTTACTAATTTCAATGAGAAAAATAGTATCACCATAGTTCTGGGAGATAAATCATAACCAGGGGATTAGTATTATCACCAATAATGAGACACACTAACATCATGTGCCTCCTAACATGAGAAGGACACATCACAGATATGATATTCCTGCCAAAAGTTACATAATGGGAACCTGGGCAAGAGGACCTATCACACAAGCTCTAATTGAGGGACATTTCCCACAAATGTCAATGCCTTGAAAGAGAAAGATAGGCCAACAAGACTAAAAAGATACAGACAACTAAGTGCATTGTGTGACCGTGTAGTGGATCCCAGATTGGGGGGAAAAAATGTTACAAGGGACATTACTGGGAACATTGGAAATTTTTAAAATAATAATCACGTATTAGATAATAATATTATATCAAGGTTAAATATCCTAATTCTATAATTGTATGAAAATATTTTGTTCGAAAATATGCACTGAAGTGCTGGGGTAAAAGGGCATGGTGTCTGTAGCCTACTCAGAAATGGTCAGAAAAACGTTAATATATACACATATGTACTCTGTCCATCCATCCATCTGTCCATCCACAGAGAAGATGACACAACAAATGTGACAAAATGTTAACAGTAGGCCAACGGTTTAGAGGTTAGCGGTTTTGTACTATTTCTTGCGACTTTTCTATAAGTTTGAAATTATTTCTAAGTAAAAAGTTAAAGAGTATAGATTTGTATTTATAGTTACCAGAACAGCCATACATATTCGTTTGTTTGATCTTCTTGAAAGAGCCCTTGGTGTTGTTAATTGCACTCAAATAAAAACACAATTTTAAAAAAGCCCTTGGTGGTGGCAGCAGTGGTGGTGGTGTGTATGTGTGTGTGTGCTTGTGTATACACGTTCACTCACGTTAGTTGGTAATATCCTCATTTTATACATGAATAAACTGAAGCTCAGAGAGGTTATGTAATTTGTCTGAGGTCAATGACTAATATTAGCACAAGTTCAGAAACCTGGAATCCTCGTCAAGCAGGCACTAAAAGCTCTCTTAACTAATTTCTGCTTAACTTCCTCTTAACCGGCGTGCTGAGTTAACTGGCATTCTCCATTCTTCCTGTCAGTCATCCTGTCTGACGTCCAGGGCACGCTGAATTTCCCTCCTATGCCAGTCCTTCCCTCTGGATTACTCAGACGCTAACGTGCTCACTTGTCGAGCCGTACGCTTACCAAGAGTCAGCTGCATCTTTTCCAAATCTGTTCTTACCAGATGTACTTTTTCATATAATTACATAATTTACCTAAATTCTTCATAAACTGATACAATATGAGTATGAAAAGAGAATTGCTGTTTCTATGAAAACTAAATAGAATATTTTGGAAAGATTCAGTAACAGCAAGGGGAAAAAGACCTGAATCAGTTGAATAAGATCAGGAACAAACTGTAATAGATTAGGAGAAATCACAAAAGTCTAAAAGTATTTTGTACTCAGATTGCTTCACCAACCACTAGAACCTTCATGCCTGACTTTAAATAAACCCAAACTAGGAAACACGGCTGATGACTTATGAATATTGTCTTCTCAAGGAGCCATCAATTTCCAGTCAGCTAATTCATTCTCAAAGAAAAGACTTTGACTCCGCTAGAAGTCAAATGAAGGTAGATTTACATGCTTTGGTTCATTTACAGTGTTTCAATATCATTGTTTATGAACCACACTGTACACAGCTTTTTCTGATAACCTACCGCCTGCTCTTCCTATTTGAAATTTAAAAAGAACTAGACCATTCCACTTCTCTGCCTCGGCTTGGATTATATGATGGACCATCTGTGATTCAGAACTGGAGAGGACTTGCCCCCAGTTCTCTCGACCTACATATGACGCTATTGACTAACAACTAGTAAGATTTGGTGTGATCCATTTATCTCCCCCTCCCGCCTCCAGACCACTGACCTATCCATTCCCCAAAATGTGAGTCTGATTAGGTCAAGATGTGATGCAACAGGAATCTCTACAATGGGGGGGGGGGGGGTCTGTTAATGAAACGCATAGCTACAGGAACCTATATTGAGACTCCTAGCTCTTCAACCTGGGAAACAACCAATGTGTGCTGTTATCATTCGTTAACCATTTGGGGGCTCTGAATGCTTATAATAAATTGACTCTAAGTCTTGGTCTGACCTGGAAACCTAGAAAATATGGATAAAAGTTGATGCATTTCCAGGTGGAAAAAGCATCATTATCTCTCTTGTCTTTCACTAATTGCTGCCGAAATAAAAGGAGGGGAAGAATGCACACCCTCTGCTCTGCACGCCAGCCTCACCCTCCCCAGAGCCACGGGCTTGGCGCGTGATGAGTCCTCCGGTTTTCTGTTGCTGTCCCATGCAAAGCCCACAGGTGGGTGGGGGCATCGAGAGGTGGGAGGAAGCCCAGAGGAGAAAGCAGGGTGCTGAGGAAAGGAGCACTTTATTTGATAAAATCGTAAAGAGCAGCTTGTACTGTAGAGAAAGAATCTCCAAGTAATAAATGTCAGGTTTATGAACAATTGAGCCTCTCTATTCCTGACTGGAATTGCTCTTTAAGGTCAGCTCTGTAAGTGCTCCCTCGGGGGACGAGGCTGTTCTGCTGAGTGGGTTTGTGGCGGCTGTTGTGCTACTGGGAATAGGAAGGGGTGTGGAGGTATCGGGTCTGCCCACTGTGTTACTGGGAGTCTGCAATGAACGAAGAGATAAATATGCAGAGCGGTTTTCATTAAGAAACACATCCAGGCATCTATACAAACCAGAGTTCGAGTGGAGTGGCAAGGACTGGTTATTTAATGCTAGAACTCTCTCAACAAGAGAAAAATACCCTCCTTAGCATTAGGCTCCCGTGCCGTCCAGTAGCACGAACCACTGCCCATCACAAGACAGAATTCTTATTTGATTAGCGGACCCCTTCCCTCAAATAGATGTTGCTTTTGGATGTTGTAGTTAAGTAGGATGGCCAAGCAACAGAAATCCTCAACATAGGAAAGGGGGAAGAAACAGAATGAAGGCATGTGTATGTGCGAAATTGAGCGTGTACACCCCACGATTGATTTTGATAGTTAAAAGGTCAAAGTGCTGGATCCCCTCTTATCTTGTCCCTAAGTCAGGGACCAACATAACTGTAGTCCATTTCCCCACCATCCACAGAGAAATAAAGTAAGTGGAATCTGGGTTATGGAAATGTACAACCTTCCAGTCTATTGAAAGCCTGCCCGTGGGAACACGGCAGCGTCTCTTCGATGTGGTTCTGAAGAATTTTGCAAGGGGAAAACAGGGAAAAGACTAGAATGAATGTCTCAACCCCAGGCAGTTGTGCTGTTCCAAGACTGGGATGTGATTCTGGGAAAGGTAAGGAAACGAGAGCAGTTTTAAATGATTTTGAAGCAAGACCTTTCAGATTTGATTGTTGAAAAATATTAAAGAAAGAACAAAGTCCCAAATTTCAGTTTTTATTATCAAACACTATGCAGCCATTCAGAGGTCAACAAAAATTGATTGAACACCACTTTCCAAGCGCTATTTTAGATGCTGGGGATACAGCAGTACAAAACAGATACAAATTCCTGCCTTCACGGAACTTCTAGTTGAGTGCATACAGCCTCATTAGAGCCTTGCTGAAAAGAAAGCAAGTATTTAAAGTCACTTAGCTTTGAGCTGGAGTAACTGCTTCCAGAGTAAGGAAGAAAGAAAAAAGAAAGGCAGCGCATACTAAAACGCGTCTCTAGTCTCTCAAGGGATCTGTCCTCAACTTCCCATTCTAGGGTTCAAGTATCCAGAAATGGTAAGCTTTCCACTGGGGAGCTAAATCACACCCGACTTTCTCGCCGGGGTAGCTGAGACCCCATGTCCATATCACCTCCTGTAATGTTAGGCTCAATAAAATATCTCACCTTTGAATCTGTAACCTAGGAGCCCTCTCTGTTTCCTTAGACCGTTCAACCATGTGCCACCCTTCTGTGGCAGCTGGAATGGAACCAGCTACTGCAGAAAGAAGCCTGTGGCAAAAATCCGGGGAAGAAGGGCTTGGGGAAGGGGGCGCTCAGAGGATACGGTGACGGACGCAATAGGAAACAGAGATGATGAGCAGTTCTGCAAGTTGATTTGTGTTTCCTGGGGTTACTGCAGCAGGGCCTTGATAGACCATATGGTCTGGCCTTGACCCTTACATCTCGGCATGCCCTCAAAGCAGCAGCCCTCGCTGCGGCTGGCTTCCACTTCTTGTTATTCTTGGCACTAGGAGTTCTGATCACAGGGTGGTTCAATATCATAATCCAAAGCATTAGATAGAAACCATCTGGAAGAGCAACCAACTTTAACCTTGAGGGCTACTTGAAAATAATCTCCATCCACTGAGCCCTGTGTTCACATGGAAAAATAGGTTATTTAGAGCATATTTCAAAAAGCATCAGGGTCTTGGGAGCCATCTATCTCCAAAGAGATCGACATGTAACCACGAAGCTTTGATATCTATAGAATGCATTTTTTCCCCATCTGCTTAGTGCCAAGTTTCCAGTTCCTTGCACAATGGGGATGCAATAAACAGGGCCGAGAAGGTAACAAAATTCACTGTAGGATGCTAAGGAACAGAGAGCAGAAAGGCCATGCCGGTAATAAATCAATTAGCCGATTATTCAGCAGAAGGAATACAGTTAAATAAACCAGTCGTTCTGACTATGGACTCTCAAGGTAGAAAAAGGAATAAGTGAGAAGTGGAAGAGGAGCAATCGATCTCATTATTATTATTTCTTATGTCGAGGCTCCCAAGACCCCCCGATGGAGAGTCCCTGCGGCCACATTACTAGCTCTATGTGTGTGGGTGATATCCTTCATACACACAGCACTTCCTGTGTGTGTGGTATTCCCAAGTTTGTGGGACTTCACCAATCAACAATAACAAAGAGGAACCGCAATTTTCACAAAAGCCACAGAAGAAGTCAGTCAATGAAAACACACAGATTATAAACTCAGAATTCTGTTTTATGGCTCTCTGACTTAACTATGCAGACGGTGATTCTTCACAAGAAACCATATTTCCTCAAGGTGACTCTTCTGGAAGGAGTTTTGTGCTGTTAGAAAAGAAGGGTTACATCCCTCATCTATTTAAAACCACATGAGATGCGCGCTAATGCTGCCTCTTGTAAATGGAGCATAGCTGTGCTCTGTTAGGCAGGATGTCGAAGCAGCTCACACGTGAGCCAGCAATCGTCCCCCCTCTGTTCTCTGGATTTGAGCCACTCAACCCAAAGCCCAGAATTCTACCTGTGGCATAGCCATTGTAGGGTAAATGCCATTTTCCAAAGTAGTGACTCCTAGATCAAAAATGCATCCGCTATTTGCACTGCTGAGGGATGGAATTCCGGGGGGCAAGATAAGATACTGAGAAAAGCTCACCCTCTTTGCCATCTGATGTAGTAAGAAGAGGAATAGTGAATACCTCACAACTACTCATTTTGCTAAAATCCTTATCTAGAATAGTAAGAATGCAGCTATCAAAGCTCTGAGATTTAAAATTGTACCCTAGTTATGACCAGTCTGGAAATGCATGTGAAATACACTCAACAAAATGGCGCCAGCCCTGGTGACTTACACCAGGAGAGAGAGCAGCTCCTCTGAACATTTTATAGGACCCTACCTTAGAACATGGGACCGCGAGAGTCTTCCTGGAACCAATATGCCCTTCAAAGAACAGGCAGAGCCTCTGCCAGCCCCCGGGGTACCTTTGTGTGAATGTGAGCAAAGCACCCCTTCCTCCAGGACTTCATAAGAGGTGCCCAGGAGCAGTTTCTGACAACACTACCTACACAGCTATGTGGGTTGGGAGGGGCCTGAGGGTCCCAAGAGATGGTGTGGAGGGGCTCACTGGGCTGACTCCAAGCTGCCCCTGACCCCCTTCACACTCCTTTATAGTCAGAGCACATCCACTTCTGATTTTTATATCGACGTTATAAATGGTATTTTATTTTCCAAAGAAAATGACTCCTCTGCTTAAATAAAAGCATTGAAGGCTGCTGTGAGACATCAGGCTGCTCTGCATTTCAAAACGATCCCCCAGGGATATCTCCCAGAGCATTAGCTAATTTGCAAACGACGACATCTGCATAACCTGGCCAGAGCCTCTGGACTCTGAGCTGCAGGGTGATCCAGGGCCAGCTCACTTCCCCTTTAGTCACTTCAATGCCTGCCCCGAACGTGTGACCCGACTTTGCTCTGGAGGAAGGGAGACCCCTTTTGGGGCTCTGTCATCAGAGACGGTCCTGGTCTTGCTCTGATAGGAGATAAGAATTCAAGGCACAGAAACAAATCACAGAGAAGCAGAAGAAAGGTAGAGGGGATTGGCAGGGAGGGGCAGAGATCTAGGGCAGCAGAGCGACAGACAGACAGCGACAGAGGCGCACTGAGAAGTGACATATGAGGACACATCCTCTTTTCTCAGCCTGCCGCTCCCTTCCAGGAAGGAGGCCAACACAAATTCTTCCACTCAGCAGTGCCTAGATAGACCCGAAAGAAAACAAAAAGGGGATTAATCTCGGCATTGCAGGTGCCCCTCAGCCACTCCACTAATACCCGCCTTCCACGGAGGGTTTGATTTGAGGAGGGCTTTGCCAGTAGCTGAAATACCAACCACAGGCTCCCCCCCTCCTCCCACCACATTTCATTTTATTTCTATCAAGCGGTGCTTCTGATTGCCTCAGTCTGGAGGGCTGGCAGCGCTACAGTAACCTGCCGGATCTCAGGGAGCGACGGGGGCTGCCAACGTGGCTATCAAAGGACCTCTTCTGTGTTTGCTGGTTCCTGGAGACGCTGACAAAAAGCAGCAGGAGAAAAGCCGCAGCCTCGTGGTGGCATTTTCTTGCCTCACAATTAACCTTCATGTTGGTAAACATGCGGTGAGCTTTGCCTCAAAAACTGGTTCTTATCCTGCTAACTAGAAGTTTCTTCACTTTTGACAATGGCCACAGCACACAATTCAGAGGACCCACTTCCATCCTCTCCCCTTCTTGTAGGTCAAGACAAACCTTTTCTGCACTCCATTTCTTCTGAACGTAATCTGCCTCCTCCGGCTTTTTCATTTTTCTAGGCTTTCTTTCTTGCCCCTCTGTGCAGGTCCCACAATGGGTTAAGAGAGTCCACTGAGCCCAAACACAGGGAAATGGCTCTATCCATCACCGGGAGCTCTGAATGGGAGATCAGTGCACACGCACATTTTAATTGAGCTTTGTAAAGAGAAAGAGAGAAAAGGCTCTGTTCTTAGCACTCACTAGTCCGTAGTCATGGTAGAATAGTAAAGATTTGACTTTCAGAGATTTCTAGTCCAAAATCATGTCCAACAGCACAGACTGTCTGGATAAACCTTGTGTCATGCCACCAAATTTACCTATAGTGTGGGTCATTTTGAACAGACTGTACTCCACGTGTTAAGCTTCACTAGGGTCCTTTTTAAAAGAAGCACCTTTCTGGAAGGTTATCTGGCATATACAAGTGCAGTACTGACAGGTTCCAAATATGCAGCCTGGTCTATTCTTCCCTGCTCTTCCAGGCCACACGCTGAAATAATTCCCCACTCTTGTTAACTCTATTTAATTTATTACTAATGCACTAAATGACATTCTAATGGTTTAAAAGCACTAAATTACCTACCCAAATACCTTGCATCAACCGACAGGGTAGCTTATTCATCCTACAGGCTCTGACCAATAAGAATGGACAACGTAACCACTGTAAAACATTTGTGCTGAAAATGGAAAACCTCGTCCCTCTGCACCCACTCTCTTACTGTGGACATCCATACACAAGCCTTGGGTGGTTCTGATTCTCTGTTCACACAATGGAGTCGTGTTTGACCACCTACAATGCCAAGGGTAGCAAGATTATCGACGGAAATTTGTTGCACAAGCATATTGCTCAAAATTTCAGCTCTCCTGAGATTTACTTCCAGGATTCAGAATTAATTGGCTTCCCTTTTCCTATACTTCACCTGATGTTCCCTTCCCCATAGTCTCACTGTGTTCTCCACTGTTGTGTTTCTCCAGTACCCTATGAGCTCCTTCAGGACACGGACTGTTGTTCTCTGTGCACGCTGGCAGGGATGGACACACAGTAGGATGTTAACAGATTTGTAACGATCAATATATATATAGCATCACATTTACCACAGTATAATTTTATTTGCTCTTGGCATGCCATTTATCCCAACTCACTTTGGAGGGCAAGGGCCACAATTTGTATTTTTTTTTATTTCTCATAATCCAACCCCCCCGAACTAGTTTCTGGCATGAATGAACACCCAGGAAACATTATGGTCAGAATGAATATGAGAACAGTTCCCTTTATACATACAATTGGAATTTTTCTTCTAACTCACAGATGATTTCAGAATATTACTCAACAGTTAATTTCATCAGCCAACTTGCTAAGCAAAGATAAATAGTTAACTGGAGCATCATCTTTGTGGATGCTAAATTATCCAGCTTGGCCTGGAAAGCACATCGCTGACTCCCATAGCTGGAGCGGAAGGGGTAAGGAGCTGGTTTAAGGCTATCAGAGCTACTAGCAGTTGGAGTTTTGCTTGATGACATTGAAGGCTTGCTTGCTTATTGGGTTTGATCATTTGCATTGCGTGATTATAAGGTATATCACTCCCAGAATTGATTGGATGTGTTGTGATTGCAACAGCTTTTTGTTATGTGACCTGATAACTGATTGGTTCAAGTGAACTTCTCTGCAGAATGATCTATTCATCTTCCTTCAATAACCACAAACGCACACAGACAAACTCGGCGAGAAGAACAATGACAAACTGTACACACGTAACATCTGTCACCCAAGCATCCCGGGTACCCCGAGATAGCATTTCCGCCACCAGTCAAGTGCCATCGCAGAATCTCTTCCCGTGTGTGCAGAGACATCCTGCCACGAGGATTTCTATCACTGTTCCTGTAGTTGCTTCTCGGTCAGTATTTACTGAAGTGTCTTATGACCCTGGGCCCTGTGTGTCCTGCAGAGGCTCACAGAATACAGTACAGCTGCCTGGCCTTTTCTGGAGACTGCCGGGATACAGTTCCACGGAGAGCTGTAGTACGGACGCCGGCGGTACCCCATGGCAGACGCGGTACCCGCCACGTATTTAAACCACACAATGCCGCTTCTTAAGTACACAAATTAATGCAAGCCAGGCCGAAGAGAAGGGCAAAGCAGCAAAATCTAAGACAGTTGAGGCTGTCAGGTGACCTCAATGCATCCTATTTCTTCCAGGAACATTCCTTACAGTGTTATTCAACGTTTTATGGCCTCTCTATGAACATCACAGTTAAGCACTTCATGTATACATACACCACCGAGATAATAAACCCTGCGGCGTTGTCATTCTATTTCACAGACAAGGACCTGTGACTACAGATTTGGCCAAGCCACCTGCCAGCCCTGGATCCCAGGCATGTGGCAGGAGCGTCATGGCTCCTGACCGTCCGTACTCTATGGCGTCCTGCAGAACTGAACTCTGTAAAGCCCCACCATCACCAAAGGAACCTCGGGTCCAGGCAGGCCAAGTCACTTAGCCAGACAGAACCCTAATTCGTGGCCAAGTTGGGAGGATATCTCACATCACCCTTGCCCATGCTCCTTGCTGAAAACCAAAGCCTTGCTTCCCCAACTGAATTGCAACCCCTAAGGACTGGAAGCTGCTTTACTCACTTTGTTGTACTCCTTAAGCATTTAGCAGAGCACTCCATGCAAAAACGCTCCCAAATCCATCACAGATGATTTACAGCCAAAGCAAAGGAACCCTATGCTTTGAGAACTCAGTCCAGAAAGTGTTCACTACAGCTCAGTTGGTTCGATCACATGCGTCCCATGCACCACGTCCGCATGGGGGCTGTCTGGCTCAGCTAGAATGCGGACAAAGAGGCTTCATGAACGTTATATGTTGGTGTCCACAAGGGTGACCCACTGAGCTGTAAGAGGCAGGAAATACACCCAGTGGGCCGTTTACTGGAGAAGGGCTAGAGCATGAGGCTTCAGGAACTTACTGTCCCCCTAGGGCCCATGCCAGCCCCCCACCTGAGTTCTTAACTTTGCAACTGCTGGTCCACACTGCCTGCTGATTTTTATACTATGTTGCATAATTAATCTGTCAACATTCAGTGACAGGGTATAAATATTAAAAATATGATCACACAGTTAGCTGTTCCCTTTAAAATTCAGCGCTGAGGAGATAAATCAGCCACTTAATCGGGCTGGATTCAGAAAAGGAGAGGAAAGAGTGAGAAGGGGTGGAGACAGGAAGGAGAGAGGGAGAGGGTGCAAGCTAATTGGGAAAAGGGGCTTCCTTACTCCGATCTGGTCCCACGCTTGTGGTTTCTGATGAGTGTTTAAAGGCCTACCACTTTGAAGCTAGCTTAGTTCTTTTATCCCCAAGTAATGAGATAAACCTTTTCTCTCTCTTTTTTTTCTATTTACTCAAGGGACAGAAAGCTCTCATCTTTCCATCTGGCATTCCTCTCCTCTGAATTGGGATGAGCCGCAGTAACTTCCAGGACAGACCTACGCCAAGTATCCTCTTTGTTTCCTGAAAGAAGAGAGAGGTTTGTATTCTCCTGGAAAACTGAGCGACAATAATTTACGAGATTCACAGGACAGCAGCGGCATTGAAATGCAGATGTGATTAGATAAACCAGGGAGAGAATGCATGTTGTGTCATTATAGCTTTACATAAAATGTCCTTTTCCACTGGGCTTGCCAAATGCTCCCTGTTTGCTTTAATCAAACGGCTCCAAAAAACTCAGTTTCCAAGAACTCTGCGGAGTTGGCCATCCAGCAGTCATGTGCTGGCCCCCGGCTGCCCACACGGCTTCAGGGGCTCTTTCAACCCTTTTCTCACCTCTCACACAACACAACCATTTTTTCATCTACAATTATTTCTCGAGCATCTTCTTGGCCATAGGTACCATACTAAGAAACACAGGCAATTAAAATACTTTTTTAAAAAAGAATCAAATGCAAAACATGACCTCAAGGAACTAAATAACAGCAACTATTATATAGATGGGAAAATTATTCATACGGCAAGAAAAATTTAGATGCATTTTTACATCCTCGCTTTCCTGTGGAATTTTACAGTCTCATTCTGGTAATTATATTTTTTGTTGTGCCTTTATTTATTTGCCCCTTTTACTGTCACTGTAATTC
The DNA here is from genome assembly GCF_024610735.1 of Ursus americanus. Classification (NCBI taxonomy): domain Eukaryota; kingdom Metazoa; phylum Chordata; class Mammalia; order Carnivora; family Ursidae; genus Ursus; species Ursus americanus. The sequence goes on along the minus strand of NC_142142.1, from coordinate 37,230,812 downwards.
TTTCTCTGTAGTGCCACCAGCAAACAGGAAGGAATGGAAAACTGAAACTGGCCTCTGAGGTCACCCAGTTGCACCTCCTCATTCTCAGGTGAGAAAATCGAGGCCCCGAGAAATTAAATTAGTTGTCCAGAGTCCTAGTCTCAGTTATTGGAAGAAGTAGAATTAGCTCTGGGCTTCCCAACTCCCACACTTAATGCTTTTGGTATCAGTGGATCTTTTGTGGGGGGAAAGAAAAAGAAATGAATTTTAATTGAATCTTTTTTCATCTAATTCCGATATGCAATTAGTAACACTGTGACTTGCACTTAAGATGTGTATTTCTGTAAGTTGAAATGTACCATAACAGAAGTCCCATTGAAAAGATTTGAACATAGATTCCCTATAATACTAGTATGGATATTGAGATAGTATTGGCTTTCCCCTTACCTTTAACCTCAGTGTCAACAGAAGGGCTTCAGGGGATCTCTGCACTTGCTGCAATTGTGTTTAAAATTTGAATGTATAGCCTTAGATACTTTTTTTTGGGGGGGGGGGTGAAAAGCTCCCCAGAAATTGCATCATATTCTTGAAGTCATGGGTGATGATGAATAAATAGATGACATAAGAGGAGGAAACCTCTTGGTGGTTTATATCAAGCTGAGAGACTTCAGGGCCCCCCAGAATCTTCTAGTCCAGATTTCAGCCTGAATGTGTGGTCTTTGACTGCAGCAGAATGTTAATGAGGCCAGAACTCCAGTCTGTGTAATACAAATAAGGAGCAATGGAAGATTCCGCCATCAACTCTCTATCACTTTGTTTTACAGGGTACAGAAATGAAAGAGATACTTTAGATTAAAAGATTTGTTTAATGGTCTGATTAATTCATTCCAAACAGACCGAAACTGTTCTACAATTCTCCTTTTGCTCTTAACCTTTCCAGCTTGTTTTCATGCATACTGACTTTCCTTTCTTCTTCTTCCTTTTTTTTTTTTTTTTTTTTTGCAGTTTAATTTAATATTCAGTAACTGCTGCTCTGATTCTGGTGTAGATCACGTGATGAGGGAGAAAAATAGAATGTGTTGTGTGTGTGTGTATGTTTCCCAAGAGAAGTCCAAATGCTTCTAAAATCCAAACCTGTCATCACGACACCCATCAAAAAGCATTATCGGGCCTTAAACACTGCGGAGCTTGGTAAACAAAGGGGGGCATGTGCTTCTCCTGACCTTCTGTACTGTGGACATGAGCCCATTTGCTCGCTGGAGATTGCCACATTAATTAGTGGTGAAGATCTCTGCCCCACATTGTATGTAAGATTCTGAGAAGCATTTGCTGGCTCTAATGAATGCAGGGGGGTTTAAGTAGGGTCAGCAGGTGCCAGAAGTAGGAAAACCAAGTACAGAAGCTTTTTGATGGGACATTCAAGGGCTTTCACTCTAGTATATTAATAATGGGCTGTTTTCTTCCCTTTCAGGCTTTTTTTCCCCCCCTAAATGCCCCTTTCACACCCTTTTCCAAGCTTGATCTCTGGAAAAATACTATAAACCAGTGCTTGATGCTGTGGGATTTTTAAAAAGTAAATGACAGGAAAAATGTGGATTAAAAATCGTTAGTCTCCCTCACATATTCATTAGTTTCCAGATTCGAATGGACTCAGGGTGGGTCTGAGAGATATCAGATTGTAAGCAAGTAAGGATTTTTATGGAAATCGATAAGCAGTCCACGTCCCCGTAGCAGAAGGGGGTTGGGAGTGTGAGTTATGTGTGGTTTAGCCCCATTTCGGTTTTTACCACATGCCAGCGAGTGTGGGAGGGGCTGGACTGTTTTATTCATCTAATTTTGGAAACACTTAATAATAAACTAATTGCACATGACACTCTCTGAGCTAGTAAACAAGGAAAGATAAACCTGGTCTATGGCCTCTAAATTCCTGACCAAGGGGCTTGTAAATAAACACTCACTGCGAAACCGTATACACGCTAGTTGTAAAAAAGAATATCGTAAGGATTAAATTTTACCGATTTGTATGTATGTTGTATTTTTTTCATTTATTTATCTATGTTCTCTCCCTTCCCATAAAGGATTTGAGGCAGTTTATCAAAAACGATCTCCTAGGGTCGCTTAGGTGGCTCAGTCAGTGAAGCGTCTGCCTTCGGCTCAGGTCATGATCCCAGGGTTGTGGGATCGAGTCTTGCCTCAGGTTCCTGGCTCAGGGGGGAGTCTGCTTCTCCCTCTACCTTCCACTCCCCCTTCTTCTGCTCTCTCTCTCTCTCTCTCTCTGACAAATAAATAAATAAAATCATTAAAAAAACAAAAGCAAGCAAACAAACAAACAAAAAACCCATCTCCTAGTTGGGGCTATTTTAGACGCTAACATCCAAAAGATGTCCGAGAAGGACCGAGAAAGTAAGCAGGGGGCCGTCACCCTCAGATAGGTCTGGGCAAGAACAGCACTGATTCCTTTACAACATGATATAGAAAGGCTTTATAGAAGAGGGGGCATTTGGGAAACTTTTTTGAAACCAGCAGGAAAATAATCTTTAGGTTAAATAAACTCTTAAGCCAGACCTCAGTATAAATTTAACACGCCCTGGAGACCACAGACCAAAAGTGTTCAACGGTTTCTTCTATCAGTGACTTAGGTGACAGAAATAGTCAAGATAGCTTGCTGCTTCTGCTATGCTATTTTTTTTTCCCAGAGAAGGAACAGCCAGAATAATTAAGTCGTCCAATTCAGAGAGGGCTGCCACATCCGTAGTTTTATCTACAGCCGCTCTGTACGCCTCGAAACGTCTGCAAATTTTTGAAATGAAAGTTTTATTTTTTTCCTTAGATCAGAACCTTGGGCTGCTGTCTGAGAGAGTCGCTGGTGACAAATCAACTCATTTAAGAGAAAGACGTGAATGAAGCAAAGGGGAGGAAGCCAATGTGCCGAGACTTAAGAGCTGCAAGTGTGTTTCCATGCAAACTCATCTTTCACTCTTGCCAACTGGGTTTCCATGGAGACGGCTGGGCAGGCAGGTGCCCAGGCCAGTCCATCAGCCCCGCTCATGGCATCTGCATGCTCACCATTGAGGATGGATTATGTTAATGAGGGCCGACTTTTCTGCGGTTCTCACAGGCTCAAGCTTTCCTCTCTTCGCTGCAGAATGTTTCTTAGTCAAGTGAGTGCTCAGCAATGGGCAGCCTTGGCCAGAGAAATGGTAATTCTGGAAGGGCGTTTAATTATACTGAGAAGTACGTCACTTATACAGGAGAGCACGGTGATTCTTCCTCCTCCACTCTTGTCTTTTTGTTGTTTTTGTTTGGTTCCCGGTGAGTTTCAGGAGCTACAAAGATCAAATGGCTTGCCAAGGTCCACCCTGACTTCTCAGAAGAATAAAAGCATTTTCTCCTGAAAATTCTTTCCCATAAAAATGGGGGGAAAACACTAATCTCCTTCTCTTTATAATAAAGGGCAAGCTGAAGGAAAGAGTCAAGGGGATAACTGCATGGATTAATAAGTGTGTGCCTGTGTGTACACATATTTACCACAGGACGTGCCTTCAGCTTCGACTAGAGTTTTGGAAGTTTTGTCTACAATCTCTTTCATCTCTAAATGTCTCAAAGTCCTTCATCTTCTTACGTGAGGCAAGTTGTAGTAGAAGAGCCAGACTGGGGGACCCAGAGCCTAGTGGATCCAATATGAAGACAGCTGTCTAAGCCTTGCTTCTCACGATGACCAAAAAGTCATGAAGTTTCCATGTAACTTACATCTTCATCCCTCGGTGCGTCAAACCTTCTGTCTCACTGGAGTTAGGTCATATGCATGACAGGCTAATGCCCAAAAAGCAATGAACCATAAGACAAGAGGCCAAATTTAAACATCACATCATAACAATGCCGCAATGGATCCTCATATTAAAACAATTAGCTGTTGGCTTTCCTAGGTGGCTTGCTCCTTGCTGAATTTTACCCCTGAACAAGTTATTCTCCATCAACTAACACATTTTAGAGTTCTCTTTCTATGTGAGTTCCCCAGAAATATAATTCAATCATGAAATTATCCTAAACAAAAATGTACATACCTACGAAGCAAAAACTCGGGGTGAAAACTAACTAAATAAATAACAGTACAATACTACTCAAAGGCATTAGTAAATTATTTCCTAATAATATAGCCTTTTGATGATCTTACTACCCCTCCCCCACTCGTAAGAGCACAGAATTGTTAGCTAAATTTATTAAAAATCTAAGTGAATCTAAGTAAAACTTTACTCTAAGCCCAGTGGGAGAAAGGCCATCATGCATTAAAATAAGCTCTGAAATCAATTTGAGCCAAAATACTTATTCATCTAGCAACTGCTATGGGAATATTTCTGAAAAAAAAAATCAATGCAACTTTATTACTTTTAAGTAGATATTTTTAACTTACAGAATGTCTAAATAGAAGTTTTAGCCACTCTGATTTACTGATCAGATAGTCCTAGGAAGCAAAAATCATTTGCATTCTAACAATGACTAGAATGGGAGACCAAATGTCCAGAACATGTATAAAAATAGACTTCTGACCCACAACCTACAGCAATGTGCCCAAGAAACCAGCCTATTATCTATAGTAACCAGCCCAGGGATCCAGCGTGCTGGACATTGGGCTTGTAAGAAGACAGCAGGCTATCTCTACCAACAACCAGGAAGCCAAACAATGGCCCTTGTAACAATCGGCCCTAAATAGCCAGGAATACATTAGTAAGTGACAGCTTCCCTAGTGTTTGTTCCTGCTTCCAACTTTGGGCAAAGCAGAGAAAGCCAAGGATGCACCCTATCCAGTCACATAGGACGCCCTTCCTTCCAATCTGCCTGCCTCCCACTTCCCCGGGCCAGTAGCCTCCCATCAGGGCACACCTGCCACTTTCCCTTTCATCATTTATAACGCTTTCCCATTCCTCTGCCTGCTTTGAGTCCCCGCCAAATGCAAGTGACGGTGGCTGACTCCCTTGCCACAGTAAGCTCGGAATAAACAGCCTTGGTTTGTTCTCCTTTGGTTGGTCTTTATTTCCACAATGATAATTTCTTTTAAAACGTTTATTTTCTTTTAAGTGGGTTACACGCTATCCTTAACATCATATACACATAATTGTTTTGCTTAGAAGATAAGTTCTCCTTATATTGTGCAAAAACAAAAACAAAAACAAAAACAAAAACAAAAAACCTAACCCTGAGGTTGAGTCCACAGAGCATTTTCAGAAATAATGATAATACTGATGCCGGGGTCATAATGGTGACCACCACACAGCAACACACGACCCATTTTGATGGACTGCGTGCCCAGAACTGATCAGAGCACTTTACACATATGAATTCGTTCACTTCTCTGAGCAGCCCTATGAGACAGGGGCTGTCTTATTTAACACAGGAGGAGCCTGGGAGGCCAAGCACAGGTTCAGTCTCACCAGCTCGTCAGTAGCAGACCCAGGTTTCCCACAGCAGACTCCCTCTGCATCCATGCTTTTCACCCTTATGGACATGGACCAAATCCATGAAGCATGTCCTGGCTTGACGTAAGAGAAGACTAGAGGACAAGGAGCTTTGCAGAAATATTTCCGTAAAAGTCAACAAATATGCCCTTTATTTTCCATCTAAAGAAAGACAAACACTAACCACAAAACTCAGATGCAATGCAATTTTCTCTATTAAAGATATAACTAGCAACCAAAATTATCTATGAAACACAAGAGATTTTTAAGGGATAAAAATAAAAGTGATGTCATGATGCTATATAACCAATTCTGCAGCGGAACCACGCTGCCCCTTTGGAAGCGCAAGCCTAGGCTGTGCCCCAGATCTCCAGGATTTGGGCTTCGTCCGTGGAGCATGAAGTAGGCAGGTGCGTCTTGCGGGAAATTTCCACAGATGAGTCTGACGTGCGCCTAGGGATGGGGGCCTCGGATCTAAACTTTCCAAATAGCCTGTTGTTTCTGGCTATATAAACAAATCATACAGTGGGTTAGTAGAAACTTTTAAAATATTCCATCCAGGGAGTTTGGAGTTGTACAAATGCCGGCCTACATACTCAAATTTCCAAGTCTGCGGAGCTCTGCATTTAGAATGGCAATCACTGCTCACATGGACAGTGAAGACGAAGTAAACGCTGGAAACGATATTAAACACAATTAAACACCCCATCCCCCACAGCGTCACAACGTGGCCCATTTCAGCTCCATCTGCTCTCCTCGGAGACCAGGGGGCCTGTAGAATTTTCCCTTTATTGGATTTTTCCTCTAGCTTTGAAAGCCTTCACTATGTGGTGATCATGCAAAGGGAAGAGTAATGAAAATTGTCATTAATGAAAGTAAATACTGTTCATTAACTTCAGCTGTAACTCATCTAAAAGCTCAAATGACTTCATAATTAAAGCGCTAACCAAAATTAGGCATTAGAGTGTAATAATTAATTTAAAATTGCACACAATAGTACAAATCTAAGGTAATCACTAAAATGAAAAGAAATGGGAAGATGATATTAAAGCCATAGATATCTTTTGGAGAACTCAAATAAAATAAGTGATTTTGCTGTCACTTCCCAAGAAAATGAATAGCTCTGATTCTGACATCTGGCATTTCCCAGTGTGATTCCCTGTACCTTTTCTTACCCACCTGGAAGGGAGAGATAATAACATTTACCTTTTGTGCCTCTCAGGAATATTAATATTTTAGAAGGACTTTGAGATCAGCATGAGAAAGCTACATCAGGGAGCAGACAATTATTATGACACAGATTTTAAGTTGCTATAATTTGTGGACTCCATTGTGATATGCAGGAATTTCTTAATCGAGTCACCAGACACACATGTGGTGGGTCTTAAGCAGTGTCCGCTGAACCAAATATGCTTCACCTTCTTACATATAAACGTTGCTTGGTTATCACTTTTCACAAGTGGCTCCCACCACATGGAGTGGCATAGATGAACTCTAAAGCCTTTGAAATCCTGGGTTCCTCATGGAGTGTGAATGGGGGGCAGGTGGGGGAGCAAGTCTATCCAGGGAAAGAATGGCAGGACGCACACAGAGTGGAAGTTCGTGCAGTCTAGACCAGCCTAGCCTGCAAGGTCGGTGAGCACCAGCCTCACCTGCAAGCCTTCCTGAACATAGGTGGCTGGGCCTCAGCCCCCAGCTTCTATTCTGTGGGTCTGTGGTGAAGCCTGGGAATCTGCATTTCCAAGTTCTCAGGTGCGGCCGCCGCTGCTGGTGTAAGAACCAGACTTTAAGAACCAGTGGTCTAGACTAAAGGAAATCTCCAACATTCGCCAGTAAGTAGGGATCCTTACTCTAGCATGCACTGTAATGTAAACAGCACCTAAATGCACCATGAGCATGAGCCAGGACTTTTTTTTTCAGTTTTACTTAAATTCCAATTAGTTAACATACAGTGTAATATGAGTTCAGGTGTATAGTGTAGTGATTCAACACACACAACACCCAGGGCTCACCACAAATGTCCTCCTTAATCCCCATCACCTATTTCATCCATCCCCCCCCAACCTCCCCTCTGGTAATCAATGGTTTGTTCTCTATAGTTAAAAGTCTGTTTCTTGGTTTGCCTCTCTCTTTTCTTTCCCCCTTATGATGGTTTATTTTATTTCTTAAATTCCACATATGAGTGAAATCATATGGTATTTGTCTTTCTCAGACTTATTTCATTTAGCATAATACTCTCTAGCTCCATCCACATCATTGCAAATGGCAAGATTTCATTCTTTTTGATGGCTGAGGAATATTCTATTGTGTGTGTACCACATCTTCTTTATCCGTTGATGGACATTTGGGCTCCTTTAATAATTTGGCTATTGCTGATAATGCTGCTATAAACATTGGGGGTGCATGTGTCCCTTTGAATTAGTATTTTTGAATCCTTTGGGGTAAATAACCTAGTAGTGCAATTGCTGGGTCATAGGCTAGTTCTATTTTTAACTTTTTGAGGAAACTCCACACTGTTTTTCCAGACTTAGCCATAAATAGTTTTCATTGCTCGACTGACTGTATAAGTTTGAGCAACTTCTCTGAGCCCACATTTCTTTTCTTGACACAAAAATATGCACCTTGTTAATGAAGACATACAAAATTATTTTATAATTCCTTTTGCTGTAAACAAAAAGTACTTTATGAGTTCATTTTACAAACAATCCAGTCTTTACTAAGATCAAGTGACACACCCTAATTCAGTTTTCACATCTGTAAAATGGGGAGAATAATCTTGACTGGTCTAACCAACAGGGCCATTGTGAGGATAAGGTCAACTGCTGTTAAGAAAAGAATACTTTGTGGGTTTTTGTTTTTTGGTTTTTTTGTTTTTGTTTTTGTTTTGTTTTGTTTTGAAGAGAGAGGGTGGGGGTGATGGAGGGGGGAGAGGGGCAGAGGAAGAGGGAGAGAAAGAATACCAGGCATAGTCCATGACCACTGTGGAGCCCGGCATGGGGGTTGATCTCATGACTGTGAGATCATGGCCCTGAGATCATGACCTGAGCTGAAATCAAGAGTCAGATGCTCAATCAACTGAGCCACCCAGGTGCCCAAAGAAAAGACTACGTTGAACACTGCAAGCAGTGTGCAAGCTTTAAATAGTCCCTGGAGATATTTTAATATGTGCCTATTTACAGCTGACCAAAGAAGGTCCCTGCTCTTTGCACTCTTGTGCTTAACTCTGAAATGTTAAGGCTCTTTAGAACTAATCCTGGATCATCTTCTTTTCTGATTATTCTCTCTCTCTCTCTCTTTTATTTTATTTGAGAGAGGAAGAGAGCAGAGGGAGAGGGACAAGCAGACTCTGTGCTGAGTGCAGAGCCCAATGTGGGGCTCGATCTCACAACCCTGGGATCATGACCTGAGCCAAAACCAAGAGTCACATGCCACCTAGATGCCCCTCTTCTGATTATTCTCTTATCATAAGTGAATTTAGCCAACCCAATCTCTTTGCCAAGAACCCAAACGTGTTTCTCCAACCCAGATCTCTGTGTGCTCCTGCATACATCCAACAAGTTACTTCACATCCCCACTGAAAGATTTCAAAGGCATCTCTAACTTATAAGGTCCAAAACCCTACTCTTGCTTTTTTCTCTGAAGTATACTCTCCCTTCAGGAAGTAGCACTTCTATCCATCCAGTTAGTTTTGCCAGAACCTTGGGAATCATCTGACACCTTCCTAAATCCAATCCATCATCGAGTCTATGGATTCTGTCTCCCAAATATAGTTCTAATCCATGCACTTCTGTTCATCCCATTACTGCCACCCTGATGTAGGATAACATCATCTGTGTCCTACACTAGTAAAAGGACTTCCCCTTAATTAGTCTATTTCTCCTCTTCCCCAACACACCTTTCATTACAATCTCACCTCCACAAAACAAACACTAGGATCTCTTTGAAAGTCCCCATCATCATTGTCACTGTCATCATTATCATCTAACATTTACGTAATACTTTCTACAGGACAGAAGTTTTAGAAAGAACATTGTATCTATTAATTTAAAGAACTACAACATTTAAAGTATCATCATCATGTTTTTAAGAGATGAAGAAGTGAAAGCAAAGAGAGGTTGAGTATCTTGTCCAAGGTTGCACGGCTTGTAAGGGACAGAGCTGTGATTCAAACCCAGACAGTCTGACAGGATCCACATCGCATTACACCTCCCCTAACATGTTCCCGAACATGGCACTCCTTCCATGAAACTCTATAATGGCTTCCCATCGCCTTTGGGATCAGACTTGCCATCTTTACCAGGAATTTCAGGACTTCATACAACCTGGCCTTGGCCTTCTACTCTTTACCTTTATGTGCTCTCTCCTCCATGGGCAGTGAGTCAGCCATGCTGGCTTTATTCATTTATGCACATGTGTCAAGTGCTCTTCTGCTCGGGGTCTTGAACATCATGTTCCTTCCACTGGACCTCACTGCTTTTGAGAGGCTTTCTCTGACCCTACACATCTAAATTAGGCTGCTCTTGTTGTGTTTATTGTACCCTGTCTTTTCTTTGATAGCACTCAACATGATGTCTAAGTATTTGTGCAATGGCTTATTGTGTATCTCGCTTTGGGGGCAGGACCAAGATTGCCCTGTTCACCACTGTCTAGGCAACATCTAACAAGCCCAGTGCAATATGACTATGAATGTCCCAACAGAAAATCACAAACAGGAAAATGGAGAACAGGCTGCCAATATATTAGAAGTAAGGAGTTAGGAGAGGCAATGGTTGTATAGAAACAAAGCTGGAAGTGAGAAGGGGCTGAATTGACAAGAGAAGTCATTGAGTTGGTTTAGACAAAAGATGATGGGAACAGAATTTGATACTGACCTCAGCTGGGAGCCTAGAAAAGGGGACTAACGCAAGCTACTTCTGGACAAATGGACCAAGAGGAAGGCAGTGGTCACACAGAGCTCTCCAGGCCTGAACCTAGAGGTTGTACTTAGAAAACCAAGCAGAAGAAAACATTTCCCATGGGGAAAGGAGACTGAGAAATAGAGCTCAAGGTAGCAGGAAGAAGGGAGTCTGAAACAATATACACAGAAGAAACCTGAAATGCATCTTCCCCACTCTTGTAAGCAAGGCTGCCTGCTGCGGCCCGCATGCCCTTAGCCCACATCGGCACCAGCCCTCCGGATCTGGGTGAGCGTTTGTGCGGCTGCGGGCACAGCACTCCCAAAGGCCCTAGCTGAATGCTGCTTGGGGCAGTTGCGTTTGACCACAGGAGCCTTATCCTGGGGCATTATCTCGAATACCTGGTAAGACACCTGAGAGGACTTACGAGCAATCAAGACCACAGGGTTCAAAATTCTTCATGCATGTGTGGAATAGGGAAGCAATCAATCCAAACACCACGAAACAATAGGGGACATGTTCCATTTTGCTGGTGCGCTTACCGGTTCCCTTTGCAGTTCCGGGATCCTCTCTGTGATCCAGCAGGTTCGTGGCAACCATAGGAGCTGGTCTCTGCCACACGGGACGCCACACGTGGCTTTCATCGAAAGGAATCTGGCATCAATTAGCAGGAACCTCAGTGGAGGAGGCCTGCTATAAGCAGCAGATGCTAGAAACGCTTTGTTTCTACCTCTTCAATCCAAGGCTTATATACACATACCTACATGCCATTCAGACAAAGACCAACTTGGATTGCTGACTGGAACGACTCCTTTCCAATATTTTAGTTTCACTGGAGGAGTGAGAACAGTGTCATCCACCATGGAAATCACACAGAAAACAGGGCCAGGGAGAAATGAGATTTAGATTCTGGCTCTGCTGTGAGGACATCATGAAAAGCTGTGGTGGTAGCTCTCGAAGAGTCATTAGTATATAACTAGTCACAGCAGTGGCGATGGTAATATTGGTCCTATCTCCTTGTGCATACTTGGTAGATGACGGTGTTCAAGAGCCATCCTTCCTGAGGTTGGCTGTGAGGGGTTGTAAAGCTCCGGCCTATGGTGAGAGATTGTCATTCTGAGGGAACACTGTGCCTTTGGCAGAGCGGGAGAAAACAATGACATTTCACAAACGAGAAGAGTGGGGCTCCGCTTGGCTTGGCTTCTCCAGGACCACACAATGGCAGCCAGAGAAGTCTAGTGCTTCGCCTTCTGCGGACACCTCACCTGAGCCTGACATTACTTCTATGTTACCTTCAGCCTGTGCTGGAATACTTCCGAGGCGCTCTCTCTCCTGCTCGGGTGTGAACTTCCCGAGGGCAGCTGACCTGTCTACTTCACGCTCTGGGTCTCCCCTGAGGCATGACTATCACGTCACAGACGGCACCCATTTTTGTTCAGTAAAAGAACAAATGAGCAGATGAGCCACGAATAAAAGCCAGACCTTTGATTCTGTGTCTAAATGTGTCTCCGTAAGAGAACCCTGCCTCTCTCTGAACCATTTCACTTGGTTATAAAGCCTAATGGGAAGCCTCTTCATTTTCTTTGGTTTTCTTTTTTTGTCTTTAAAATAGGGCTTTGTCACTTTTGCATGCTCTACCTTTATGGTAGAAACACGAAGGGCATTGTTTTTGTGGTGTGAGAGCTAATTATTGCTATTATCCCAAGTATTGCTGTTTTCTGTATCGCAAGTATTGTTCTAACTACTTACTCCGCCACCTGGGTTTTCACTGCCAAAAAAATAAAATAATAAAATAAAATAAAGCAGGGGGGAGTGAGAGGAATTAAAATAATTTGATCTATAGATTGTAAAGACTTCGTTATACTGAGAACTTGAACCACCTCACTCAAAGCCGACTCAATTATGAGAACAAGTTGGGGCGCCTGGGTGGCTCAGTTGGTTGGGGTCTGCCTTCGGTTCAGGTCCCGATCGATCCCGGGTCCTGGTAATCAAGCCCCCTGTCGGTCTTCCTGCTCAGCAAGGGAATCTGCTTCTCCCTCTGCCCCTCCCCCTGCTCGTGTTCTCTCTCTCTCACTCTTTCTCAAATAAATAAAATCTTTAAAAAAAATTATGACAAACAGTGATGAATTTGAGGTTTGAAGTAATTCAGGCCTTTAGCCATCCCCACCCTGGCTCTTCTCAGAGGAGCGCAATGGTTGGTCCCCTCCATCCTCACCCCATATCCATGATCAAGGGTCTGGGGCATTCGTACAAGTTTTCCTCTCCGCTGTCGCATTTCCGTAGGTGCCTTTAAAGTGACCCCTTGGCTGGGCAGAGGCAGTTTGAAAGAAAAGCAAAGCAGGCCAGGATGGAAGGAGGGAGAGGGTGTGAAGGTGGGGATTACAGCCCCCCAGGCGGCCCCTGGACGGCAGCCCTGGGAGGTGAAGCGGAAAGCCTTCTAGGAGCTCCGCGTGTCACATTCAAGCGAGTGAAAGGGTGGCTCCAGCAGCCCCTGCCTGTCAATCGTGTTTGTCTGCAGCCCATGGAAGTTTCCTTATTCATTACTCGCCGGGCACGGACAGCACAGGAGCACCAGCCTCTGTCTAATCCCCACCTGATAATGTATTTCTGATAAGCATGACAGAGCCCAGTGCTCCTGACAGGATTCACATTTCCAGCCGGATAAAGCGCCATTTACATGACGCAGGCACTGTGAATTTAGATCACAGAGATACGGACGGACGGCCGACTCGGGGCTGAGCTGCGCCGGAGTCTATCGATTGGCGTCTGGGGCGCCCGCGGCCGCATCGCGCCCCCACTGCCCAGACAGACGGGCCACCGGCCGCTCGGAGTGCTGGCACCAGGGACCGTGATGGGGTGTCAGCCGCCGGTTGGCCCTACCTGCCCTGATCTAGCATCTCTTACCTGACAGCCCGATAGGTAAGGCGACCACACAGACCCTAAGGGCCACCGTGGTTCTAAATCAGCAGAAATGGGAACAGGCCCCTGTGCCTTTCCCAAGGGCAGGCCCCAGCCAGAGTCTTGTGTATGCATGTTTTTTATTGTCCAAGAAAATATTTACATGGCCTCCTCAGCAAATATTAAAAGATGTCCCAGGGCAGGAACATCTTGGGGCCTCTGATCCTGTCCCCATGTCCTTAAAGCCGAAGAGAAACCTATCTGATGCGTCTGTGAATTGTTCAACATCGTTTGTGAAAGAGGCAGGATTAACACCAGCCAAGGGGATCAAATCAATTCTGATTAGTTGAGGGTGTTTATTGCTCTTTGGGGCTGATGCCAATTCTACTTTCCCATCTTCAGTGTAGCCTGAAAAGTGATTACCTCTGAGAGCACATGCAGTTGTCAGCCTGACGAAAGCACACCCTCACGACACCAATGTCCTCTCCTAAATATTTCTCAACTCTGTCCCCATCTCCCAATAGTACTACTACCCCAGGCCAGGCTTTATGGTCTCCTGCTGAATTCTCACTAATAACTTTCTAAAGAAGTCTCCTGGCCTCAGATTTTGCCAGCCAGACACTGATTCTTCACCCCTATGGCGTCCAGGTGACAGGGGCCTGGTTGGATTGCTAGTAGCTTCCAGGCCTGCCCTGGCCGCTCCGTACACCCACAGGGAGTCAGCTACTGGAGCAAGCCCTCCAAAGCCCCTTGGGGGAACTAGTCCCCACTCCAGCCTCCCCTTCTAGCTGGTTAATTCCAAATATTCATTCGTTCATTCACACATTTGCGGTAACAATGCAACTCCTCTTGGGATCCTCCCACTCCCCCCTTGCTATTTCCATCCTCATGCTGTTGTGTGTCTGCCTAATATTCACAGTCCCAAATCCCTCGTGTCTGCAGGCAGACTCCTTCTTAACATGGAAGCTACAGCTGAATTACTGTTCGTCCCCTAGACCCCCATAATACTGCGAGCATTTCCGCATGGCACTTAACACATTTTATTCTAATGCTCTCTTTAAGAATCTGTTTCTGATGCTAGAACTGAATCCTGTGTACTCCTAACATCTGCAGGGCCCAGGGCAAGAGTTCAAATGGAGGCCCACATGCCAGGCCCAAACATTTTAAAGCTATAAATCAAGCCATCACATTATAATTAAAATGTATTCTTGGGGCGCCTGGTGGTGCAGTCTGTTAAGCGTAGGACTCTTGGTTTTGGCTCAGGTTGTGATCTCAGGGTTGTGAGATTGAGTCCGTTGTCGGGCTCTGCGCACAGTGGGGAGTTTGCTTAAGACTCTCCTTCTCCCTCTGCCCCCCCCCCACTGCATTCTCTCTCTTTCTCTTTCTCTCTCTAAAATAGATCTTTAACAACAACAACAACAACAGGTGGCCGTGTCCTTCAGATGTGTATATCCCTCCCTTCAACCGGAGGCACAACCGGAAGGGCTAAGTTGGGGAAGTCCAGTCCCCATGTCACTCTTGCCGAGGTAAGGGCATCCTAGGCCACTGCTAGCATCCAAGAGAAGGTCAATGAATAAACAAATGAAAGAATAAATAAATCATGTTTTACAGGCATGCATGAAGTTTGACTTTGCTGGGTAACAGTGGGTCATACGGGGGCGCCTGGGTGGCTCAGCCGTTAAGCATCTGCCTTTGGCTCAGGTCACGATCCCAGGGTCCTGGGATCAAGGCCCGCATCAGGCTCCCTGCTTGGCGGGAAGCCTGCTTCTCCCTCTCACACTCCCCTTACTTGTGTTCCCTCTCTCGCTGTCTCTCTCTGTCAAATAAATAAATAAATAAATAAAATCTTTAAAACAAACAAACAAAACAACGATGGGTCATACAAAGCCTAGATGCACCATTTAAAGACAATAAGAATGGGGCTCTGAGTTTGGAAAAAGTGTATTTCAACATTATCACAAATGTTACCTGTTAAGTTTGTCAGAGACTTTAATATTATATTTAGTGAGTGAGTTCATTTTTGCATTAAGGGGATACCAAATTGACATAATGTAAAGAGCTTAAACTCTAAAATCAGGCTTAATCCTTATGAGCCTTGGTTTTGCTACGCATTTGGTGAGAATAGTAATATTATACATTGGAAATATAAGTAAGACATCCAGCACTGGTCCTGGCAAGTAAGTTTTTCTTTACTTGCTCTTCCATACCTTGGAGGACAATTTTATAAGTTGCAGGGTAGAGGGCTAGCTGGGTAGGCACTCCAGCATTTGTTGAACTTCAATAAACTGAAGTACAAGCAATGGGAGGCATTCTGTTCAGCAACATGGCAAACTCAGGTAATAAAGACTTACATCCTCTTTCTGCAAACACATAGAAATGTCAGATATAATGTAATATAGGATGACAAAAATAATTAAATATACACCTGATTTCAGAGGATAAAATAATTCCCTAGTGCCAGGAAACTATAACAAGAGGGAACTTAAAACCAGAGCACTGCAGTGAGCCGATACTATGGGAGGTTTTTAAACCTTGATATGGACTCTGGGCCTGGAAGATAAGGTTTAAAAAAATCCACGCAGAAACAGGTGTGGCCAAGGGGCCTCACACAGCTGGAAGCTGGAACTCAGAGCCTCGCATGAAGAGACTACTCTCAAAGGCTTGTCCACGTCCTAGGAAACACAAACTAAAGGCATCCAGAAACCCCACCTATCAAGCCAGAGCAGCAGAGAATCTGCCCTGTACTCTGAGTAAAAGCGCCTGGGAAATCCGTTAAACACTGATGTCACACGTAGGTGCACTGTCTAAAATCATGTGGTACTAAAATCTCACATAAACTCTGGTCCAGGAACTTTGAAACAGCCGAGGCGCCCATAAAACATCAGCAAAGTGTGCCCTTAGGGAATCGCCCCGAGCCACAGGTGATGGGTGGGACTCCCACAGGAAAGAGAGAAACGAATCAACAAGCATAGCCCAGAAAACTACAAGCACTGAGAAAACAAACCATAGTGCCATGAGTCAGTGAAGAAACAAAAGGCGTACTGGCACACCAAACTCAGAGGTGCAAGACAGCACAGTTATTATGTTTAAGGTAATTAAATCAACAAAAGAAGAAAGACAAAGAATGGGAGGTTATTTTAAAAAGCATGTAGACAACCTTGTTTAAAATTATAAGGGGAAAAAAAGCAGAAGATTTACTAACTGCTAGACACCGTGGGAAGCATTTTATTTGTGTTACCTCATCCAACCTTCTCCATCTTAACAACAATCTTTTGAGGTAGATACTATTTTTACCTCATTTTTAGAGATGAGGAAACTTGGACACACAGATATTAAATAAAGCTCAAGATCCTCCAGCTCTGAGGTCAAAATTTAAACCCAGTCTATCTTGTTCCAGAGAGTTTTCTCTTTATCACTGCAGACAACTATGGAATTTCAGGAAATGAAAAGGATCATCATTAAAATTAAAACTCAGTGGCTGAGGGCGCCTGGGTGGTTCAGTCAGTTAAGCATCCGACTCGATTTTAGCTCCAATCACGATCTCTGGGTCGTGAGGTTGAACCCCTCATGGGGCTCCAAGCTCAGCGGGGCTTCTGCTTGAGATTCTCTTTCTCCCTCTTCCTCTGCTCCTTCCCCCTGCTTGTCATTTGTGTTCCCTCTCTCTCTAAACAAACAAATAAATAAAATCTTTAAAAAACCAAAAAACAAAACTCAGCGGCTAGCAGAAGATTGGATACATCTGAGGAAAACAATAAGAAAATGGAAATTACATGTAAGGAATTCATACAGACTACCTCATGGAGAGAAGATGTAGAAACTATAAACATAAGTGGAGGATATGAAAGACATAAAGATTAAACTGCAAGGGTCCAACCTATTACTAACAGGAATTTCAGAAGGAAGGCAATGGGGCCTTACACTTATAAAAGATACTCAATCTTTAGCAAAAAAATAAAAACAAACCTAAACACGGGTATATCATAATGAAACTACATTACACTGAAGACAGAGTTCACCTTAAGAGTAACAAGAGACAAAAAATTACAGATTACCTTGGAAAGGACAAAAATTAGACCAATAACAGCAGACTTTTTATCAGCAAAAGCATAGGGCAGAAGACCATCAAATAACCAAATCAGTATGGTAATTTAAAAACACAGCAAAATTTTCAACCTAGAATTTCACACTCTAACAAGCTATACATGAGAAAAGCCTGAATAAAGTCTCCATCACCCAGGCAAACAACGAATTTGTAAAATTGGCAAACTTATTCTAAAATTCATATGAAATTGCACACGACATGGACAAAAGTTAAAAGAAGAACAAAATAGGAAAATTCATGCTTCTGGATTTCAAAACTTACGACAAAGCAACAGTAATCAAGAATGTATCGTACTGGCCCAATGTAAACATATAAATAACTGAAACAGAATTCAGAGTACAGAAATAAATCCATGTATCTGTAGTCAACTGATCTTTAATAAGGGTGCAAAGACCACTGCATGGGGAAAGAACAGTCTTTTCAATAAACTGTGCCAGGAGAATTGGATAGTTACATGCTAAAAAATGAAGTTAACCCCTACCTCACAACATATGCAAGCATTAACTCAAAATAGATCTTAGACTTAAATGTAAGAGCTAAAACTATGAAACTCTTAGAAGAAAATGCATGGGAAAATTTGAATTGGGGGAAAAAATTTAGATATGACACTAAAAGTATGAACAACAAAAGAAAAAAATAGCTAAATTGGACTTTATGAAAATTTAAAATGTTTTATATATCTAGAAAGTGAAAAAGAAAACCCAGAGAATGGGAGAAAATATTTACAAATCATAGATCTGATAATAGACTTATATCTGGAATGCATAAAGCACACTTACAACTCAGTAACAAAAAGACAACCCAGTTAATAAATGGGCACAGGATTGTAATGGACATTTCTCCAACAAAGAATAAATAAAGCAGTTGTACAACTGGCCAGCAGCTTATGAAAAGATGCGAACCATCTTTCTTCATCAGAGAAATGCAACTCAAAACCACAATGACATGCCACTTCACAATCACTAGGACGGCTCTAACAAGAGACGATAACAACTGTTGGTGAGCACGTGGAGAAACTGGAGCACATATATGCTGCTAATGGGGATATAAACTGGTTCAACTTCTTAGGAAAACATCTGACAGTTCCTCAAAAAGTTAAAACATACAGTTAACATATGACCTATAAATTCCACTTTTAGCTATATATCCAAGAGAAATCAAAACATATGTCCACACAAAAATTTTACGTGAGGGGTGCCTGGGTGGCTCAGTCATTTAAGCATCTGCCTTCAGCTCAGGTCATGATCCCAGAGCCTGGGATTGAGCCCCATGTCAGGCTCCCTGCTCCATGGGGAGCCTGCTTCTCCCTCTCCTTCTGCCTACCACTCCTCATGCTTGTTCTCTCTCTCTCAAATAAATAAATAAATAAAATCTTTAAAAAAATTATGTGAATGTTCATAGCAGCATTATTCATAAAAGCCAAAAGGTGGAAACAACACAAATGTGCATCAAATGGTGAATGGAGAAACAACATTTTAAATTCATACAACTATTTAGCTACAAAAAAGGAATAAAGTACTGATATATGCTCTAAGAAGCCAGTCACAAAAGACTACCTATTATATGATATATGATATTTAACATAGAATCATATTATATGATTCTATTCATACGAAAGTCGAGAATAGAGAAATTTATGAAGGCAGAATATAAATTAATGGTTGCTTAGGGCTGGGGGTGGTGGGGGTGATGGTTGTAGTGGTGGTGGTGGTTGGATATCCCGAAATTGACTGTGGTGATGGTTGCACGTATTTGGGGATCAGCTAAGAAAAACAATTGAAATGTACATTGTAAGTGGATGAATTGTAGTTTAGTTTGAGACCATTACTAAAGTTTATATTGCAAAAAAAAAAAAAAAAAAGGAAAGAAAGATAAAAGAAAAGAAAAGAAAAGAAAAGGAAAGGAAAGGAAAGGAAAGGAAAGGAAAGGAAAGGAAAGGAAAAGAAAAGAAAAGAAAAGAAAAGAAAAGAAAAGAAAAGAAAAGAAAAGAAAAGAAAAAAGAGACGAAAAGCAAGCCAGCCAGGAAGGAAAGGAGGAAGGAAGGAAGGAAGGATGGAAGGATGGAAGGAAGGAAGGAAAGAATTGAACCCAGAATTAAAAACAGAATGCAGGAAACAATGGTCAAAAAGAATTCATAGATGGGCTGATATCTATGAATAACAACTAACTATAAAAAAGGATGATAAGAATCAAAATATTCTCTGGTCCTAATATTGTTTAAAGAAAGAATGGAGACATTAACTAATTTTAAAATTTGAATCAAAAAGTCACATTACCATTTAATATTATTAAAATAATATTTGATATAATATTATATATCTACATTTAGATATACTTACTTTATGACATAGAATGTGGTTAGTTTTTTTTAAATGCATTAGATATGCTTAAAAAGAATTTGTATCCTCTACATTTGGGGTAAAATATTTTATATATGTTCATTAGAAAAAATTTTACAGAACACACACACACACACACACACACACACACACATCCATCAGTATGCTATTTACACAAAATGTACATAGAATAGAGGTCTTAAAGTCGAAAGAAAAAAAATATGGCAAGAGTCAATTATTTTAAAGGGTATTGGTAAAGCAACCATAATATAATTTAAATAACTAAAATAGCTAAAAAACCTAACATTTTTAATTTTTATTTTAATTCCAGGATAGGTAACATACAGTGTTATATTAATTTCAGGTGTATAATATGGTGATTCAACAATTCTATATATTACTCAGTGCTCATCATAAGTGTAATCTTAATCCCCTTCACCTATTTCACCAATCCCCTACCTACCTGCCCTCTGGCAACCACCAGTTTGTTCTCTACAGTTAAACATCTGGGTTGTTTGTTTTGTTTTGTTTTGTTGTGTTGTGTTGTGTTTTGTTTGTTTATTTATTTTTTTGGTTTATCTCTTTTTTCCTTGGTTCATTTGTTTCATTCTTGAAATTCCACATGTGGGTGAAATCATGTGATCTTTATCTTTCTCTGACTGAGTTATTTCACTTACATTATCCTCTTTTTACCCATCCATGTCATTGCAAATAGCAACATTTCATTCTTTTTCATGGCTGAGTAATATTCTATGGAATATATGCCACATCTTCTCTATCTATTCATCAATCAATGGACACTTGGGCTGCTTCCATATCCTGGCTAATGTGGCTATAAACATACAAGTGCATGTATCCTTTTGAATTAGTATTTTTTGCATTCTTTGGGTAAATATCAGTAGTGCAATTGCTGGATTCTAGGATAGTTCTATTTTTAACTCTTTGAGGAACTTGCATACTATTACCCACAGTGGCTGCACCAGTTTACAGTCCCGTCAACATTGCACGAGAGTTCTTTTTTCTCCACATCCTTGCCAACACCTGTTTCTTTTGTTGTTGATTTTAGCCATTCTGAGAGGTGTGAGGTGGTATCTCATTGTAGTTTTGATTTGCATTTCCCTGAGATCGGTGATATTGAGCATCTTTTCATGTGTCTGTTGGCCTCTGGATGTTTTCTTTGGAGAAGTGTCTGTTCATGTCTTCTGCTATTTTCAAATTGGATTATTTGTTTTTTCAGTGTTGAGTTTTGTAAGTTTTTCTATATTTTGGATACTAACCCTTTATCAGATATGTCATTTGCAAATATCTTCTCCCATTCAGTAGACTGTCTTTTGGTTTTGTTGATTGTTTCCTTTGCTGTGCGGAAGCTTTTATTTTGATTTAGTTCCCATAGTTTATTTTTGCTTTTATTTCCCTTACCTCAGGAGACACATCTAGAAAAATGTTGTTATAGCCAATGTCAGAGAAATTACTGCCTGTGTTCTCTGCTAGGATTTCTCTGGGTTCAGGTCTCACATTTATGTCTTTAATCAACTTTGAGTTTATTTTTCTGTACGGTGTAAGAAACTGGTCCAGTTTCATTCTTTTGCATGTAGCTGTCCAATTTTCCCAATACCATTTGTTGGAGGGACTGTCTTTTTCCCATTGTATTCTTGCCTCATTTGTTAAAATTAATTGGCCATAAAATCATGGGTTTATTTCTGGGCTCTCTATTCTGTTCTATTGATCTATGTGTCTATTTTTGTGTTTTTATTACTACAGCTTTGTAGTATACCTTGAAATCTGGAATTGTGATACCTTTAGTTTCGTTCCTTTTTTTTTTTTTTTTTTCAAGATTGCTCTGGCTATTTGGGGTCTTTTGTGACTCCATTCAAATTTTAGGATTATGTGTTCTAGTTCTGTGAAAAATGCTGTTGGTATTTTCGTAGGGATTGCCTTGTTCTGTAGACTGCTTTGGGTATTATGGGCATTTTAACACTGTTTCTTCTTCCAATCCATGAGCATGGAATAACTTTCTATTTCTTTGTTTCATCTTCAATTTCTCTTATCAATATTTTATAGTTTTCAGAGTCCAGGTCTTTCAACTTTCTGGTTAAGTTTATTCCTAGGTATCTTATTTTGGTGCAGTTAATGGGATTATTTTCTTAATTTCTCTTTCCACTATTTCATTGTGTCTAGAAATGCAACAGATTTCTGTATACTGATTTTGTATCCTGTGACCTTACTTAATTCATTTATCAGTTCTGGTTTGTGTGTGTGTGTGTGTGTGTGTGTGTGTGTGTGTGTGTGTGTGTGTGTGAAGTCTTTAGGGCTTATTATATATAGTATTTTTTTTCATCTGCAAATAGTGAAAGTTTTACCTCTTCCTTACTGATTTGGATACCTTTTATATCATTTTGTTGTTTTACTGCTGTGGTTGAAACTTCCAGTACTATGTTGAATTAAAGTAGTGAGAGTTCTCTGAACTCCAGGAAACAAACTAGGGTTCTAAAAGGGAGGGGAGTGGAGGGATGGGGTAGCTGGGTGATGGGTATTAAGGAGGGTATGTGTTGTGATGAGCACTGGGTGTTATATGTAACTGATGAATCCCTGAACATTACACCAAAAACTAATGATGTGCTATATGTTGGCTAACTGAATATGATAAAAAAAATAAACACAGGTAATTTATGTATTAAAAAAAGTGGTGAGAGTTGACATCCTTGTCTTTTTATTGATCTTAGGGGAAAAGCTCTCAGTTTTTCACCATTGAGTATAATATTAGCTGTGGGTTTGTCATACGTGGCCTTTATTATGTTGAAGTATGTGCCCTATAAACCTATTTTTTGAAGGTTTTTATCATGAATGGATGCTGTACTTTGTCAATGTTTTTCTGCATCTATAGAAATGATCATATGGTTTTTATCCTTTCTCTTACTGATGTAATGTATCATTTTGATTGATTTGCAAATACTGAACCATACTTGCATCCCAGGAATAAATCCCACTTGATCAAGATGATTTTTAATGTATTGTTAGAATCACTTTGTTAATATGTTGTTGAGGATTTTTGCATCTAGGTTCATCAGAGAGATTGGCCTGTAGTTCTCTCTTTTTGTAGTGTCTTTATCTCGTTTTGGTATCAGGGTAATGCTGGCCTCATAGAATGAATCTGGAAGACTTGCTGCCTCTTCTGTTTTTTGGAATAGTTTGAGAAGAATAGGTATTGGTTCTTTAAATATTGGTCAAATTCACTTGTGAAACCATCTGGTCCTGAACTTTTGTTTGTTGAGAATTTTTTGATTACTGATACAATTTCATTGCTGGTAACCAGTCTGTTCAAATTTTCTATTTATTCCTGATTCAGTTTTGGGAGGTTATGTTCCTAGGAATTTATCCATTTCTTCTAGGTTGTTCAATTTGTTGGCATATAATTTTCCATAATATTCTGTTATAATCCTTTGTATTTCTGTGGTTTCGGTTGTATCTCTCCTCTTTCATTTCTGATTTTGTTTGAATCCTCTCTCCCCCCCCCCCTTTTTTTTAAGACACATGCAGATTGAAAGTGAAAGGCTGGGGAAAGCATTTATCATGCAAATGGAAGTAAAAAGAAGGCCTGTGTAGCAATACTATATTGGATGAAATAGACTTTAAAACACAGACTGTAACAAGAGACAAAGAAGGACACTACATAATCATAAGGGGGAAACTCCAGTAAGAAGATACAGCAATTGTAAATATTTATGCACCCAACATGGGAGCACCCAAGTATATAAAGCAGCTAATAACAAACATAAGGGAAGTAATCAATAGTAACACAGTAATAGTAGGAGACTTTATCATCCCTCTTACATCAATGGATAGGTCATCCAAACAGAAAATCAACAAGGAAATTGTGATTTTGAATGATACATTGGACCAGATGGATATATGCAGAACAAATATACGCAGAACATTACATTCTTTTTTTTTTTTAGAGAGAGCTATTTCCCTGTCTTTATTTATTTATTTATTCATTTTATTTTTATTATGTTGTGTTAGTCACCATACAGTACATCCTTAGTTTTTGATGTAGTGTTCCATGATTCATTGTTTGCATGTAACACCCAGTGCTCCATGCAATACATGCCCTCCTTAACACCCATCACCAGGCTGACCCATCCCCTCACCCTCTCCCCTCTGAAACCCCCAGTTTGTTTCCCAGAGTCCATAGTCTCTCATGGTTTGTCTCCCGCTCCGATTCCCCACCTTCATTTTTCCCCTTCCTTCTCCTGATGTTCTCCATGCTATTCCTTATGTTCCACAAATAAGTGAAACCATATGATAATTGTCTTTCTCTGCTTGGCTTATTTCACTTAGCATAATCTCCTCCAGTTCCATCCATGTTGATGCAAATGGTAGATATTCATCCTTTCTGATGGCTGAGTAATATTCCATTGTATATATGGACCACATCTTCTTTATCCATTTGTCTGTCGAAGGGCATCTCGGCTCCTTCCACAGTTTGGCTATTGTGGACATTGCTGCTATGAACATTGGGGTGCATGTGCCCCTTCTTTTCACTACATCTGTATGTTTGGGGTAAATACCCCGTAGTGCATTCTAAAACACCAGAATACACATTGTTTTCAAGTGCACATAGCCCATTCTCTAGACTAGATCACATATTAGGCCACAAAACAAGTCTCAACAAATTCAAAAAGACTGAAGTCATACCACACATCATTTCCTACCACAATGCTATGAAACTAGAAATCAACCACAAGAAAAAATATGGAAATAACACAAATACATGGATGTTAAATAACATGCTATTAAACAATGAATGGATCAACCAAGAAATCAGAGGGGAAATCAAAAAATACATGGAAACTCAAAGGTCCAAAATCTTTAGGATGTAGCAAAAGCTGTTATATGAGGAGAGTTTATAACAATATAAGCCTATCTCGAGAAATAAGAAAAATCTCAAATAAACAAACTAACCTTACACCTAAAGGAGGTAGAAAAAGAACAACAAACAAAACCCCAAACCAGGAGAAGGAAGGAGATAATAAAGATTGGAACAGAAAGAAACGAAATAGAAACTAAATAAACAAAAAACACCAAAAAACAACAGAGCAGATCAATGCAACTAGAAGCAGGTTCTTCGAAGAGATCAACAAAATTGATAAACCTTTAGCCAGACTCACAACTAACATTTTTGAGTGTTGGGTATGTGCCAGACATCATACTAAGCCCAGTAACTAACTCATTAACTCAAGGCAATATTGTGAGGTACATTCTATCAGAATTACAGTTACAGTGTAACTGAAAAGGCCCAAAATTGTAGTGTACATTTTTAGTACATATCTCCCAGAAACCATGACGTCAACCAGACTAAATATAATGAGCACGTTTGGCCAAATAAACATATCTAAAACCCCGCACTGCAAAATTTAAAGACTGCATACTCTCTTCAAGCACGTCTCATACGTTTAAGAATACCACATTCTAAGACTTAAACTTAATCTGAAAAAATTATCATAGAATCCCTATCACAGAGTATTAAAGAGTGAAATAAAATTGTTAGGCAATCATTAAAAGTTGGTATAGAATATTAACCACAGGCTAATGACCCATGGATCAGAAAGATTATTTAAAAAAAGATTTTAATAAAAATTATAAAATATATAGACCCAAATGACAATAGCTATGGAACATATAAAACTGAGTACTATTTAAAAGGAAATATGTAGCCTTGATTGTATACATTAGGAAAGAAGAAAGAAAATTAATCATCTAAATGTTCAATTCAAAATATTAGGAAATAACAATAAAGAAAATTGAAAAAAAATGAAATAAAGGTAAGAATGTTATCTATATGTTATTTAAAATGTGAATATATATTTAAATTATTTTAAATTTACTCATATTTATATAATGTAATATAATTTATTTATAGAAGTATTATATAATTGTATTTATATAATAAGTAATAATGAAATAGAGGATCCCTGAAACTATATCTTTGAAGAGAATAGTTAAAAAGATAACTTTTTTCAAGATTGATCAAGGATAAAGGTAAAATGAAGGTAAGCAAATTAGTACTAAAATATTGTCTATACTAGAAAGATAATATCAATTGTTTAAAACATAATAAAATGCCATATTGACTTAATGCCTATGATGCAAAACATATATGAAATAAATAAATAGTATGTAAATATTCAATGATTAATATTGACTCAAAGAGATCTTAAAAAAAAAAAGAAACCTGAGTAGACTTATCCGCGTAAAATGTTGAATCAGAAGACATTTTTTTTTTTTCCAAAATAAAGCACCAGATGGTTTGACTCATGGGCTTAGGAACTCTTCAAACATCAATAACTTCTATGTAATACAAATTCTTTCAGCCGATGACAAAGGACACACACATTACATGTAGGTAGTTGTCATAGCCAGCCTTTAAGATGAGCCAATGTTTCTCATCTCCTGGTGTTCAGGCTTCTCTCATGTTCAATCATGTTTGGTCTATGACCGATCAAAAACTTTGGAACTGTCACTCTATGACTTCTAAGGTAGGTCATAAAACACACTTTGGTTTCTGCCTCAAATTATTCTTCTGGTGGAAGCCAAAAGCTCTACCATGAGAAGACACGAGCAACTCTGAGACCCATGTAGAGAAGTACTGAAGCTTCTTGCCAACAGCCAGCACTGATTTGCCAGCCATGAGAGTAGACTCTCTAATCCCATTCAAGCCTTCATACGACTGTAGCCCTAACAAACATCTTGACTGCAACCTAGTAAGAGGTTGTGAAGGAAGCTAATGGACAGCAGTGGTCAACTAATTCATTAGTATATACTTGATACCCACACTCATAAAGAACAATACAGAAAAAGAAACCCTACAGGCCAAATTTACAAACAAAAGTGAAAGAATCTTGAGTATCAGCTTATCAGATCCAGCCATCTACATATACGAACATGTGTGCCTGTATGTATAAATAAATCAGACATAAATAAAAGAGAGCTTATTTTAGGAATGCACGGATAATTTAATAGTAGAAAATCTTTTAATATATTTCACCATATTCAGATAGTTATGGAAGAAAAAACATAATTTCAAGAGACGCAGCAAAATAATTTTATAAATAAAATTCTTAATAAAAATAAATATCAATTGTTGATTAAAAAGAAAAAAATTCTTTAGCAGTCTAGAAATACAAAGAGTCATCCTTAAATAATTCTCCACTTCCAATAAAAGCACCTTTGTCAAGAATCTACAGTAAGTTAAGTACTTAGTAGTAAAAGATTAAAAGCATTTCTTCAAAGTAAGGTACAAGAAAACTATGATTGCCGTCACTTCTATTATGCAACATTTTACTTAAGCATAAAGCCTGTACAAAAAACACACCCAAAGAAATGGGTTTTTAAGAATATTTTAAATGAAATTGTCATTATTTATAGAATATGATTAATGACGTGAAATATCTCAGAGAACGTATGAGACGGTTAACTTTCTGTGTCAACTTAGCTAGGTCGCGATACCCAGATATTTGATCAAGTAATATTCTAGATGTTTCTGGGAAGCTACTTTTTTGAAATGATTAACATTTAAATCCACAGATTTTGAATATAGCAGATTGCCCTCCGTAACGAGAGTGCGCTTCATCTAATCAGTTGAAGATCTTAAGGACAAGACTGATCTCCCCTGACGAAGAGGAACTGTTGACAGCACACTGCCTTTGGACCCAAAATGGGACTGTTCCTTGGGTCTCCAGCTTAGTGGCCCACCCCGAAGATGTGGACCTCACGTGAGGCAATTCTTTGAAAGCAATCTCTTCCTTCCTTCTTTTCTTTCTTTCTTTCTTTCTTTCTTTCTTTCTTTCTTTCTTTCTTTCTTTCTTTCTTCTCCCTCTCTCTCTTTCTGTGTGTGTGTGTGTGTGTGTGTGTGTGTGTGTGTGTGTGTGTACATATTATTAGTTTCGTTTCTCTGGAGAATCCTAACATACATACTATTAGACTTATACAATTTAAAAGATTAAAGAATGCAAAATCAAGTACACAAAGTGATAGTGTTCCTATACACAGCAAAAATGCATTAAAATATAATTTCATTTAGATGATATGTGACACATATAAAATCCCCCTTTAAAATGGTAGTAAAGACTAAAAGGTATTCAAGAATAATTCTACAAAAGATAAGGAAAACACTTCTGCTAAAAACATTTTTTTAAATTTTTTAAAGATTTTGTTTATTTATTTGAGAGCAAGAGAGAGCATGAGCAGGGGAGAGGGGCAGAGGGAGAAGGAGAGAGAAAATCCCAAGTGGACTCTGCACTGAGTGCAGAGCCCTATGCAGGGCTCCATCCCAGGACCTTGAGATCATGACCTGAGCCAAAATCAAGGGTCAGACACTTAACCGACTAAACCACCAGGCACCCATAAAAAACATTTTTTGAATGAGCGTAAAAAAGAAAATTATACTATATTAATCAGTTGGAAGATTTAATATGTCTAAGATATTATTTCTCCCCGAATTAGTTTATAATACCATGGATTCTGGTACACCAGAGAATTTAGTAAGCAGATTCTGAAATTCATATGGAAAATCAATGGACCAAAACAGTTTGAGGCAAATTTAAAGAAGAAGAAAAAAGGGAGACTTCTGATGTCAGAATCTAGAATTACCTTCCCACTGCAAGAACAGTAAGACATGGATGTGGTAATAGAAACAAACAGCCATGTGATCAACCTACACATCTATAAAAAGCCGATACAGGACAGGGGCGGCATTAAAAATCAGTGCAGGAAGGATACACTATTCAGTAAATAGTAATAGGAAAATTTATTTTCTATGTTACAGAAATTAATTAGATGCTTAGCTTCAACCAATCGTAAAACATTCATTGGGTGATGCTTTAAAGAGTTCCAGAGGGTCTACAGGACGATACAGAGGACTATACAGGGAAGCACAAGTCAAAAGACCAGCCATAAACTGGGAGAAGATATTAGGACACAGTATATATATATATATATACACACATATATATTTATTTATTTACAAAATATTCAGAATCTTAATGGGAAAAAAATTGGGGTAAAGGATATGAACAGGCAATAAGCAGAAGAATAAGTTCATTGGAGAATAAATATTCAAAAAGATGTTCAGTCTCACAAGGAAGCAATGGAATGTAAATTAAATAACGAATGAGTCTATACTTGCCAAATACATAAACCAAACAATGTAAGCCAAGCACACATACTCTGTCTGCAAGTCAACTGGACTTAATAAAGAACATATATCACTTTTAAGCTTCCCATCATTTATGTTATAGTAAGTTCCCTTCTCCTGCATGCATGCTTATGTTCATAGCAGCATTATTTACAATAGCCAAGATACGGGAGAATCCCACGTGTCCTTCAATTGATGAATAGACAAAGAAAATGTGATATAGATATATAGATATATAGATATATAGATATATGTATATGAATACACACACACATGAATATTACTTAGTCATAAAAAAGTATGAAATCTTGCCATTTACAATGACATGGATGGAGCTACGGAGTACAATGCTAAGCGAAATAAGTCCATCAGAGAAAGACAAATACCATATGATTTCACTCATATGTGGAATTTAAGGAACAAAACAAACAAGCAAAGGGAAAAAAATAACAAGGAGAGAGAGAAAAAAACAAAGCAAGAAACAGACTCTTAGCTACAGAGAACAAACTGATGGTTACCAGAGGGGAGGGCGTTTGGGGGATGCACTAAATAGGGGATGGGGATTAACGAGTGCACCTGTTGTGATGAGCACCGGGCCATGTACAGACTTGTTGAATCACTGTATTGTACACCTGAAACTAATATAACATTATAGATTAACTAACTGTAATGAAAATAAAAACTTAAAAAAAAAAGTTCCTTGCAATAAGGAATCCTATTAAAAAAAAAAAAAACACATATATATTCATACCTAGCAATGAGGGACTTGATGGACCCAGGGCCAGTCACCCTGACACCAAGGGACAGCAGGGAAAAAGAAAGGGAGAGTGGAAGGAAGGAAGGAAGGAAGGAAGGAAGGAAGGAAGGAAGGAAGGAAAGGGGAGGGGAGGGAGGAAGGAAGGGAAGGAAGAAAGAAGGGAAGAACGGAGGAAGAAAATGCCTGACAGCACCAGTTGTCGCAAAAAGGATGAAGAAGACGAAATCTTACATGCTCCTGCTGAAAGATCTAATTGGTTTAAAGAAAAGAACACTTTAGAGAGGAATTTGGCATTAGCTAGTGAAACTGAAAATTCTCAAACGGTCCAACACTTCCGCTTTTCATATACGCCCTAGAGAATCCATCACACATATGCACTAGCATCCTGCACATATATATCATGAGTATAATATCTGTACAAAGATGTAAATTGCTGTGTTCTTTGTAAGAGCAAAACATCGGAAGTATCCTAAAATCTCCGTCATTAGGGGAAAAGATACATAAGTTTTGCATCCTTTATGCACTACGGTAACCTCTGGAAAAGGATGGGGAACAGGACGGAGGAGGAGAACATGGAAAGAGCTTCACTGATGCCTATTCACTTCATTTTATTTTATATACCAACGTATATAATAAAAATATTTATACTATGTTATATAATATATATAAATATCTGCAGAAGAAAATTCAAAAAAATGCTAACATTTCAAATATCAAATATCTGGCTTATGAGTACATGAGTTTTAGCTGCCATTTGTTTCATACATTTGAATTTTCTACTTCTTTCAAATAGCCCAGAATTTTTAAAATTTAGTAATGATCGGTTAACTTTGGATATTTATGTTAGCTAAATCTTCGAATGCGTGGAAATTCTGATTGGTTATTGTTATTTACTGGATTCGTTTTATCGTGATATAATTCACCCATTGAAAGTGTACAATTTATTGTTTTTAGTATATTCACAGAGTTGTACAACCATCATAGAAAATTTCAGAGCATTCCCATCCTCCCCAAAAGAAACCCTGAGCCACCAGTCAATTCCCATTTACCCCATCTCCCATCCCCCCTCCACTCCCTGTCCTAGTAAACCATTTACCTACTTTCTAGATATTTCATATAAATGGAATCATACAATATGTGATTTGGGGGCGTGTGTGTGTGTGTGTGTGTGTGTGACTGGCTTCTTTCACTTAGCGTACCGTTTTCAAGGCACCTCCGTGCTGTAGCACGTGTCGGCACTTCATTTGTTTTTACGGTTACATACTATTCAGTTGGACGGAGATACAAAATACTATCTATCCGTTCATTATTTGATGACCATTTAGCTTGTTTCCACTTTTTTGGCCATTGTGAATAATGCTGCTATGGATATAAGTGTACCAATGTTTGTGTGGATATCTTTTTTCGTTTCTCTTGAATATATATCTAGAAGTGGAATTGGTAGGTAATTTGGTTTAACCTTTTCAAGAATTGCCAAATTGTTTTCCCATGAGGCTGAACTACTTTATATTACCTCCAGCAATCTATGGGGGTTACAATTTCTCCACATCTTCCTCGACATTCATTGTCACCTGTCTTTTCGCTTATAGTCATCCCAGTGGGTCTGCAGAGATATCTCAATGTGGTTTTGACTTGTATTTCCCTGACAGCCAACTCCAGGATCTTTTGTGTTTATTGGCCGTTCATATATCTTCTTTGGAGAAATACCTATTCAAATTCTTGGCCCAATGTTAAAATTTGAAGATGACCTGTCTGGTGATTATTGAAGGGTAAGAGTCCTTTATACATTCTAGATGAATGTTCATTAACAGTATATGATTTGCAAGCATATTGTCCCGTTCTGTGTCTTTTCTTTGTACTCTCTTGACAGTATCCTTGGAAGCACAGAAGTTTATGAATTTGATAAAATGCTTTTTTTCTTTTGTCAGTTGTGCTTTTGGTGTGATATATAGGAAGATTTTGCATACCTATGATATTGTGATATAATCAAAAATCGTTCTTTCTTGGTACATGGTTCCTCCTAGCACACAGCTTCTAAAAATCCTTGTAATTTCCAAAGTGATGAGTATATTCCATTACAACTTAATTTTTTGTTGCCAGCCACGGAAGTAGCTCCAGAGTGATAAAGGGTCTTTTTTAAATTCAAAACAACTCCCTTTCAACCACATCGAAGTTTATATTAATGAGGTGATTCTTGGATACCCCCTAAATAGCCCCAGGGTGAAGGCTGGTCATCAGGAGAACCAGCTCTGTGATTAAAGGGTTGAAATTTTCAGCCCTCAATCCCCACTCCTAGGGAGGGGAGTGAGGCTGTTGTATGAATTAATCCCCAATGGCCAGTGATTTAATCAGTCATGTTCACATAAGGAAGCCTTCATAAAAATCCAGAAAGTACGGATTTTAGAGGGCTTCTGGGTTGGTGAACTAGAACATGTCCCTGTGCTGGGAGAGTGATGCAATCCCCAAACTCCATGGGTATAGAAGCTCCTGTGCTTAGGACCCTTCCTGACCTTACCCTTTAGATCACTTCATCTGGCTGTTCATTTGTATCCTTTAATATATCCTTTAATAACTTGGTTATCTGGTAAGGAAACTGTTTTTCCTGAATTCTGTGAGTGGTTCTAGCAAATGATGGAACCTGCAGAGGGGTCATGGGAACCTCTGATTTGTAGCCAAGTTGGACACTGGTTGTGGCTAACCCAAGGACCAACTGCAATTCCTGCTGCAGGGGACGGCAATCTTACAGGACTGAGCCCTTAGCCTGTGGGGTCTGTATCAACTCCAGGCAGTTCAAGTCAGAATTGAGTTAAATTGTAGGATACCCAGCTGGCGTTGGAGAATTGGTTGGTGTGGGGAAAGATATCTGGCATCCGAAATGTTCTAGGAAATGCTGGGTGTGAGTGGAGTAGTCAATAGAGAAAAAAACTAAGTTTTCCTTTCACTATCCAATGTCATGAAGAATTATTCCTGCATTTTCTTCTCCGAGTTTTATAGTTTTTGCTACTACATACAGCCTATGATCTATTTTGAGTTAATTTTTATGTACGGTGTGAGAAAGTGTTCAATTTCATTATTCGCATGTGCATATGCAGTGATCTCTGCCCCATTTGTTGTAAAGATGATTTTTCCCCCATGAATTGTCTTGGCAACCTTGTCAAAAACCAATTAACTACAAATGTGAAGATTTATTTCTGGACTCTCAATTCTATTCCATTGATCTTTGTCTGTCCTCAAGCTGGTATTACATTTTCTTGACTGCTGCAACTTTGTAGTAAGTTCTAAAATTGGGAAGTGTGATTCCTCTTTGTTACTTTTAAAGATTGTTTTGGCTAATTTAGGCCCTTATATTTCCCTATTAACTTTATCATCATGTTATCCAATTCAGAAAAGAGGTCCATTGAGGTTTTGATAAGAATTGTGTTGAATCTATTGACCAATTTGGAAAGTACTATCTGAGCAATATTAAGTTTTCCACCCCTGGGCATTGGGAACACTGGACATCTCTCTATTTGTTCAGGTCTTTCTTGATTTCTTTCAATAATATTTTATAGTTATCAGAGTATGTTTTACAATTATTTTGATAATTTTTTCCTAAGTAATTATTTTAGTGTTATTATACATGGAATTGCTTTTTCTTAATTTCATTTTTGAATTGTTCATTGACAGTGTACAAAAATATAATTGATTTTTTGTATAGTGATTTATCCTCCAATCTTGCTTTAACTCTTTCAGTAGTTGTAATAGAGTCGTAGTGGATTCCTTAGGCTTTTCTATATATAAGATCATGTAATACGTAAATAAGGTGTTATTTTACTTATCCTGTTCTAATATGAATGTCTTTTTTTGTTTTTCTTGACTAATTTACCTAACTGGAACCCACAGTACAATGTTGAATAAAGGTGGTAAGAAGGGACATCCTTGTCTTGTTTCTTATTTAAAGGAATAGCCTTCGCCCTTTTACCATTTAATATAATGTGAACTGAGGGTTTTCCATAGATGGCCTTTATCACATTGAGAAATTCCTTTCTATTCTTGCTTGTTTTTATCAAAGAAGTGGTGTTGGATTTTGTCAAATGTTTTTCTGTATCAACAGGATGATTATGTGGTTTTTTTGTCCATTATTCCATTAATATAATGGCTTCCATGAGTTGATTTCCAGATGATGAATATTACATTCTTGGTCATGTATCTTTCTTTATATATCACTGCATTTGGTTTGCTTGTATTTTGTTGAGAATTTTTGAAACTATATTCTAAGAGATACTGTTCTGTCATTTTCTTTCGTAGTTCCTGTCTGGTTTTGGTATCAGAGTAATAGTGACATCATGAAATGAATTATAAAGTATTTCCTGATATTCCATTTTTTAGAAAAGTTTGTGAAGAATTGTTGTTATTTCTTTATTTGTTGGGTAGAATTCGCTGCTGAAGCCATTTGGACCTGGGCTTTGCTCTGGGGATAGTTTTTTGATTACTAATTCCACTTATTTACTTGTTATGGGTTTAAGTCAGATTTTCAATTACTTCTTGAGTTAGTTTTAGCAGTAACTACACACCTTTCTTAGAGTTTGTCTATTTAATGTGAGTTCTCTTATTTGTAGACGTATAGTTATTCCTCATATTCTCTTATCATCCTTTTTTATTTCCATAAGGTGAGTAGTGATGTGCCCTCTTTCATTTCTGATTTTAGTAATTCAGCTCTTCTCTCTCTTTCTCTTGATTAGTCTAGCTAAAGATTTGTCAATTTTATGCTATATGATAGTGATCTATGGGGACAGAGGGCAGCTACATTTGTGGTGAACACAGCATAATGTATAAACTTGTCAAATCACTAAATCGTACACCTGAAACTAATGTAACATTGTGTGAATTATACTCAGATTTTAAAAAAATGATTTGTCAATTTTGTTGACCTTTTAAAAGAACCAGCTGGTAGTTCTGCTTTAGAGTGATTTTTGACACAGACTTTCATTTGATCTTTTTTATAATACAACTGAGAAAAGTCCCAAAGGTTCATGCTTGTAGAGAGTATGAGGTTTTCCAGAAAGAAAATACCAGTTCTCTTTCACTGTCATTATATACCAGAATAAGATATCACCAGTTCCTAGTATAATCAAATGTGAGGAACACAAATTAGGTCATTTTGTTCCATAATCCTAAGAAACTTTCCAATCCAAATAAATAAATTGCATTGAATATGAACAGTTAAGAAAATTCTGAGATTATAATTTGAAACTATTTTTAGAGATAAATAAGAACTTTCTCTTGAGTTTTCTTTTCCTTGTGTTTAAAATAGATGGTGTCATCTCCCATATTTAAGTCTTAGTCTGTCTTCTGAGCTCTAGACTCATTAATTCAAGGAATATTTATTGTGAGCTATTATGTGCCACACATGATTCTATACACTTGTTATACAGAACAGAGGATGTTCCTACCCTCAAATAATTACATTTTGTACTGAATCAAATTTCCAACTTTGGAAACTCCCTATCAATATTTCTAAGGCATTTCAAAATTAACATCCCCCTCCCCCAAATCTAACATTTCCAGATGCCACTCTGGATTTCTCTCCCTACAAATATGTCACCTCCCCACCAACACCCATACCACTTTTCAACCAAGCCTTCACCATCTTAATAAATAGCACCATCAATCACCAAATTCAAGCCAAATCCTAGAAGCCATTCTTGATTACTGTCTTTTCCTCATGACCAGCAGAAAATCTTCTGCTTCTGACTCAAATCTGTATCTAGAATCGGTCCACTCTCTCCACCTTCACTAGTCCAAATCTTTTTCTTTTTTCCCTCCTTTCCAATCCATTCTCTACCTACAATCCAGAGTGATCTTTACTCAATGTAAACAAAATCTCTAAAGCCTTTCCAAGGTGTCCTATTATACGTAAAATTAAACCTAAAGTCTTTGATATGGGTGCCCAGCCCTTTTTTTATCTTTCTAGCTTTATCATGAGCCACTCCCCTACTTACACAATATGATTTATGCTCACTAGTTTTCTGGTACTCAGTTGACATTTGCTCAAGGAATGAATGAAGAATTGATCCTTAAGGATTTCTTACTAATAACCTTTTTTGTAATCCAATTATTCCTTAATTAACTCCCTATTAGATTTTCTGAATTGTATATCCCGAACACAACAAAGCCCAAAAGGATAAAATAAATAGGAATTTAAAATATACCCCGCAAATTAGATTTTTCTCAATGTCAGAATATGTGGTTTCAATGAAGGGTCTACTTTCCTACCCTGAGTATCAGCACAGAGCATCGAGTCAAAGGCATTTCAGAGATTAAACTTTCTCCCAGTTCCAGAAACATATTAGAGCAAAATGCTCAATTCCATCTGGAAAGAAAGTCTTATTTCCACAGGTAGATGGGGTAATGGAGAGAGTAGTCTTTGAAGCAATATATTGTGTCACCCCCCACCTTCTTTTGCTAGGTGAATGCTTTTTCTTCCTAGGACTTAGATTTGACTTAGAATTAAAGGGGGGAAATAAGAACCATTGCTTCTTTCTTCAAATGATCAGAACTGCTTGATAGAAGGTCTTTAACAAGCTCCCACTGTAACAAGCTGCTGTTGTTTTCATGTTTTGGAATGGCTTAATCCTATACATGATAGCCTCCTCAAACAGCAAGTGCATTAAGCTGTGACAGCTTTTCACTGACCTAAGCAATTGCATTAGGAAGATGCCATTAGCAGCTCCCCCTCTTCATCTGTTCTCCCCTCCTCCTCCCTACCAATAAAAGCTATGCTCAATACTACTATTAAATTACCCTTAGAAATACACTCCTCAAAAAAAAAAAAAAATCAATGCACATGTGTTTTAACACTTGTCACAGATAGATCAAACGACCAATCTAACATATATTATTCCACCTAAAGGTTTACATTTTACACTAGGTTCTTCGGGGGGCACATTTATGAGCTCACATCCAAACTAAGATAAATAAAAGCAATGGGTGGGAGTGTGGAAGAGAATAGGGATGAATCTCACTATTATTCCAAGCACTTTTTCTGTATTTATGTAGTACTTACGGGTGAATACAGAACAACCTGGTGAGTAAAAACGGTGGTACATGGTAGCAGGGAGCCAAAGCCCTAGAGCCCAAACTTGCTACGATTCAACTTATTATACTCATCCTTGACTAATGAATTTAAATGTACTTCTTATTCTGATCATTTCCCCTTGTTTAATCATGACCTACTTTCTATCAAAAGGCAGCGTGGTACAGTTACTAAGGTGTAGGAACGAAAAGCAGTGCATGACTCAGTAACTTTGCAGCTGTATGAATCAGGCAGCTTACTTAATCTCTCTGTGCTTCAATTTCTTAATATACAAATAGGGACAACATCACTACCTCACTTAGAGAGTTGTAAGGATTAAATGAGTTTTTAATAAGCAAGGCATTCAAAACAATGGCTGGCATATTATAAGCCATGTTAACCGTTATTTTTCAGTATGTTTATTAAAAAGAAAAATTACCATTCTTGATAAGGATACTTGATAACAGTTATGTAATTAATTTCCACGTCCAGCCATAGTGGAGTAACTGCATTAGACCAAGCCCATGGTAATAAATAGCTATAAAATATATGACACAGCTGTTTTCAGATAATGAACAACAGGAAGCACCAGACTGCAGTGGCTGTGAGGTGAGTGCCCAGGTTTCTATCGCAAGACAAATTCCCAGCCACACTGCAGACAGTTAGTGTCACAGCAGAGTACTGTGTTCCTGCTGAGCTGAAGTGGCAGAGATTCTAGTCAGGGAAGCTGAAGATGCTGGGGTCTACAGGGTAGGAAATTGGAAAGGAATAACCTGTGCAAAATAGCAGCCTCAGAAGTCACTTGGGGAGACCCCTACAAATCTGTGGCTGAGGGAGTCGCTGACTGGGCAAGATAGAGATTTGCCACATGGCAGGTGCTGTGGAATTATGAACACAACATAGGTACCACAGGTACTGCTGGAGGATGGGGGGAGGCAGGGAAGCAATGCCCAAAGATTTTGGAGTTTGGACACTGCTAGAAGGATGCGATCTACTCTTAACACACTGGGTTCCAGCTGAAACATCAAAGGGGTAGCCCTGAGGAGTAAGAAGCACAAACAGAGTAAAACCTACTTTAGACCCTCTTAGCAAAACCTACAATGAAGCCCTAAGAAGGTCCAAAGTGGATAACAGACTTTGGAAGCTAAGATTTTGCAAGTTAGGTCCATGCTATCAAGACAGTGATTGAGCTGCCTGTTAAAATGAGAATCGGTACTTCCAATATTCAATCAAAAGTCAATATTTGTAAAAAGAAAGTGAAAAATATGACCTATACTTAAGAATAAAAACAGCCAATAGAAACTGTACCCAAGATACGCACATGTTGGGCTTAGCAGATATACTTAACGCAGCTATCATACATACCTTCAAAGAATTGAACAAAGATGTGTTTACAGAATTATAGGAAAATGTGTTCTAAATGAGTAAGCAGATAGAGAATCTCAACACAGAAATGAAAACTACTGGAAAAAAAAAGAACCAAATGTAAATTCTAGAACTGAAAAATATACCACTGAAATAAAAAATTCACAGGATGGACTCAATAGCAGATTGATGAAAAAGTCAGTGAATTTGAAATCAGATAAATAGAAGTTATCCAATTTTAAGAACAGAAAGAGAAAAGATTTAATAAAAGTAAATAGGGCCTCTGGGACACATAAAATACTATCAAAATGGCTAATTTATGTGTAATAGGTGTCCCCCCCCCAAAAAAAAAGGGATAGTGGGCAGATGAATATTGGAAAACACAATGGCAGAGAACTCCAATTTTATTTTAAAAACTCCAACGACCTATAGATCTACAGATCCAAGAAGTTCAGCAAGCATCAAATAGGATAAATATAAAAATAGACACCCCTAGCCTCACCACAGTCAACTGCTGAAAATCAAAGAAAAAGAACACCTTAAATACAGGGAAGAAGAATAACAATATTCTGACTTACCATAAGAACAATAGACTATGGAAGGCAATGGGATAGCCTCTCTAAATTGCTTAAGGAAAGGAAAAGGACAAACCAGAATTCCATTACAGTGAAAATTTTACAAGCAACAGTGAAATCAAGAACTTTTCTATAAGTGAAAGCTTAGAAAGTTTGTTACCAACAGATCTGCATTACAAGACATCTTAAAAGATATTTTTCTATTCAAAAGAAAATGATACCAGATAGAAACTCAAACCAATAGATAAGAATGAAGGACACCAACAATGGTAAGTAAGTCAGTTAATATAAATGACTGTGTTTACTTACTTCTCATATTTTACTTCAAAAGCACTGACTGCATCAAGCAAAATAATAACAGTATAACGTGGAGTTCAAAACAGATGCGGAAGTAAAAATATGACAATAATCACACAGAAACCAGGGAACAGGTCAATGAAGTAGACAATGGGGCGTGAGAATCAAGGAGCATCAGGAACGACGTGTATAAGATTAAGGATACATCTTGTTGGTTATAGGGAAGTCACTAAAAATAATCACAGTAAGAAGGGTTATAGCTATGAAGTTAACAGAAGAAATAAACTGAAACTCTGAAACTACTGAATTAACATGAAAGAAGGCAAGGGAAAATAGAAAAAACAGAACAAAAAGTACGAATTTTTTAAAAATGGCAATATGGTAGACTTAAATTGAACCAAAACAATAATTATAGGAGGTATAAATGGATTTAAAATCTCAATAAAAGACAGAGATTAGTATTAAAGAAAATGTTAATAAGAATATAGAATCTCTAAGGGTGGAAATGAGAGTGAAGCTGGCAGAAATTAAAAATTCTATGAGCCAAATGCAGTCAAAACTAGAGGCTCTGATGGCCAGGGTGAATGAGGCAGAAGAACATATCAGTGAATTGGAGGATGGGTTAATAGAAGAGAAAGTTAAAATAGAATCTGAACTCAAAAAAATCCACGCACAAGAATGTAGGTTACGGGAGATTACTGACTCAATGAAACGTTCCAATGTCAGAATCATCGGAATCCCCGAGGGGGTGGAGAAAAACAGAGGTCTAGAAGAGATATTTGAACAAATTGTACCTGAAAACTTCCCTAACCTAGCAAGGGAAACAAACATTCATGTCCAAGAGGCAGAGAGGACCCCTCCCAAGCTCAACCATGACAAACCTACACCACGTCACATCATAGTGCAATTCGCAAATATTAGATTCAAGGATACAGTATTGAAAGAGGCCAGGGCAAAGAAATTTCTCACGTACCAAGGCAAAGGTATCAGAATTACATCAGACCTGTCTACACAGACCTGGAATGAGAGAAAGGGTTGGGGGGGGGGGGCATTTTTAAAGCTCTGTCAGAGAAAAACATGCAGCCAAGGATCCTCTATCCAGCAAGGCTCTCATTCAGAATGGATGGAGAAATAAAGACCTTCCAGAATCGCCAGTCATTGACCAATTTCATAACCACGAAACCAGTCCTACAGGAGATATTAAGGGGGATTCTATAAAAGTAAAAAGGCCCCAGGAGTGATACAGAACAGAAAGTCACAATCTATAGAAACAAAGACTTTACTGGCAACATGGCATCATTAAAATCATCTCTCTCAATAATCAGTCTCAATGTAAATGGCCTAAATGCTCCCATAAACGCCACAGGGTTGCAGATTGGATAAAAAGACATGACCCATCCATTTGCTGTCTACAAGAAACTCATTTTGAACCTAAAGATACATTCAGACTGAAAGTAAAGGGATGGAATACCATCTTTCACGCCAATGGACCTCAAAAGAAAGCTGGGGTAGCAATTCTCATATCAGACAGATTGGATTTTAAACTAAAGACTATAGTTAGAGACACAGAAGGGCACTATATTATTCTTAAAGGATGTATCCAACAAGTGGATATGACAATTATAAATATATATGCCCCCAACAGGGGAGTAGCAGGATACACAAGCCAACTCTTAACCAGAATAAAGAGACATATAGATAAAAATACACTAATAGTACGGGACCTCAACACTCCACTATCAGCAATAGACAGATCACCTAAGCAAGAAATCAGCAAAGAAACAAGAGCTTTGAATGCCATACTCGACGAGTTGGACCTCACAGATATATATAGAACACTACATCCCAGAACCAAAGAATACTCATTCTACTCTAATGTCCATGGAACATTCTCAAGAATAGACCATGTTCTGGGTCACAAAACAGGTCTCAACCAATACCAAAAGACTGAAATTATTCCCTGCATATTCTCAGACCACAACGCTCTGAAATTGGAGCTCAACCACAAGGAAAAATTTGGAAGAAACTCAAACACTTGGAGACTAAGAACCATCCTGCTCAGGAATGATTCAATAAACCAGGAAATCAAAAATCAATTTAAACAATTTATGGAGACCAACGAGAATGAAAACACAACGGTCCAAAACTTATGGGATACGGCAAAGGCAGTCCTAAGGTGGAAATACATAGCCATCCAAGCCTCACTCAAAAGAATAGAAAAATCTAAAATGCAGTTTTTATATTCTCACCTCAAGAAGCTGGAACAGCAACAGAGGGACAGGCCTAATCCATGCACGAGGAAGCAGTTGACCAAGATTAGAGCAGAAATCAATGAATTAGAAACCAGGAGTATAGTAGAGCAGATCAACAGAACTAGAAGCTGGTTCTTTGAGAGAATTAATAAAATTGACAGACCACTGGCAAGACTTATCCAAAAGAATAGAGAAAGGACCCAAATTAATAAAATTATGAATGAAAAAGGAGAGGTCACAACCAACACCAATGAAATTGGGAGGATTATTAGCAACTTTTATCAACAGCTATATGCCAATAAATTAAGCAATCTGGAAGAGATGGAGGCCTTCCTGGAAACCCATAAACTACCAAGACTGAAACAGGAAGAAATTGATTTTTTAAACAGGCCAATTAATTATGAAGAGATTGAGTCAGTGATAAACAACCTTCCAAATAACAAAACTCCAGGCCCGGATGGTTTTCCTGGGGAATTCTACCAAATAATCAAAGAAGAAATAATACCTATTCTCCTAAAGCTATTTCAAAAAATAGAAACAGAAGGAAAGCTACCAAACTCATTCTATGAGGCCAATATTACCTGATCCCCAAACCAGGTAAAGACCCCATCAAAAAGGAGAATTACAGGCCGATCTCCCTAATGAATATGGACGCCAAAATCCTCAACAAGATCCTGGCTAGTAGAATCCAACAGTACATTAAAAGGATTATCCATCATGACCAAGTGGGATTCATCCCTGGGATGCAAGGGTGGTTCAACATTCACAAATCTATCAGTGTCTTAGATTTTATCCAGAAAGAAAAATTCAAAAATCATATGATTCTCTCAATAGATGCAGAAAAAGCATTTGACAAAATACAGCATCCTTTCCTGATTAAAACCCTTCAGAGTGTAGGGATAGAGGGTACATTCCTCAATCTCATAAAAAGCATCTATGAAAAGCCTACAGCAAATATTATTCTCAATGGGGAAAAGCTGGAAGCCTTTCCCTTAAGATCAGGAACACGACAAGGATGCCCACTCTCGCCACTATTATTCAACATAGTACTAGAAGTCCTTGCAACAGCAATCAGACAACAAAAATGGATAAAAGGTATCCAAATCAGCAAAGAAGAAGTCAAACTGTCTCTCTTTGCAGATGACATGATACTCTATATGGAAAACCCAAAAGAAGCCACTCCCAAACTATTAGAAGTTATAGAGCAATTCAGTAATGTGGTGGGATACAAAATCAATGCTCAGAAATCAGTTGCATTTCTATACACAAATAATGAGACTGAAGAAAGAGAAATTAGGGAAT
The DNA here is from genome assembly GCF_024610735.1 of Ursus americanus. NCBI lineage: Eukaryota > Metazoa > Chordata > Mammalia > Carnivora > Ursidae > Ursus > Ursus americanus. The sequence goes on along the minus strand of NC_142142.1, from coordinate 37,188,351 downwards.
CCATCCCATTTACAATAGCACCAAAAACTGTACGTTACCTTGGAATTAACTTAACCAGAGACGTAAAGGACCTATATTCTAGAAACTATAAATCACTCTTGAAAGACATTGAAGAAGACACAAAAAGATGGAAAAATATTCCATGCTCATGGATCAGAAGAATTAACATAGTTAAAATGTCCATGCTACCCAGAGCAATCTACACTTTCAATGCTATCCCAATCAAAATACCGATGACATTTTTCAAAGAACTGGAACAAATAGCCCTTAAGTTTGTATGGAAGCAGAAAAGGCCCCGAATCGCCAAGGAACTGTTGAAAAGGAAAAACAAATCTGGGGGCATCACAATGCCGGATTTCGAGCTGTACTACAAAGCTGTGATCACAAAGACAGCATGGTACTGGCACAAAAACAGACACATAGACCAACGGAACAGAAAAGAGAACCCAGAAATGGACCCTCATCTCTATGGGCAACTAATCTTTGATAAAGCAGGAAAAAACATCCAGTGAAAAAAAGACAGTCTCTTCAATAAATGGTGCTGGGAAAATTGGACAGCTACATGCAAAAGAATGAAACTTGACCACTATCTCACACCATACACAAAGATAAACTCCAAATGGATGAAAGACCTCGATGTGAGACAGGAATCCATCAAAATCCTAGAGGAGAACATAGGCAGCAACCTCTACGACATCGGCCAAAGCAACCTTTTTCATGACACATCTCCAAAGGCAAGAGAAGCAAAAGATAAAATGAACTTGTGGGACTTCATCAAGATAAAACCTTCTGCACAGCCAAGGAAACAGTCAAAAAAACTAAGAGGCAGCCCACGGAATGGGAATATATTTGCAAATGATGCTACAGATAAGAGACTGGTAACCAAGATCTACAAAGAACTTCTCAAACTCAATACACGAGAAACAAATAAACAAATCATAAAATGGGCAGAAGATATGAACAGACACTTTTCCAATGATGACATACAAATGGATAACAGACACATGAAATATGTTCAAAATCATTAGCCATCAGGGAAATTCAAATCAAAACCACACTAAGATACCACCTTACGCCAGTTAGAATGGCAAAAATTGACAAGGCAAGAAACAACAAATGCTGGAGAGGATGTGGAGAAAGGGGATCCCTCCTACATTGTTGGTGGGAATGCAAGTTGGTACAGCCGCTCTAGAAAACAGTGTGGGGGTCTGTTAAAAAGTTAAAAATTGAGCTACCCTATGACCCAGCCATTGCACTACTGGGTATTTACCCCAAAGATACAAACGTAGTGAAGAGAAGGGCCATATGCACCCCAATGTTCACAGCAGCATTGTCCACAATAGCTAAATCGTGGAAGGAGCTGAGATGCCCTTCAACAGATGACTGGATTAAGAAGTTGTGGTCCATATATACAATGGAATATTACTCAGCTATCAGAAAGAACGAGTCTCAACATTTGCTGCAACATGGACGGCACTGGAGGAGATAATGCTAAGTGAAATAAGTCAAGCAGAGAAAGACAATTATCATATGATTTCTCTCATCTATGCAACATAAGAACTAGGAAGATCAGTAGGGGAAGAAAGGGATAAAGAAGGGGGAGGTAATCAGAAGGGGGAATGAAGCATGAGAGACTATGGACTCTTGAGAAACAGACTGAGGGCTTCAGAGGGAAGGGGAGTGGGGGAATGGGATAGACTGGTGATGGGTAGTAAGGAGGGCACGTATACCCTGGTGCACTGGGTGTTATGCGCAACTAATGAATCATCGAACTTTACATCAGAAACCAGGGATGTACTGTATGGTGACTAACATAATATAATAAAATAAACATTAAAATAAAAAAAAGAAAAGAAAAATTAAAAAGGAAAAAGACAGAGATTATCAGAATGAATAGCCAATTGAAACCTAATGGTAAGCTATCTACGAAAGATGCATTTTAAATAAAAAGATTTAGACAGGTTGCACATAAAAGGATGAAGAAGATACACCATGGAAACAGTGAATATAAGTAAGCTGATAGGACTACATTAATATCAGACAAATTAACATCAGGAATACATTTTTCCTGATGTTAATTTGTCTGATATTATATTATATGTGTGTATATATATATATATATATACACACACACACATATATATATAATACAGAGAAGGTAATGAGAAGATACAATGAGAAATGCTACATGATTAAATAATTTACCTGAAGGGCAAACAAATCATAAATATGTATTCATCCATTAACAGAGTACCAAAATTCATGCAGCAAAAATTGACGAAATTGAAGGGAAAAATGACCAAATCCACAACAAAAGTTGGATATTTTAATTCTACTCATTCGGTAGTTGTTAGAAAAAAGTAGACACAAAATGCAAGAAAGTAGAATAAACAATGTTATTAAGCAACTTGATCTGACATTTATAAACACTACAACCAACAGTGATAGAATGAACACACACCTTCTTTTCAAGTGTATATGCAATATTCACCAAGATAGACTGCATTCTTGGCTATAAAATAAGTTTGAACATTTCAAAGCTGAATTGGTAATTAAATTTTTTAAAAATTCCATATAACCCACAGGTCAAGGAAGAAATCATAGGGAAATTACAATATACTTCCAATTGAATAGTAATTAATTATATCAAAACTTGAGGAATGCAGCTAAAGCAATGCTCACAGGGAAATTTATAGCTTAACATATTAGAAAATAAGACTTAAAATCAATCATCTATGCCCCTCCACCCTTAAGAAGACAGAAAAAAAATCTTAAACCTAAGTATGTAGGCGCTCACACACATACACACACACACACACAATAATCAGTGAAGAAACAAATAATAGAGAAAACTGATGAACCCAAAATGTGATTGATTATTTGAAGAGATTAATAAAATTCACAAAAATTCCTAGCAAGAATGGTTATGGAAAAAAGAGAAAAGGGCAAGTTATCTACATCAGGAATGAAATTAGAGATAGATCACTGGAGATCCTACAGATATTAAAAGAATAATAGAGAAATAGCATTCACAACTTTATGCTTATGAATTTGACACCTTCGATCAAAGCAATAGATTCCTTGAACAAACACGTTATAGAAAAATCCAAAATCCCCATATCAACTGAAAGGATAGAATTCGTAAATTTTTAAAAATTAACGTCCTGCAAAGAAAACTCCAGGCTTAGTTTCACTGGTAAATTGAAAATTTATTGAATTCAATTGAATAAATTGAAAAAATTCATTGAAGGAAGAATTAATATCAGTATTACATAAACTCTTTCAGAAAATTGGAAAATTGAGACTGTTTCCCAACTCATGTGTGTAACCAGCAAAACTCTGAAAATTAGACCTGACAAAGACATTACAAGGAAAAAATTTACATATTACATGGATAGATATGTTCACTCATTCATTCATTCATTCATGTGAGATATTTTACATGATATTATTTATGCAGCAATGTATTAAATTAACCCATGTGAAATGGCTCTATCATACAGCTGTAGGTTTAAAAAAACTGCCAAATATCAGCAACTTCATTTGATTCAACTTCATATTAGGCACTGAGAAGACAGTAATGAACCAAATATCATTCTCTAACTAGGGAGGTTCATAATTTAGAGAAGATAGACAGACATCTACGTGGATGATTGTAGGAAAATATGATAAGCACCTTTTTAACAGAATGAGGGACTGTCATGGCACTGGGAGGGCATAGATGGGAAATCCCTGCCTGCTCTGTCTTGATATGAAATATGAGTATGAGATCAGCAGGAAAACCAGGAGGAAAGACATTCTAGACAGTGAGAACAGAAGGTGCGAATACTTACAGCTCTAAGAAAGGACAGGTCAGGAATATTTGAAAAGATTATTAGATCTAAAAATGAAAAAGCACAATGGAAATGACCTAGGGTAGTGATGGGATCACAACATAGGCAGTGAAGTTTGGAGGCTGGATCTTGAAGGTCACCACAATTTTTTCCAGAGTAATTTGATGATAATTTTGTGATCAGATCTTCCAGATTTGGGTATAACCCAAGCAACGAAGTATCCAAGTCACCAGTTAGTGAAAACCAAACAGGACTGTGACTACACATGATTGTGTTCTTTTCTTACATTATTTTCTCAACATCCTTGCTGCCAGCAATTTGGGATCACACAGAAGTTCTCTTGGCAAAGTATGTGGAATGCAAGAGAAAGGAAGTCTAACACACAGTAACACATCATTGATTGACCTATTAATATACTTCCGAGCCTGCCCTGAGAGGGTCTCTTAGTGAAAACCAGGACCTCTGGCCAGACCACTATACTGAGCTGCGCAAAGTGCAGGATTTCAGTTATGAATATTAGCCACATGTCAATACCTTGTTATCGTACAAGTCCAAGGACAAAAGTTTTGCTCTCTCCCCCCACGCCGCATCACCCCGACAGCAGTGGCTTCTGGAAGGCTCTACTAAAAGAAACCTGAAGGGAAGTGCCACTCACTCTTGGGATTTAAAATGAGAAACAGAGGGGCGCCTGGGTGGCACAGCGGTTAAGCGTCTGCCTTTGGCTCAGGGCGTGATCCCAGCGTTATGGGATCGAGCCCCACATCAGGCTCCTCTGCTATGAGCCTGCTTCTTCCTCTCCCACTCCCCTTGCTTGTGTTCCCTCTCTCGCTGGCTGTCTCTATCTCTGTCAAATAAATAAATAAAATCTTTAAAAAAATAAAATAAAATAAAATAAAATGAGAAACAGAGGAAGAAGCAAAAATTAATGCGAAAATAATTTTAGTCAATAATGCTAACCATCTTCCTTTCTAGACCGTTCACTGAAGCCCAGAGACAGCAAAAATAATTGGACTCCTTTCTCTTGTCCACTGTGATTGTGGCGTTTACTAGGCAGAAAAATAGCCCCAGGAGGTAGGAAGAGGGAGGGGAGCTGTGACCACAAGTGTGAGGGACACCTCCACCCAACCCCATGATGGAGGGCTGACTTAGGAACCTCACCGGAAGAAAGCAGCTACCGGCAGTAATTAACACCTGCGGTACACTCACTGTGTGCCTGGAGCTACACTAAGTGCTTTACCAGGATTTTTTCATTTAAGTTCATGTGGGTTTATCGAGCTTATTTTTTATGTTCCTTGCTACAGACTGTAAATCTTAACACCATTTTTAATATTATATTTCTAAATGTTCCCTAGGGTTAATAAGAGACTGGAGTATCCAATAAGCATAATACGCTGATAGCCCATTTATTTAAAATGTCACCTCAAAAAATAAAAACTTTAATTAAAAAAAATGCCACCTCCAAGTATCTATTTATGATTTATAGTTAAGTTCTAGGAGAATGGGTATCTGAACCGCACATATTCATCCCCATTTAATGCACACTGATTCTGAACGGGGCTGGCTGAGAAGCCAGATCTGAAAGTGCTGAGTATTTCAACTGGTAACAGGTACAAACAGGTTCCATTCTTTCCTGTGCTCTCAACAGGGCTTCCAAAGACCATTTCTTTGTGTAAGATGCCAGATACGAATGAAATGAAATCAAGAAATCATGGACACATAACGGCAGGTCAGACCACGAGGAAAGTTTTGCCCTGGGAACCTTTCTGTTTGGTATTCAGAATTCCCACTCCCAGGTAAATGTTACCTAGGTGGACGGATACAAGTGTGAAAAGAAAGGAAGGGTTCTAGTAATGGAGATTTCCAAGCACCAGCATGTCTGGACTCCAATCTGAAGAAAGTACCAAAAAGCAATGTTGAACATGGAATTTGCTAGTCATACCTTCAGAATGTGGGTTCTTAGTACCTCAAATGTATGGCACCTGCTGGGAGAGGGTGAGAGGAGTCAGCTCTCTGGAATCCTAAGGGCTGACTCTTTGTAGAGCCAATTCTCCATCTCAAGCCAAGCCAGCTCCTTATCCTTAGTTTGATGGATTTCTTTCTCTTTTATAAAGATGTTCAGAGGGGAAGGAACAAATTCAGCCTGCTTGGGAATTTACTCTAGCATTTAACAGTCCTCAGGGTGGCTCCTAGAACCTCAACTAATTGGTTCACTGTCAGTGTGAGGGTAATACTATATGCACCATCTGGCACAGTTTTAGGTGCTCCCCCCCCCCAAGAGATGTGCCCTACCAGCTCCCTACACAAGGATTAGTATCTTGAAAGGACCCTCAAAATATTAACTAGCCAATCAAACTGCTCCCAGCTGTAATCCACACTCATTTCTTCTCTAGTTTGCAGTGGAGAATGTGGCCATCATTCTATCAGTCCTACTCAGACATAAAGATTATTATTAAATTTCTCTATCTTCTCTTTTCAACACCAAGGAACTTCACTTCTTTATACCTCTCCTTAGACTTGTTATTCACAGAATCACAGATTCAGAAGGGGCTTAACAATGTAACCCAATCGATAATTATTGCCAGCGCTGATCTAGACCCCCTCAGATTTTCTCCCATACTGTGCCAATCCCATCCACATGCAGTTTTCCAGAAAAGCCTGATTATACCCCAGGAAAGTGTGAGGGAGGATAACAGGGTGGTTGTTTTGGTTTAAAGATCTGCCCTGGATATTGTCAACACCTCTTTCTTTTGGTTATGGTTTCATGTTTTTCTCATATGTCTGTATTTTTCGCTGTGCTAGAGATTAGAATGAGGACGGGGACAATTCCTTTGCTGGCTAATTAGAGCCCCGCATGTTAATGAACTCCCACCACTCTACTGCCTTAGAGTGCTGGCATCCCTACAGGAAATTAATAAGAGCTTTAATCACTCAGAGACTGGAAAGGTCAGTGCCCACCACGGGTTCAAATGCAGAAATGGCAGCACAATCACATCCTATTTTAAAAACATAACAACAACAGCCTATGAGTTTTAAGAGTATAACACTCCATCAATAGGCCGATGGATTAAAGTATCAACCTGGTCATAGGACTAAAGGAACATAATTACAGAACAATTAGTTGCCTATGCTCATATATATGCAGTGATTTGCCATCTTTTCTATATTTTTGTTCATTACTCCAACTTAGATGTAGTAGCTGGCAGCAAAAATATCTGTCCTAGAATGGATCCCCCCAAATGTTAACCAAAAATTTCTCATTGTAAGGTATGTATCAGCTTCACAGGGCCCTTTTTAAAAATATTTTATTTTTATTTATTTCATCGAGAGTGAGAAATATTACAGAGGGAGAAGGAGAAGCAAACTCCCTGCTGAGCAGGGAGCCCAACATGGGGCTTGATTCCAGGACCCTGGGATCATGACCTGAGCCAAAGGCAGATGCTTAACCAACTGAGCCACCCAGGTGCCCCTTCACAGGGCCCTTTTAACCCAACCTTATAGATTCAGAATCTTAAGGAGCGAAGAAGACTGGTAAGAAGCATATTCGGACTTAGACCATTCTCCTTGAGCAACCAGGATTGACGAACACTGATCTACTCTACCTTCCAGAAGCCCAGCAGGACAGTCGGTATACTGGTCATTGCAAATTGCACATCAGTTTCCTCTATTTGACTACCTGTGTCTGACAGGTGAACCTGATCAACAGGAGGCAATAAAAAGTAGGCATAATATAACCTGCTGCACTAAACGGTCTAGACCCACACCACAGCAGGAAGAAATCCAACCAAAGAACCAGCATTTCAGTGGCACTCAGACAATTCACGTTACAGAAACCAGGGAGGACAAAGTTTGAAAGCAAAATTCTGCAAAAAGGCTATGAACTGAAAGCTGAGGAAAGACGATTTGAGATAACAATTAGGAAGTTATTGGGGATGTTTTAGAGTAGAGTTTCAATAGCATGATGAAGTAGAAAACCAAATGATCTTCTTCCTTTTCTCTGCCTATTAAAAGTGGGTACAAGATTTAGAACTCAACTAATATTCCACTTCCAGCTAAATTTAATTGCTCACGCCTCAGAACTACAATGATTTTGACTATCTTATCACTAATTCATTTCCTACTCTGCTATTACAAAGATTGTGTTATTAGTTCTCTTACTAACTTAAATTTTCCTTGAGGGTAGTACTCTATTTCCACCAGTACTTTTCTATGTTTCCCTAGTACTTAATATAGTGATTTGCCCATAGTATCTGCTCAAAAATATTTGTTGAAAGCAAGAAAGAGTAGATCTTCACGGAAGCTCTATAATTAGGTTTGCTCACCTATGATTTAGTAAATGAGACCTCCCTGAAAATATGAATCTGTTCTGTGTAAGATACAAACTCTCAAGCTAATGTAAAATGAAACTTTAATGAAAATCAATAAAATATTCCCTTTTTGACTCAGATTTGTTCTCTTTTTTATAATTTGATTTCTTTTGAATTTAATATCTGTGTATTTGTTAAGTTTCTTTTTAGATAACTTTATATTTTGATGATGTCTTTTTATTTTATTTATTTTTTAAAGATTTTATTTACTTATTTGACAGAGAGAGAGAGAGCACAAGCAGGGGGAACAGCAGGCAGAGGGAGAAGCAGGCTCCCCGCTGAGCAAGAAGCCCAGCAGGGGACTCACTCCCAGGAACCTGAGATCACGACGTGAGCTGAAGGCAGACGTTCAACCAACTGAGCCACCCAGGTGTCCCGATTTTGATGATGTCTTAAGGTACTCTGGGTTCTGGCTTTATATAGTTCAAAGGTCATGTCCATCTGTACATTACTCTAAGATATTTTTTAAAAAACATATCACATACCTAGAAACAATGCCTGAATTATAATAAGGTAGCACTTTTGTAGTTCATTTTTAAAGGTGGTAATTAGAACTCTTAACATATCTCCCAGAAAAAGAGCATGAAAAGACTCACAAAAGACCCACAAAAGCTTCTTTAATTTTGCAGAATGATCTGTCAGTGATAGACACTAACCACCTACGTTACCATTTTGGTGTGTAATGTACACTAAAAATCAAACTATCTTCATCAAAAACCCGCATCATCAGTACCATGGTACCGCAGTACCTGCAGTAGGATCTCTCTCGTCTCTTCTGTATCCTTATCTTCAATCTCACTCTTACTGAATTCTATCATTACTAGAGAGAACCTCTTTCAAGGTTCACCAGGTCAGGGTGGTCCGTATCAAATCAAACATCTTGCTACAGAAGCATTCGTCATGACAGGCTTCTTCTCCAGCTTCATCTCTCCCTTCATATGTTTTTTTATTTTTTTAATTTTTAAAGAGAGAGAGCGAGTGAGAAGGAGAGGGAGATCTGCCCTGAGGGAGAGTAGAGGGAGAATCTTAAGCAGGCTCCACACTTAGTGCAGAGCGCCACGTGGGGCTTGATCCCATTACCCTGAGTCAAAAATCAAGGAGTCAGAAGCTTAACTGACTGAGCCACCCTGGGGCTCATCACTGCTGACCCTTTAAAACGCTTCCTTCTAGCAATGCCAAATTACTTCAGTCCACTAAACTTTCCATCTTCAGCTTCATCTCTGTTGTTCCACTGTTGTATTGCTCTGGTCCATACTACCTTTCCTTGCCTAATTACTGTCTTCCTTCAGCCTCAGTTTTAAATGGAATCTCATTCTGGAAGCCAGCTCCTCTCCCTTCTCTGAGAAGGGGGTTGGGGGGCTGGGGTAACTGGGTGATGGACATTAAGGAGGGCATGTGATGTAATGAGCACTGGGTCTTATATAAGACTGATGAATCACTGACCTTACCTCTGAAACTAATAATTCATTATATGTTAATTAATTGAATTTAAATAAAATTTATATGCTCCAACAACACCTTTCCAAGAACATGCCCATTGTGTTGATGATAGTCTCCTCCACAAACCAGAACTTAAACCTGTTAAAAAGTTTGTCTTTGTCACACTCAAACCCATGTCTCGAACAGTTCTGAGTACAAAGTATGTGTTAAATAATTAGTAAATGTTGGCTGAATGACAGCAGTCACTTCTAAGTTCATAAGTTCCTTCCTTCCTTGCTTCATTCATTCCAAATATGTTTGAATGCCTACTGTGTACCATGTGATACTAGGCACTGGAATGGTATGTATTAGGCACCGGGAGACTCCATTGGATTCACTGCCTATCCTGACGGAGTTTACTGTTATAGGGCACTATGGGAAAATGAGGAGTTTGGACTTCAGACTCCAGTAGAATAGAGGATCATTGTGGTGGTAGCTCCATGAGAAGCCAGGATTGTTACCGGTGTAATGAAGGAGATCCTAAAGGCACTGCCCAATACCGTACGTATACTGTACAGCAGTACACAACTACTCATACATATTCTGAACTAAATAGAATATGACTCCTTTAGAAGTGAAAATGTTGGGGCATTTGGGTGGCTCAGTCAGTTAAGCGTCTGACTCTTGATTTCAGCTCAGGTCACGATCTCAGGGTTGTGAGATTGAGCCCTGGGTGAAGCTCAGTGCTGAGCATGAAGCCTGCTTAAGATTCTGTCGATTCTGTCTCTCCCGCTCCCTCTGCCCCTCCTTGAGCTCATGCTCTCTTTCTCTCTCTCTCTCTCTCAAAGAAAAAAAAAAGTGAAAGTTTACGCTAAGCAAAATAACTTAATCAGAGAAAAACAATGATCATATGATCTCACTCTTATGTGGAATTTAAGAAACAAAACAGAGGATCATAGGAGAAGAGAGGAAAAACTAAAACAAGACAAAATCAGAGAGGGAGACAAATCATAAGAGACTCTTAATCATAGGAAACAAACTGAAGTTTGCTGGAGGGGAGGGGGTTGGGGGGCTGGGGTAACTGGGTGATGGACATTAAGGAGGGCATGTGATATAATGAGCACTGGGTCTTATATAATACTGATGAATCACTGAACTTTACCTCTGAAACTAATAATTCATTATATGTTAATTAATTGAATTTAAATGAAAAATAAAAATTTAAAATAATAATAATAAAGAAAGGTTCTACTTAATCATTGAGAAACCTTTATTATGAATTAAAAAAAATCTTTCCCGAAGTGTTCAGTTTCATTTCTTACCTGATTTTAGCTACCTCCCTAAAACCCCCTGCTCTAAGTTAAACCCTTTGGCCTGAGCCATCATTATTGCCTACCAGGACTATTTTAATAGCTTCCCAGCTTGTCCATTTCTTCCAGGTCAACCAAACTAAATTCATTCCTCATTCTTTCATGACTCATTTTTTAAAAACATGTATCAGATTATGTCTTTCTTTTTGATGACCCACCAGGATTTTCAAGTCTTTCTAGAAGAATATAAAGCTCATTGTCTTGACTTACTGGTCCACTGAGTATTTGCAGAATCTTATATTACAGTTCAGATGGCTGGGACTTATGAAGTATATGAGGATGTGAGGAGGACCTTCGCAAACATGTCATGCATCAGAAAACAATAAAAAAAGAATAGGTAAGAGATGAAGCCTGAAGTGTTTCACTGACTGCCTTCACTCTTTGGATCAAGTTCAAAGTCTCCAGCAATTGAATTTAAGGTCCTTTTGGACCTGACTCATCAGTCTCACTTTAGATTCTTCTGCCCCGAATGTTTCATGCTCTTTCAGTCTCTTTAAGATTTCTGTGGGTTGAGACGTGAAGAGGATGGTTAAGAAGAATGAATACACAGCACTCTTTCAGGTAGGTTGATTGTGAAGAAAAGGAGGGAGAAGATGGTGGCTAACGGAGAACATGGGGCTAAGATTATTTTTAAAATTCTTATTCTTTCAGTTTTTTCTTTAAAAAAGCATGTTTAGATGTTGTGACATTAAAAAAGCCAGTTGAGGGTAGATATCTAGAGAAGGAAAAGGATATTTGATGGAATAAAAACCTGGAGGGGGAAAGGAATTGATGCAGATAGAGGGATAGGTCTTTTTTTTTTTTTAAGATTTTATTTATTTATATGACAGAGAAAGAGACAGCCAGTGAGAGAGGGAACACAGGCAGGGGGAGTGGGAGAGGAAGAAGCAGGCTCCCAGTGGAGCAGGGAGTCCGATGTGGGGCTCGATCCAAGGACTCTGGGATCACGCCCTGAGCCAAAGGCAGATGCTTAACCACTGAGCCACCCAGGCGCCCCATAGAGGGATATGTCTTAAATGTTATTCTGAGATGTGCAGAAAGGAGACTAGATGGGCACCAGATGCAAATAAAAGAAGGGCAGGAAAAAGGAGCTTGAGGTAGTCACACTTGATGGCTTAATCTTCCTCCATGAGAAATAGCAAGTGAGGTCAGCTGCTGAGTCTCTGAAGGGCAGCAAGGAAGGAGCAATATGGAGGAGAATGAAAAGGTTTGGGATAGCTTCACTGTCAAATGAGACAGGCGTTGGGCTAAGGACCCAGAAGGTTTCTAAGCATCATGAAAAATCCTGTGGGGTGGTTTTGATTCCAATTTGCATGGTATTGTGATTCACATGATCATAGACAAGCAGTCTCTCCTAGGATAGTTCTGCTTTAGAACAGGGCTTGGCAAACTATTTATGTAAGAGGCCATATAATAAATCTTTGGGCTTTGTAGGCCATATGGTCTCTGTTGCACATACCCGATCCTGCTATTTGAAAGCATCCACAGACAATATGTAAATGATGAGCGTGTACCAATCAAACTTTATTTAAAGATACTAAAATTTGAATTTCATATGACTTTCATGTGTTATGAAATATTATTCTTCTTTTGATTTGTTTTCAATCATTTAAAAATGTAAAAACCATTTTTAACTCATGGGTGGTAACAAAACCAGAGTGGGCTGGTTTGCAGACCATGGGCCATAGTTTGCTGACCTTTCCCTAGAATATCTCAAATGCTCAAAAGCATAAATTCATGTAGTTCTATTTTCACATCGATTTAGTGTCTATGCACTCTATTTCTCATTCAGTTCTCATCGCTGAACTTTCACAAAAAGACACATTCATTTACCTTCAACTGCAGAGAAGATTTCTTGTTTATAGCAAGAAGAGATACCCAGTACCTGGATGTGCAGGGAGCAAGGCTACTACTCACGGGAGACGAAGAGAATGGAGAATTCCAAAGCAAGTTCAAGAGCCTTGAGAGAGTTGCTGGTCTTTTGTGGGACTGCATTATAACATTTCTATGACCCAGATATAAAACAGATGTGCAGCCTGCATTTTTCCTCATCCTAGGCTAGACTAGAGGCTCTTCTCCGTAGCTATACCGCTCTTTTTCAGAATCAGTGGGACAAGGGAGAGAGGTATAGTGAGTCAACAAATAAATGTGGGAGCTCAGGTCTTTACTGACGTCATAACAATCACAGGTGAGCAGAGCATCAAGAGACTCCACTAAGAGACACCTAGGGTTGAAAAGAAAGTTTTGCCTCATAAAAGCATTTCTGTGCTCTGTCCTGTCTCACAAAAGGGAATAAGACCCTTTAGTTGACATGCAGACTCACTGAAAATAGGACCAAGTAGCATCAACGGATGTGGGCCCAGGTCGTATTGGATGTGGGGAGCACTTGTGAAGATGATGGGTGTTGTCAAATGGTAACTTTCTCTGTGTGGTGGCTGTGATTGATCTGTGGCTTGATGTGATGATTGAAGCTTTCATATTCAATCTTAAAGGAAGAAATATCATGGCATCACACAATGGGAGTTTCAGATGACTGGGGTGGGGTGGGGTGGGGATATTGCTTTGCTTTGGAAGATGACTTACTATGAAAGGACAATGTATCTTTAAAACTCAAATCTACCTATAGGCAGGGGAAGCCAGTATGTATATTTTTATTAACGTAGAGTTCCAAACAAATTTCCTTTGCCTCTCTATTTGTAGTCCCAGGTAGGAAACCGAAGGACTTGGGGCCACAGGTACTGTTTCCATATCTTCTTTTTTTGTCTTTGGAAAATAAAATAGGATTTTTGAAGCAGACAGCTGGCTAGGTAGATGATACTAAAGGGAAATAAAGTTTGCTTTCCTGGAAAGATGCTTATGCCATCACAAGGGTGACCCCATGACAAGGGCAGGGAACATTTCGTAATTCCCAGAAATAGAGTAATGAATTTGGCAGGAGACAACTTAGCTTTACCAGGAGGGCTCTGAATTTAAATTTCAGAGAGAACTGGGGGGGAGGGGATTAGATAAAACTACAGTTTTAGAAGATAGCAAGGGCAATCTAAAAACAACAACAACAACAAAAACAGTGTGATGGAAGAAATGCCTAAGTAATTATCAGGAGAAAATACTGCTACAGAAGTCTATATATGTATCAAGGCAAGGAGCACAGTATTTGCAATACACAAAGTGAACTCTCAAGAGGCAAACTAAAGTAATGTAACTATCACCAAGACATGATGAAGTAGCGACCATAACATGGCAGTACAAGTGAGGGACTCATTCTAAAGTAACATCTGATAGAAGAGGAGGGAGAAAGAGGCATTTTGTTTTAGAAAGCATTAACCCTGAGAATAGATATGTCGTGACTGTTGGAGCCCCACTAACAGTGTTGAGCCATGCCAAGAACTAGAAGAAGAGGGTCCAGGACCCACGGGTAACAGATGGAGCAACTGTGGAAACTCTGAGCCTGGAAACCGAGAACTCTAAAACAAGCCTAAAGAATTGCATTCTCTGCAAAACCTTCTTTTATTTTTCCTGTCCTCACCCGTAGTTCAATGCATCCTGTGCTCCTGCATTGCCCTGTTCTTAAACATCCAACTGATAGTTTTTAATACTCAATTTTGTGATCACTTGTTACACAGCCATTTCCCTAGCTTGGCGGAGTTACACGTCTTCATACTACTTCCTTAAACCGATTGTTAAGGACATTTGTAAAAAGTATTCAATAAATGTTTGTTAGACAAATGGACAAGGGAAAGAAAGGGATCAAGAAATAGAGCCAAGTTGGAAATAAGAAAGCATTGATTTGTGCATCAGAATTGCGTGGAACATAAAGCATGGGTGCAACCCAACAGTAAATAAATTGTGGTTCCTCCCTTTGTTGCCGGAGCAGCCCACAGAATGTGAATGTAGGCGACGGGGAATAGGTAAGATAGGATGTGAATTTATATATGAAATGGATGCGTATGGAGAAAAGAAGTCACAAAGAGTAAGGCATTGGAAAGGTGACATATGGATTCGAATTCAGGTAGACCTGGACATGTCATTTTTTATAAGTTTCATACACATGGTTTTGATGAGTAGTCATAGTCAGGAATCACTGAATTATATGAATAAAAATGCATAAAACGTATGTTTCTGGGTACAATAGAATAGTCATAACAGACTAATGTTCTTCTTAATATAATTTTAAAAGCTGTATAAATTACATGAATAACATTTTATAAAAGTAACCAGAGAGCTGCAGACATAAAGATGAATAAACTCAGTTCCGGAGAGGGAAGAACCATTCAGGGCTTTGCCACCCTCTTTCCCCTTACCACCCCCACTTGAAACTTGGGCTAGAAACCGGGCTCCATTCAGGTAGAACAACACTGTGAAAAAAGGGAAAAGAGGCAAGGGGGGGGGAAGGAAAGAGGAGAAAAAGAGAAGCAACAAAGATTTTACCAGTAGTGTGGGCCAGATGACAAACCGAAATTTTCAGTCATCTCAACTGCAAGCTAGTTTCCACTATGAGTTCTCTTCTGTGTCCTAGGGCTGCAGAGAAAGCTGGCGAGCTAGGTCAAAAACTCCTTCAAGGTCAAGTGAAATTAGGTGCAGTCTTGTGTGCTTATGAAGAAAAGATACCCATCAAGGTCTTTGATTCATTTTATAGATTTTAATTTTCTGTTGCAATTTTCTATTTTGCCTACTTCTCTATTTCATAAATGTGATGGTTAATTATATGTGTCAACTTAGCTGGGCCATAGTGCCCAGATATTTGGTCAAACATTCTGGATGTTTCTGTGAGTGTGTTTTTATTTGGATAAGATTAACATGCAAGTTAATGGATTCTGAGTAAAGCAGATTGCCTTCCATTATATAGGTGGGCCTCATCCAATCAGGTGAAGGCCTAAGTGAAACTAAAAACTCATCCCCTCTGAGCAAGAGGGAATTCTGCATTTGAACTGCAACACTGGCTCTTCCCTTGCCTGCCAGTCCACCCTGCAGATTTTGAATTTGTCAGCCTCCAAAATCATGGAAGTCAATGTCTTAAAATAAATATCTTTATCTTTCTATACACACACACACACACACACACACACACACCATATTGTTTCTGTTTTTCTGGAGAACATGGACTAATATACATATTAATGATAGTTGTTTTCAAGTTTTTGTCTACTAAACCCAACACAGGAATCATACATTAATCTATTTCTATTATCTTTTTTCTTTTTGATTACCAGTCCTATGTTCTCATCTTTTCATTCATCTAACATTTTTTAAATGCCAGATCTTTTGTGCATAACAGAGGGAACAGGAAACTTCTCTGGGAGAAAATAACATCTGTAGCCTCTTCCTTTATATGCCATGTCTGGTATTCAGTGCAAAATCACTAGAGGCAAGAAAGTATGACTGCTAAACAGGGGAGGAAAAAAGAAGCCATAGAGCAGAACTATGGATGATACTTACATTGGAGCTAGCAAACAAAGACTTTCAATATCCAAGATTAGTAAAGAAAATAGAGCAAAAAATGGATGAAATTGATGTAATAATTGGGAATTTTAACAAAATGTTTTAAACTGTTCAGAAAGTATGACATGGAAATTCTAGAACTGAAAGACACATTATCTAAAATCATTACTCTAAGAGACAGAGCTAATAGGGGTTGAACATGGAATTAGCAACCTGGAAGACAGGGCAATAGAAAATACCCATGGTGAAGAACTGTTAAGAAAGAATAGTGTTTTACAATATACTACCACTCAGGCGTTAAGGAGAAAGATGTGAATTTTTTCTACAACTCAAATATCTCTGGAAACATACACCAGACCAAAAACTGGTAACATAGGTTGTTTCCATGAACCGAGTTGCTGAAGAACAAACGTGGAAGAGAGTCTTTTCGCTATTTTCACTGCGTTCCTTTTGCATTTTTACTCTGCTACCTGCTGAAGGAAACTGAAAAAAAATAGAGTAAAATAAGAGTAAACAAAAAGATGTGTTGTGCTTTTGTAGAGGAGGAAAGGGCCATTCTAGGAATTAAGGAGAATGGGTGCAATGAAAATGTTAGGAGAGAAAATAAAAGAGAAGTGATAGCTTTATGGATGGAGACTAATGTCACCACATTGGCATAAGATATATATAATATTTTGCTAAACAAATTGGTAAACTGGCACTGGTTTACTCATTCATCCATTAATTCAATGAATTTACTAAGACCCTATAATGTGCCAAGCACTATGCAGCATTGAAAAGACAAGGGCGAAAAAGACAATCAGGTTCCTGACCTCAAATGAGGAAACCAGCCTTAAAAAAATAAATATAAGCATGACAGGTATTTAAAGAGAGACAGAGAGGTGTACCACGGAGTGATAAAAACAGTAAAGCTTCACTGTATGAAAAGAAGTCCATAGGATACATTTTTGATTAACCTTGAAAACAATTTTGTCTCTTAGAAGAAAGAGAAAGTAATGTGAAAGTTACATTTGGACAAAATGAAGGTATTAAGTGATTTAGAGAACTGGAAGCGACAAGAACAGGGACTTTGCCTCTCTCCCTCTACATGATATCCCCAGAGCAATGGGGCAGTGGTAAGTATAAAATCAATATTTATAGAATAATCAATAGGAAAGCCTTAAAATATGCATTGCAAAAAAAATGCTGCGATTTCATTACAAATGCACATTTCAGCTATTTATGTATTGAGCAGGCTTCTGAACATGGGAAATGGGATTTGATGTCAGTTATAAGGATATTTTTTGTTGTTTACGGTAGTAAAAAATTATGCAGGAATTAGTTAAATGAAATATAGTATAGCCATATGGGGAACTACTATGCAACCATTGCAAATCATGTAATAGGAGAATATTTCAATGACACAAAAATATACATCTTCTATAAAGTGAGACAGTGTGTTACAAAGAGTTGTATACTCCTAGTTTTGTTGCGAAGACACAATGTATGTCCTAATGACACCAGTATTTAGCTCCAGTTGTAGGATGAGTGAGTTTTACTTTTTTTCCATTATCTATGCTTTCCTCAAGAAATATAGTAAGGGACATCATCAATACAATATTTTAAGCATATTTTTATTTCCAAATAACCAACCAAGAAACTTACATAACAAAGCATGTTTGTAACTGGGGGCTGCTATGCTGTTCATAATGGTCTGAAGGAACAACATTATCAAACTTTTTTTAATGATGTGCGATAACCCAAATCTTCAGAGTCTGGAGGTTGTTCTGAACGCTTCTATTCCTCCTCTTATTCCAGCATCTTCCCTGTCTGCATCCCCCCTCCCACCTCTGGACACATTAGAGGGTCTTAGGCATAGCCCGCGCACAGTAAGATCTGAATGAATGAAAGAATGAATAGAGGAATCAAAAAAATAAAAATAAAAAAGGAAGAACCAAAGAAAATGAAGTGTGTCTGCCATCTTGAGTTCTTAGGGACCAATAATAGGCAAGGCTATTAAACTCTAGACAGCGAGGAACCTACTTTCACATGCGAGTCCCGATAACCTTATTACTGCAAGTTTTTACCACCCACCTTGTCGTCATTCTGCAAACCCCCAAAGTAGGACGAGAAGCAAAGCATTTCTCATTCCACACGTGATTGTGTGAGGTTGAATTAATTAGGTCACCCCGTGTCTTACAGACATCTAGAGAGATATTCAAGCTCCCCCCTTAAGGAAGTAAAAGAGATGGTAGATAGATAGATAGATAGATAGATAGATAGATAGATAGATAGATAGATAGATGAATAAAGAGATAGAGAGATGATAATAGACAGAGTCTGCTTTTGAAAATATATTGTCCAGTGCTAGACCCTCCTTGTCCCTACACTAAGTCACTGAGAAGATAGGTGCCACCAGATCTCAGGGAGTTTAATGGTATATGGTGGGGACAGAGGGGTGAGGGTTGAGGGCAGGGTTTCCAGAAACTCTGCTGAATTCACGATACACATCGAAAGAGGTAAAGTTCTATGTTAGGCACAGGAGGTGACAGGAGGCTATGCTAGCAAAGGGACAATGAAAGCATTACCAAAATTATAAAGAGATCATTTTTAGCCTGACCTTGCCTTACCAGAACATTCACAATCTGTGGCTGATACTTTCTCTCCCCTTACCTCCTCCCTGAATTGTCCTTCCAAGGGAGCCCTATTACAGAGACTTCGCATTTTTGCTCAGCCCAGGCATTTTAGGCTTCTGGACCCAACATCATTAAATGCTGAGCAAAAACCCTACAGTTGTCAAATCCATCTGACTGCACGTCCTTTAAACCTGTTATAAACAATGAGTCCCTGGATGCTGGGACTGTCCAGCTGCCCTGGCTGGAAGCAGAGTTAGATCCGCTGGCTTGGACTGCTCTTTTGTCCACGCTGACATTCAAGTGTATCAGGGTCACGGGTCCTTCTTCAGATGCACTTTTCAGTCCAAGCCTCATGTTCCAATGATTTCCAGTGGTATCTGGACTGTTCGCGTAATACAGGCAAGATGGGCGGAGCTTCTTGTGCTTGCTGAGACAGCATGGGGCTGGCAACGTCCCTGGGGTTGTTTCTCTCTCATCCCTAGTGAGAAGATCCAGACATCCCTGAGGCACTGGGCAAGACAGAGCACAGGCCCCTCGGGACGAGCTGCAGCTCTCCGTCCATATCAGTCCAATCTAAGCATCCCCAGCTGCCTCTGGAAGGAGGGGTGGGAGAGCAGGGCAACCCATTCTGGAAGGCGATCGGCTCCCATGTGCCAGACAGAGCAAGAACTTTGGACAGCTACAGGCAAGAGGAACAGCCCATTTAATGTGCTCTGATTCCCTCCTGTAAAGACGGGGAAATTATCTGCTTGCCTCGAATATCTTCATTAAAAATGCATTTAAGCTGTGAAGCTCTACGAAGGAGAGACCTGTAATACATGAAAGATTAGCCCCAGATTGCTGATTGGGCTATTTTACATCATTATGGTAATTAAGCTAGCAAGGCTGTTGTGCTGACTTCAACACTTTCCTCCATTTGCCTTTGTCTCCAATTCAAGGTATTTTTCCCCCTCTCTTCCCATCTCCCAGCCTTCTTCCTTTCCTCCCCACCCACCCCGCCCCACCAAACATCTCAGAGCCTGGGCTGGTCCTGTCTCATGCATATGCATTTGACTTCAGTCTGATTCCACCTCCTATGGCTTCTCCAAGCCACTCTGTCCTAACGGTGCAGAGAAAAGGGAAGAAATTAGTGGTAATTACAAGGTGTGAGTGGATAGTCCAGCTATCTGACAGCCAGTGAAACCAAATACAAGTGGACCATAATCAGCCAATTATTAAAACGTGGAGTAAACAAACGGAGACTTGTCTCTTAGTCACCTTTCCTCGCTTACATGCTATCCTCCAGCAAGCCTGGCTCAGGCTGTGATTATGGACCCCATGAGAGTATTTTGTGTAACTCCCTGGGATTCCACTAGAGCTAGCTCTACACAGACGGTGTGCAGAGCCACCTGGTCCCGTGTGGGAGATCTGGAGAGGCTGCTCAAAGCCGCACAGCGGCAGAGGACCCTCACCCCTCTACGACCTCAGGGGTCACTCTCCGCCCCTCCTCTGCCTCCACCTGCCAGCATCCTTGCTACTTTGACATTTCCCCACCGGATAAAGCGGTTCCAGATTTCTTCCTAACATTTGTAAACACCGTGGACAACTCCCAGCACCGGATGCAAAACCTTGCTTTCAGGGCTACCAGGCAGATCTGCAACATCCCCCTGAGGAAGCAGGGGTCTCTGAAGTGGTGAATGGATTACAAGGGGAAAGATCAGAGGAAGACTTTCCAGCTGCTGCAGATGACAAGAGAGCAGGTGTGTGCATATGTGTGCTCTCCCGTCCCCTTTCCTGGGGACCTGAGTCCCAGATCCCAGGTAGCCAAATGAAGCCGACAAAACCCAGAAACAAGTCCTTCACGTTCCCTAATGGTACCTGCGCCATGCAGCTGAGCTTCTTAATAATAGCAAAGTACCATATGTGTATGTTCCCACCCACGTGCAGGCCTTGCCTTTGAACAGCCCCGCTGTGCTCGGAGACAGCTCAGCACGGAGCCATGAGGTCACTTCTTTGTCATTAAGTAGACTGGTTTCTACCCTGCCTGTCTGAAAGTTCCTAGCTGTGGGACCTTCTGTAGCTCACTTCACTTCTCCAAGCCTCAATTACCTCATTTGTAAATGAAGACTCTAATAGCATCCGGCTCATGAAGTTGAAAGGATTAAATGAAATAATGCATGCCAAGTGCATTTAATGAATATTCATTATTATTATACAACAATGTATGTAAATTGTCAGTTTTTAATCTCTGAATGTATTTCTTCATAGATTATATGCCTTGCCAATTATCTCAAGAGAATGCTGTATCCTATTCTTATGATTTGAATGGGCTCCCACCTCTGCCAGGTCGTGCCCCTCTGCTGCTCTGGTATGCTTGCTCCTTTGCAAAGCCTGTCTCCACACCATTTTGATTCCTGGGTTCCTCAGCCCTTCTTACTGCCATACCTCCTGCCATCCCTTCCTTCCCATCAGAACCTCACTTCATAAACTACTGAGAGCACAGATGCTCTCACGTGGAGACCAACTTTTCTCCCAGTCAGCACATTTGTGAAACTATGACCGCCTGTCCGCACACTCTTCCTCCCACTTGTTAATGAGACGGCACATCGCCGCCAACACCTCTCCCCACTCCCTAGGTGCCAACCCTGTTGGCCGACTGCTCAAGGGATTCACGAGTGTGCCCGTGGCCTCTCTTCTGAATCATCAACATATGCTTTTCTCTTGGATCGTTCCCATCCACATTGAAACATTATCTGGAACATCTCACCCTATGAACAACCAACAAAACAAACAGATGCTTTTCCTGTAACTCCCAGGTCTCTCCATTACCTCCTCCTTCCTTTGTCCTGCCACGCTGCGAAACATCACAGAAGAATTTTACGTACTCTGTGTCTCCACTTACTCTCAATGCATTTGCTCTTGAACACGCACCCCCCAGGCTTTCATCTCCACCACTCCACTGAAATAGCTCCTCACGATCACCAGCTACCTCCATGCTGTTGAAAGCATTTGTTTCACGAGGGCTAACATTCCACACAGATGACCGCTCTCTTCTTCTTAGAAACAAAAAATACAAAAGAACAAAAAACACCACGTGTTTCCTGTGACACACACCCTCTTCTACCTGCCTGACTGTCCTACTCTTTGTCCTTCGCTGCCCCTCCCCTCTGTTGGACAGCTAATCCTTGATGTGGCTGAGGATTAAGCTCTTCTCTGCCTACACCCTTCCCTCAATGCTCTGGTCGGTACTATTAGCAAAAGTTCTGAGTGCAGGAGACTCCCCAGTTTAATTCTCAGTTCTGAGTGCTTACCACTTACTGGATCTTCTGATCTGAATGTCTAATACAGATCACCGCTTTTATCTAAAATCCTGCTTTCTGCACCAACACCCACCCCTCTCCAAAAATAACTAGTCCTTATCTGGCTTTCATTCTCTCACCAAACACAACAACCGTCCGTGTAACTGTTCCAAATAAAAACCTAATCATCACCCTGATTTCTCTCCTCCCTGTTATTCACTCCCATGCACCAGCTGCCTCTGTCCACTCCAGCACCAACACGTATCTAGAATCGGCCCACCTCTCTCCCTCCCCTGCTGCTCTCCCAGGCCATGCCAAACTCAGTTCTCACTCAGGCGCCGCAATGCTATAGTCTGTCTCAGCGCTTCCACCCACCTCCCTGGACAATCCCTACCCAGCTGCGACCTTCCTAGTCAGGAAACCAGAGAGCACTTGCTTTCAAACAGTCTTCCAATGGCTGTAAACTTCAACTATGAAGAAAAGGAGCACCCTTCTAAGCTAGCCCAGCCTCCCTTTCATACCACTTAACCCTGTTCACTGTGCTCCCCTCACACTGGCCTTCAGTAAGTTCCACCTGCCTGCTGGCAGAGCACTTTCTCTTCCCTGTGTCTGGAAGGCTCTCCCTGTAGATCTTTGCTTAGGAAGACGCTTCTGTCTCTCAGGGCTTAAAGAATTCTCCCCTGATACATAATCTAAAGGTGCAATTCATCTTACCTCCGGGAGCCTCCACCACATTGCTGGGTTTTTTCCATTCTTCACTGCCCTTATCATTACTTGATACTACCTTTTAAAATATGTATACACTTGGTTATTATCTGTCTCCCCTTGTTACACCATGAGCCCCATGACAGCAGTCACCTGCCCGTACCATCTCCACATCCCCGGCACTTTTAAAAGTACCTGGTATGTAGTCTAATTTAAACCATATTGATTTCTTGAATGAATGGATTACTTTGAGTCTTACTTTATGACTGTAGATTGGCCTCTCGATACATGGTAATCTAAGGTTGCCCAGAGCCTAAACCTCTCCTCTGCATCCCTCCAAATATTTCAGAATCACCTCCTCCGTCTCTCCGCACGATCAACACATGTCTGGATTCAAACCTCACCCCCTCCATCTGACAGGTTTCATTGGACATGTTTTTAAACCCATCCAAGCCTCTGTTTTCTCAACGGTAAATGAGATAACACCTACTTTGAAAAACTACTGCAAAAGTTAATGAAATACAGAATATAAAGTGACCAGGCCTGGCACATAATAGGCTCTCAATAAATGACTGTTCCTTCGTTGCCCCGTGTAGATGATTTCAGCTTGCCATCTGAAAGGGGGGTTGTTAAAAAACAACTCTAATTAAACAAATTTACACCGATGTGTGAATGACTCTTAGCCCTCTAGCCATCCCAGAGGAAGCTTATTAACTTAAATGTATTATTAATTGGTAGAATTTCTGTTGGTTTAACAGAGTGCAGGGAAAATAAAAAAAAGTTCAGACAGAGAAGGGAACATATCTCCGGGCTCCGACCCTGGGCCAAAGTGAAGGAAGACACCTACGGGCCAACGGGGTCACCTCACATTAATTGCTCCTGTTCTTCTTGTTGTTTGGGTAATTTTTGTCCCTCTTTGTCCACAGCTGACCCCACTACCTTCTGACACACTCAGGTGTTTTGTTTGTTTGTATTTTATTTTTAGTGTATTTTTTCATCCTCTCCTCAGAAGGGCGGTTCCCACAAATACCCAGGTCTCGAGACTCGGTGGCTGTGGACAGACTCTCCACAGCCCATAAATCCGGGCGTCACAGGAAATAGTACGAGCGGATGGAGCTTATAGACAGGTCGCTGGATGCACAGGTGTGCTCTCCTCGGTGCTCGTCCATAATTCAATGTGCCTGCTTGTCCGTCACCCAGTTAGCCAACCATCTGAAATTTCAATACAAGACAAGCTCTTTTTGGCCTGGAAGCTATGAAAAATGCATTTGAAAGAACTGGTTTTTGATGGCAATTGTCATTAACAACTTTATTTTCAAATACATTTCACAGTGCATTTCATGCCAGGAAGGGTTTCTTATCTTCTGAACTCCCAGTCGGCCGGGATGAGCGGCTCGGTGACAGCTTCCTTTGAACACAGGTAGTGAAAGAGCCCCCAGTGAATGGCAATGGCAAAGTCGGGGGGAGAACGCAAAAGGCATCTGTCTGCTTTTACAGACACGTCCAACCGCCATGTGATCTGTCCTCTTCCCTTTCTGTCTGTGCCAAGATTACTCCAGACAGCAGAAAAGCCGAGTTTATAAAGCATGGCCAGAGCACAGCCCAAAATGGCCTCGGTTGTTTTCATGATCAACTGTCCACTTGTCTGTTAAGAGGATATTTCTCTTAACTTAGCTCTTACTGCATTATTTCCACAGACTTTCTCTTTTTCAGTCCTGGTTTTTATGAGTCTTGGTACTAGATAAGAAAATATGTAGCCATAGGGAAGGTGGTATTTGTGTTACTTTTTCTCTGATAAGAGGTAAGGGGGAACAAGATTCGTTTGTATGAATACACACAAAGAGAACTTGTCTGAATACTTTTAGTGACTATGAGCAGTCTTTACTAGGAATCAGCACTCTTGAAGCCAGAGCTCCTGAAAGAGAAGAAGGTAAAAAGACAGAGGAACTAAGAAAAGAAAATAGAAATAGGGCAGTAAATCTCCAAATATCCATGCATTCAGCATCAGATTCCTTCTAACACTTTGTAACTTAAGATAAAAAGTTTTCTTGTTCTTGTTTTGTGTCTGTCTCATGAATAGAATATTACTTTTTAAAGTTCTATGACCCATCAAGAGAATGAGAAGACAAACCACCGACTAGCAGAAAATATTTGCAAAAGACGTGTCTGATAAAGGGTTGCTTTCCAAAATATAGAGAGGACTCCTCAAACTCAACAATAAGAAATGAACAACCTAATTTTTAAAAATGGGACAAAGATCAGACATCTCACCAAAGATGATCTGGAGATGGCAGTTAAGACTCTGAAAAGAAGCTCACCACCACTCCTCATTAGGACAAGGAGATACCACCGCACACCCCTCAGAATGGCTCACATCCAGAACTCTGACAACAGCACATACTAACGAGGGTGTGGAGCGAGCGGAACCATTACTCATTGCTGGTGGAAATGCAAAATGATACAGCCGCTCTGGAAGACGGTTTGGCAGTCTCTTACAAAACGAAGCTTACTCCTACTAAATGATTCAGTAATCACACTCCCTGAGATTTACCCAAATGAGCTGAAAAAATTATGTTCACACAAAAACCTGTCCACAAATATTTACAGCAGCTTTATTCATAATTGCCAAAACGGGGAGGCAATCAAATGTTCTTCAGAAGGTGAATGGGTAAATAAACTGGTATATCCACAAAATGGAATATTATTCAGTGCTAAAAAGCAATGAGCTATGAAAGCTCATCTGAACAGGCTGTGCATGTACAGTGTCAACTGCAAGACATTCAGGGAAAGGAAAACTATGGAGACTGTAGAAAAGACCCGTGGTTGCCAAGGGCTAAGGGGAGGGAGGGATGAATAAGTGGAGCACAAAGGATTTTTAGGCCAATGAAAGGATTCTGTATGATACTGTAATAGTGGAGACATGTCCTTATGCATTTGTTAAAACGCATGCAACGTCCAACACACAGAGCGGACCCTAGTACGAACTCTGAACTTTGGTTGCTTCTGATGCGTCAATGTGGATTCATAGACGATAGCAGACGTCCTGCGCTAATGCATCACGTTCATGGTACAGGAGGCTGTGTGTGGGGAGGCAGGGAGAATGTGCAAACGCTCTGTCCCTGACACTTAATTTTTCTATGCACCTAAAGCTGCTCTAAAATGAAAATCTATTAATTAACAGAAAAAAGGTGCAGGAACAGGAAAAGAAAATCATCGGACTGTCTACCAGGAGAAAGAAAAAGTAATTTTTTTCTATGATGTCCTAGTTTTGTCCTCATGTCACGTACAAATGGCAAACTTTTGGACCTCGCATCTTGGCTGGAAAAACTGTTTTGCTCCAAGGAAAGCCAAGGCTTACCCTGAAGTTATCTAGAACATTTGGCTATTTGTTAGTTAGCAATCGTAGAGTGCTCAGTGAATTTCCTAACAAATGAGTAAGTAGGCAGGCAGCAGCAGGCAGGAAGCCAGATGTCAGTGGGTGACCAGGTGGCTGGACAGCAGGCCAGTCATCACACCGAGTAGGTGGCATCATCGTCCCCATAAAGCAACCCTCTGACAGTACCCTTCTTTGAGAGAGAGAGGTCGGGAGACAGGGAGCTTAAATAACTTTTCCGGCACTACAGCGAGGGACTGGAATAATTGACACTAAAAACTCAGATTACTCCAACTTTCAAACTCATCTCCTTTCATCAGAAGGTTTTAGTTAGGATATCATTTCCTCCAGTATTGGAAGAATCTGGTTAAACTATGCCTGTTCCTGCTAACCGAAGTATAATTTGGCATTTGTGGAGGGGCCAAATTAGCCCCAAGTGAGTATAGTGAATGAACTCAAATGGAAATCTGATTTAAAAATAAGAGCAGCTCAGAAATACTGGGTGCTTGCCGCATGCTAAATGCCTCGAATTGGTGAAGTCATTTAATCTTCACGGATGTAGATCATATGGCTAACTCAGTTTGGCAGGTAAGGAAACTGAAGCAAAGAAAGGATAACTTACCGAAGGCTATCTATCTAGTAAAGTTCAGTGATGCCAGGTGGGCTGTTATTACAGATAAATGAGTAAGTAAACATCACTGAGTTAGTAAATGAATGATGGAAAAGCAGGACGGGCCCAGAAAAAAAGCACAAGCCTGGAAACTTCCAAAATAGCTATCTTGTGCAGATAGTATTTGAGAAAGGCCTCTGAGCTCCCTTATTGATTCATCTCCTGAGGAGAAGCAAAAAGGTCAGAGATCTAAAGGCCTGGGACCTTTCCTCTAAACCCGGTGTCCACCGTTGGACGACGTCCACAGCCTTACACCTCGGATCTGGCGAGATCCTCTACGTCTGCCTGGGAAAAACCTCCCTGGTCTACAATTAGAGTTCACAAACCAAACTTTTCTCATGGCCTTCTCGTAAATGGTCTGAACCCCTGTATTTTGGGCCCCTGGCTGTCTACATCTGTTGATATTAACTGTATATTGATAACACATTTTTAATATTAACTATAATATTAACTGCATACTACTGATCCAGATGTCAGTCCAGAAAATATATCTGTAGACATATTCTACAGTAGAGAAAGTGAAATATTCTCCATTAACGTTTACAGCAGCTCAGTGACACCAGAGATGACAGGGTGTGTGTAACCTCTGGTTTGCAATAGCAGAATAGAACACGGAACAAATCACTTTTTTCTCCCCAGTCTGCATTATTTCCGTACGCATATGTTGCATTTATACTGGCTCGTGCAATGCTCCTCCTGTGTTCATCAGTGGAGCCTGGGTAATGTTTTTCATCAATTGTCCATAAGGTTAGGACACATCTGGTGTTCCTTCCAATTACTATCGGGAGCAAACCTGAACTATGCCGGCTTCTCTGGGTTTTTCGACTTCCCCCAAATGGTAAGTATGTGATTTGTAATTTCATCTCAACATACTCATAAAGCTGTGTTGGGCTGTGTCTTCTAATTAAATGGAGTACCCCCACCTTGACAGTAAGCCTGGGACCGGGAGAGCGTGTGAAGTACCCTTGGTGACTTGATTGGATTAACCAGCTCACAGCGTGAGCATTTCCCTGCACTCCAACACTCTATCCTGGGGTGTTGGTTCACCAGGATCCCTTCTGCAATTCTCACTTTCTCATCAGACCCTTTATTTGTGCTCTTCCCTCAAAGAATACCAGAATCCAAAATCATAATGCCCAATTACAGACAACCCCAGGAGGTTCCGGCTGGAAGACGGAGCCCAGAGAGATTTCCAAGAAGATTCATTTGTGGAACATAACCCATGGAAAGCAGAAGGTAGGGGGTGACCATCCTCTAATGAATTCTGCCTCTCTACCTTTTCCCTTAAGTCGTACATGTGTCTTACCTTTCTAAGGACAAGAAGCATACATGGGTGTTATCTCCTAAGTGAAAAATGGAAATATGTTTTAATTTAAAACTACAAGGGAATGCATTGCTTTACACCCAGCAATCCTGATATTCAGCAGTATTGGTGAAAGAAAATGCAGAGAAAGCATAACTACATTCAATAGTTTCGATGCCATAGGATATATTTAAAATATGCCTGTGTGAAGCAAGGTCTCTTTAAGTTCAGAATCAAATTTTTTTCACCTGCAATTTTTTTTTTTTATAACTGAGCTACAGTCATAGACACAGATAATGAAGGCTTAATTTTGCTCACTGACTCGTATATCCCAGTATCATAAACCTGTCTCACTACATGTACATGAAAGCAATTGGGCAAATCACAGCAATTACACTTGGCATTAAAAAAAAAAAAAAGATTCACACAAAATACAAGAGCACATTTCAAAAGCATAAGGTTAATATGCCTCACTATCACCCAATGAACAGAGGTCCAAACTCCAAACAACAAACTGGCGTTTAAATGCTCATTTAGCAGACAATGGAAGGCAGTGATTCCACACCCTTGGAAGAAACCAGATAGAAATGATTTCCCGTCAAAGGGGAATAATCTACATTCAGAAGCCCACAGGTGATGAGGCACTCTCCAGCACAGCTCCATCACGGGCAGATGAGAACTGCTATTTTCGGCCACATTAATGCAGCTGTGTAAGTTTGCAGGTGAATCGGTCCTGCTTCATCAGACACATCAACAGCCAGAATCGGAACTGCCATTTTCCCTCTACTTAGACATATTTTCTTAATTGCCATCTTTAAATAGAAACTCTTCCTCCTGCCTCTCTAAAACCATCCATCATAACTGGTAATAGGGCCAAAAATGACCACCGTAGTCACTTTCTCTTGACCCTCTCTCCTGACTCCCTCTCCCCACCATGCAACCTCCCCCACACAACTGCTGTCTCTCTGCTTTCCTCCCTTCCAGTTTTAAACACTTCCAACTTAGGCTGTCAAACTGGCGTAGGCATCGGAAAGCCCTGTGCAAACCTTGTGACAATGGAGACCTTTATTGCCATTTTAGGAGTTTTCTTTTTCATCCTGTCCTACAAAATGTGGTCATTAAATAGCAATTGTTTTGTCTTTCCAAGTTACCTCCTGTCTGCCCTCTTCATTTTGCTTTCTCACTTCTGCCACCTCTTGCTCTTCAGTACCCTCTTACTCTCCGTTCAAGGAGAAGCAGGCATGCCCTGAGTCCTTCCCACCGTGCTTACCTCTCCTGTGGGGTCTTTACAGCACGCCTCTGTCTCAAAGAGTGACCACGAACCTCGTGGTCCTGTTGAACCACAGCCTTCTTCGGCAAAGCTTTAAGTAGCTGAAGAATCCCTAGTCACATGCCCTAACTCTACAACCCTCAGTCTCATCAAAAGGCAATTAAGCATCTAATTGCATGTTCATTCCCAACGTTGTTCTTTGCTTCTGATGGGGGGAAAAACATGCTACTTAAAGTTCCATGAAAAAAAAAAAAAACAAAAAACAGTCCAAAATAAAGGAAGAGGAGATCAAACCAACAGTCTTTAAAGGTGGAAGCCCAAACTTCAAACCGCGACTGAAAGAGACCAAGCCAATGGTGAAGATGGATGTGTGATTTCTGACTTCTTTATCCCCACCAAAGAAAAGATAGATACCCTCTATTTGGGGACAATTATTCAGCCCATATATGCCATGGATAGGCTTCAGACAATATTTGTTAGCCTCCAAAATGGTATGCAACTTACACTCACATACACACACACGAACACAAAACCGTATATATAACCATATATCATAACCGTATATATTTAAATATTTAAGGGTAATTCTATATAAGTACTTAGGAGGAACTACGCTTTGGAGAAGGGTCTAATCAGAAAAAGAAATGAACCACGTAAACGCAAAATGTCCGTTTATCCCAGCACAATTGAAAATTTAGAACAAACAAAAAAAAGAGTTGGTAACTCAACGTACTGGTGTCCTGCTTCCAAATAATGTTTTAAGTAAAGCTTATGAGATTTAATGAATTGTTATTTTCCAGTTGTAGGCCATAATTCCCAGCTCATAGCTCTATCTTTCTGAGAAGTTGCCTGATGTTGGATTATATTCTGCTCAATAAGGAATCAGCTTTCTTCGTAAATGGGCAAAGGAAGAGATCATAATGAGAGTCACGGTAGATAGATCCAAAATGATGTTAGGGGCCTTGGGATTCCACTTTAACCTTTTCCTGCCAGAGAAGATACACTTAAAAAAAGCTCCTAAATCCAATATGAAACCCTAAATCCAATCTGAATTCTTAGTGAACTCTTAAATCCAACTTGAAAGCTAACCATAACCTTTTGTATTAGTTTCCCAAGGCTGCTATGAACTGGGGGGCTTAAAACAAGTTGATCAACTCACAGTTCTGAAGACAAGAAGTCCAAAACTGGTTCTGGCAGGGCCCTGCTCCCTCCTAAGCAGTTCAGAGAGGCTCCTTCTTTGCCTCTTCCAGCTTCGGGCAGCCCCATTCCTTCTCTTGTTGTGGCAGCGAACCTCCGGTGTATTCCTCCATCTTTATACGCTGACTTCCCTCTGCGTCTCCACATGATGCTCCCTCTCTGTGTGTCTGTGTCCAAATCTCTCTCTTTTTATGACGGCATCAGTCATCCTGGATGAGGGTGTACCCTAGTGAACGCATCTCAACTTGCTTACATCTGCAAGACCCTATTTCCAAATTAGGTCACATTTACAGGTAACAGTGCTTAGGACTTCAACATATTTGGAGACGGATACCATTCAACCCATAACACCTTATTAGCTTGAAATTTTCCCAGTGCAATGATATGAATATTAAACAGACAAATCTGGAGCTGGAAGTGGGCTGCAGGGACTTTTGTAATGACAAGAAGACGTCAATTAGCCATTTCGAGCAGAGTCCCCTGGATGGCAGCACTTGGAAATGGGGCAACCAAGGGGACACCACCTTTCCAGATCCACGGCCTCCACTCTGCAGGATCATAAAATCAATTTAATCAGCTCAACCAAAGGTGACCAAAGTGTGAAGGATTGATTCGTGCCCACCTAACTGACAAAAGACTGATTTAGAAACTAGCATGACAGCCTATTCATTACCAGTGAGGAATCTCCCTGGCTTGAGAAATGGGGAGTTCGTGCACACTGGCCGTGCCCTTCTCCTGGGCAAACAGGCTGGGGACAACAAATCACAGAGGACGAGACTACTGGTTAAGTGTAGGGTTAGTACAAAGGGAAGTAGTAATATCCCTAAAAAACATCATTGAGTTACGAAGTATCAAAAGGTGCCATTCTCCTTTTCAGGAATGTTCTAATTGACTACGGAGGGGACCACTGTGTACACAAGAAGTTCTCAAGAATGGCCACTGGGTAGGTTGAAGGACTGAGACCAGTGATTGAGAACCAAAGTCTATTTCTCCTTAGACAGTATCAGGCACTTGGTGACCGCGTCCTATTCTGAGTTTACTGTTTCTAGATTTCAAGCAGCACTTTCCATGTGCCTTTGTTTGCATTATAGCTGGATGTTTATAAATCTCTGTTCCCAGAAAGAGTGTAAACAACGCCCCACCCCCCAGGAGACACCACGTGTTATTCCCACTGGTCGACCCCCAGGTCCTAGAAGAGATTCAGACATAGAAAGAATGTAGTTTGTCATCTTGCCTTTGATGGCCACATGCAACTGAAATGCAATATATCAACATTCAAGTGGATTATTGTCCCCTCACACCACTTTCTTCCTGGATGGGATCACCACTTAGATGCTACAATCCTGATCCTTAAAAAAAATCCAAAGCATTATCTCTCATCTCTCTTCTTTTCCTATCAAAAATCAGGTGGGTATTGACCTGATTGTCCATATACAAATGTCCTTCCTTTTTTGTTCCATATTCTCTGCCTTCTTTGGTTGGGAAGTGGAAGGTTGTAGGAATTTATTCTCTACCATTGTGTCCTAACACGCTCACAAACGAGCCTGTATCCTGGCTCCTGGACCAGTGCAGTGGTAAGTGGTGTATTTCAAAATGCAAAATTGAGCAACGAGAATACTAGCCACCTATATTTTTTAATAGAGAACTTAGGCAGACATATCTAAAAGACTTAATGCCTGTAGCCGGGGTGTCTAATCCACAGATAAATATTATGTTGGCCTTTCCCAAATAATGAAAAACACACAAAGGAAAACACTGTATAGAATCTCATCGGTGTTAGAAGAACTGAGCTCTGCTTGCTCAGCATTATCTATTAGGTTAGATTGAGCGTTCTGCCGAAAATTATTTGTACAGTATGAGCAGGCTTCAGTAGCACCACGTGACTCCTGTCCCCTTAGGATTCTCTGGGAAATAACGTATCGGTTTCGAGACTGAAGTTCAAGACGTATGTGATGTGTGCATATGAGATTTTAATGGCAGTAATTAAGATGTTATAACTTTTAGAGGAACCTCTGGTGTTATTTCGTCTATTTGAGGATAAATTTAGCCTCGTTGGATTATGACAGTTCAAGTCAAGAATTTTACGAATATTACACTAAGCAGGAATCCTCTTTTCATCTTTTGGCCACCAATACGTTATCTGCTAATATTTGTTCTCTATTAATACAGACATCAAAAGACAGATAGAGTCAACCACAGAGAGCTGAAAGCAGAAATGTGCATGACTTGAAATGTATTTAAGCCCCAGCAGGAAAATCAGGAATGAGACAGGAAACTCTAGACCATAGTAAGGAACGGAGTGGTGCTTGGAGGTGTGTACTGGGGTGGAGTGGAGGTGGGGAAGTACTGGGACGGCAGAAGGCAGAAGTGGGTGCCGTGGCATTTTAGCATGTATTTGATGACAACTGGGGACCAGTCATCATACAGTCAAGTAGAAAAGGAGCCAAAGAAAATCAAGTTCATGGTTATGGAAGGAAGGTTCCTGAGATAGAGAGAGGGAGGAGGGTAAGGTTTTAAAATAGGAATCCTTGGGGTGCCTGGGCGGCTCAGTCATTAAGCATCTGCCTTCAGCTCAGGGCGTGATCCCGGTGTTCTGGGATCCGCCCGTATCAGGCTCCTCCGCTGGGAGCCTGCTTCTTCCTCTTCCACTCCCCCTGCTGTGTTCCCTCTCTCGCTGGCTGTCTCTTTCTGTCAAATAAATAAATAAAATCTTTAAAAATAATAATAAATAAATAAATAAATAAATAAATAAATAAATAATAAAATAAAATAGGAATCCTGAGGGGTGCCTGGGTGGCTCAGTTGGTTAAGCAGCTGCCTTCAGCTTGGGTCATGATTCCAGGGTTCTGGGATCAAGCCCTGCATCGGGCTCCCTGCTCAGTGGGGAGTCTACTTCTCTCGCTGCCTGCCGCTCGCCTTGCTTGTTCTCTCTCTCTCTGACAAACAAATTTAAAAAAATCTTTAAAAATAAATAAAATAGGAATCGTGAAATTCTAGCCCTGGAAGAGCCTTCCTGGGGCCTTCCATGTCCTTCGTTTATACATTCATCTATAATTACATGGACCAATCTAACAAAGAATTATCGAGAAGCTAGAATCCACGTTTGTGCAAAACTCTAGGTATATGGAGGGGAATCATTATTGTCCAACAAGGACTCACCGTCCCACAGGACATCCAGAAGTATACGTGAACAAATGACAGAAAGAAAAAGGTTAAGTCACAGATGATAACAGAAATATGTGCAGCGGCAGTGGTATATATGGCGAAGGGACAGGGGCTGGTTCTCCTGGGGGAGGGGGCACAGGAAAGACTTCCCAGAGGAAATGATACCTGACCAAGGCTTGAGGACAAGCAGGTATCCTATAGGCAGACGAGACGAAAGGTGCACTCCAGGACCAGGGGCACTGCAGACCACACATCGGGGCTACTGGCGCCTTCGTGCCAGCGTGTGCCCACCATCCTCTACCCAGCCTTTGAGGTTGGAACACCTCAAGCGCAATCAAAGCCACAGCCACATCACTGTCTTTTACCTTCTCCCCAGGATTCTGTTGTTCTTTGCTATGTTTCTGGTTCATTTCTTGTTTCTTCACTTAATTGACTGCATCTTGGCCACCTGGCCCTACTAATTTGTATACGTGATGAGAGAAGGAACCTTGTCTGTCACGTTCATGCCTGTGTTTTCATGCCTGGAATATTCTAGCTAAAGGGGAGGTCTCTAGGAATGCTCACTGAATAACTAAACAAATATTTACTAAAAACCTACTAGGAGTCAGGCACTGGGAATAGAGTCCCTGTCCTGAGGTACTAACAGTCAAGAGGAGCAACGTGGTTCATGAGCAAACCAAACGCATATTTATTTTAAATAGTAATAAATTCGATGAAGAAAATAAAATGAATGACATAGAATAAAGAGAACGAGGCTGGGCTGGGGGCGGAGACTACCAAGTTCTGTCGGGTAGTTAAGGGAAGCAGCTCTGAAAGAATGTGTATGTATGTATGTCGTGTTGACATTCGTCCTGAATAAATGGCACAGATCCTGCTTACAGGTAATTTACGGCATTATACAACCACCTGTCTACTGGCAATGCTGGAGATAGAGCTAACGGTGGGGATAATGGACCAATAACTATATTATATAAGACTCTTCAAAGTATTATTAGCATAATTTTATTTCTGATTGCATAAAACACAATCATGATCTCCTACATTAAATTTATTTTCAG
This sequence comes from Ursus americanus, assembly GCF_024610735.1. Classification (NCBI taxonomy): domain Eukaryota; kingdom Metazoa; phylum Chordata; class Mammalia; order Carnivora; family Ursidae; genus Ursus; species Ursus americanus. Next base: position 37,153,292 of record NC_142142.1, on the reverse strand, counting down.
GCAGCAGACTTTGTAAAATTCATTTTTGCATTATGCAAGTACCACATAGATGCATTCCTACTGCAAAAGACTCAGGCACCAGAGAAGTGCAGAGAGCAAGGGGGGAATCTAGAGCTTAGACTCTCTAATCGCATGACCTTCTCGTGACGGCGCCTGAGGAGGCTGCCTAACCGTGAGGAGACTCGGAAGAGCTGACTCAGACACCAGGAGGGGGAAGAAGGATAGTCAAGTATATGGTTAATTCGTGGCAGGAAGGGGATCCTTAAGAATGTATTCAAAGACGTTATCAACCACACGCCAACAGAGAAAAATGTCGCTTAGAGATTCTTCTGCAATATACTATTCCGTGAACAGGAAACTGGTCTCTGGAGGAAACCAGGGGCACGAGCTGTTTAGCCTTCCAAACACCACATTTTCCTCAAGAGAAAATTCACAGAGCTAGCCACTTGCGTTTTCCCATGGGGAAGGCATTTTCCTCAACTTCATAGCCTTGCAAAACCTGTTTGTCTTGTCAGAAAAAAGGGATCGTGCAAAGTTATGATCAGAATCTTTGAATGGCCTCGGGAAATCAGGTGGGACACAAGTCTGGGCCCAACTCAGTGCATGACATTTCATCTCAGCAGAAGATCAAGGAGAGGGAGCCCAGAGCGGTGACTCACTAGGAATGCTGCAGCTGGAGGCCGCAGGCTCTGAATGCCGAGCACCAGGCCCCCAGGACACATTCCTGACTCCCTCCGGACGGTGACTCACTTGGCCCTCCCATGGGCCACGCACTTGACCGCCATGGCTGCTTTTCTTAATTCTCCACCATGCTCGAAATCGAGTTGCTAGAGCTCTATAATAACTTTGTGCCAGATGCTAATGAAATGCTTCTTGCCACCCATCCCGTATTGATTCCACGTGAAACGAGGGCAAGGCTACAGAGGGCTGCTCATACAGTCTCCCGGGCTGACCCACCACACTGCTCCTGTTGACACTGATTACTTAATCTGAAATCCTCCCCCCATCCAACGTCCCTCCTCCCTCTCAGCCCCGAATAAAATATGGATCAGATGCTACGAAATTGCTATTCTTATGAGCAACAGATGCAAATATGGTTGCTTTTTCAATTATTTGGGAACCGATCCGATAGTTCCAAGACAGAAGCTAATTAAAATCTAATTGAAATAAAATCATTTCCAATTCTGTTTCCCTTCGTCGACTGCCTGAGTAGAGGGTTTCTTGCTTTGTGGACAGAGTCTCCTTTGTCCTATTACCTCCTTCTGCTTTGTAAATAGCCATTTGTGATTTTATCACCGAGCATCTTAGCTGCTGGGAGGAGGTGCGGGCAGGGACCAGGGAGCCTCTGAGAAAACTAGAGGAGGCTGTTGACAATGAAAATGGTCAGCTACCAGAAGGAATGAGGATGGGAAAGGAAGGGAAATGAGAACAGTGATCAAAGTGGTAACCAGACAATTTAAGGCGACGTGGGGGAGTCACAGGGTCTGGTGGAGAATTGGTAAGCTAGTGGCTTTGGGGCAGTACGCAGCGTGCACGTGCTGGCCTCCCCTGGGGTCTCCCGCAGATACATGGAGTAGATACTGACATTTAAAGATCAGGACATTTTACTTAAACATTCCGCTTTCTGGCCTCCCTTGAGATACTGAAAGAATCCAGCAGCCCTGTGCCCTCTTTCCCATGTGGCAGCTGTGGCCTGGGGCTGAGTGGAAGGCACCCTCTCTAGTGTGGGTGGCAGGCAGGTGTCCACTTCCCACTGGGCCCCTTTCGCTCATTCTCATTAATGGCGTCACCGCAGGAATTCAAGGTGGAAATTTCTGCTAGTAAGTGGAAAGCCCTTCACAGTCCAGAGATATGGGTTTACCTCTGGCATCCGCTGGTGATGGGAGCTTTGGGGACAGGGGTTTCAAGTCCTAAAAACCTCATTTCCCTAATCTATAAGAAAGACGTGATAAAATCTCTATCATGCAGTTGCTCAAAAGTACGAATCTATCTTTAAATGCTCAGGAAATTGTAAAATGGTATTTACATTTGTTTTCATAACTTTATCTCTTCTTTTCCTAATAAACTATGAGAATTCTTTTTGAGGAAGACAGCAAATCTAAAGAACATGGTAGGGCTGGAGAAGGCTGATTACAGAGGGGCTGAGGAGGGCAAGGGGAGATGGAGTATAGCCAGCGCAGAAGGGAAGGAGAGGAAGGGGAAGGGGAAGGAGAGGAAGGGGAAGGGGAGGAAGGGTGGGTGGAGGCTCAGTGCAGAGGAGCACAGGGCCCAGGTGAAGCGAGGCCTGAGGACCTCCAGAGTGAGCCCACGGATGGACCCTCAGCCCTCACCAGCTGCGTGGTCCCAGCCACATTCTCCCACCTCCCCACCTCAGATTCTTCCTCTCTAAAGAGGGGAATATAACACCTACCCAACGCCTAAAAATCACTCAACACAGTAAGGGCTTCATAAGACTTAGCCATTGAATTAGCCATTAAGGAAGGCAATTACCCCACACTTCACACTGGGTTAGGGGAAAAGCACTTGTTTTGACCCCCAGCCAAAATGCCCCATTTTTCTCCTTTTTTAAATATAATGCAGAAGTTTGGAATTCACTTACTTAGCACCCATTGACCTGTCCGAGTGGCATCACTAATTATTCCCCTCCTAATGAGAATGGAAGGGGAAGGTCCTGTTTACTAAGAGAACAGAAAGGACTTCCAGGTCCTGGAAGTGTAAATAAAATTGTAAACGCAAAGGCTCTGACAAGGACCAAGGACAGGGCTGGCTAGATAGATCACTATTAATGTGGCCTGGCCCATGAGGGTTTCAAATGAGGGTAAAGATTTATTTGTCACTGCCCATTGAAAACATTCAAAAATTCCCCAGGTTGGGAGAGGGGATTAAGTGCATTGGGAAAGTGTGTCCCTCAAAAATACAATATTCCTTAAGATGACGAGGAACAATCACCAATAACAATTTATGTCTTTGTTTTATAAACTAAGCGTCAACGCAGAACCAAGACATTGTCTTGGTTAGACCTTCGTTAGGTCTCAAACTTTCTGCATCCTATAGAAAGAGAAAACATTCAAAATTACATTCCAAGGGGAAAGTTGAAGGGGACAGCCTCTCTGTCACACAGGTGGATTCAGGAGCCATGGAAATGCGGTGAACCACAAGAACGAAAGAACTAGCACTGGCACGCTCCTATTCAGGGGTTGGCTTCCCTCCCTCCACCAGGGCCCCTCGGATGCAGTGTGTTTCTCTGTAACCCTACTTGCCACGTTTCCCCTTCCTCATCTCTCTCCAGGATTCCAGTGTAGTCACCCAGAGCTCCCATGAGGGCCTGCTGCTGAGTCTGCCCCTAGGGATTTATTCCCCACTATTAATCCTTGCAAGAGGTCTCGGAGGATCGCACTGATGAAATGACGTCTGTACTAGCAGGCGCTGAGGGGAGCTGTCACTGCATTACTCCGCAGCTCTGACCACAGCTTTCCTGGTTTCCGGTGATATTCACAGCAGCTTAGGGGCTCAACAAACTTGGTTGAGGACCAAAGAACCTCAACCATTTGCCTCTGCGGTATTATTAGCCATAGGGTTTAGAAATGCAGCAGCCCCTTCGGCCCTAAGGGGGAAACCCTGCTGATCCCAGAATTTAAGAAAGACTTCTTCAGCAATTTAATGTTTGCTTGTCAGAGTTTTTCCACCTCTGGGCACTGTCTCCAACTCCTGGCCTTACATATAGAAAAGATTCCTCCCACCAAACGCATTCAAGGGTTCATGTCCATCCCGGTCACCGGTGTCCACCTGCACGCATGGCCAAGACCTCCTGGGAAAAGGCAGGCATGCTTAAAGCTCGATGCTCTCGTTTGATACGTAAGACTTATAAGCACCCTAAAATGTCAGCTGATGTCAAGACCTTGAGGGTTAGAAAAGTTCCATGATCTGTTTAAGGTCATCAGCCTAAGGTGCTGGCTTCCAGGTATACAGATTCCCCTACTACCCATGCTCGGGTGGCTCTTGGCTTTTAAACATTTGTTCATCAATCCATCTAAGACATTACATTTGTTTGTAGAAATAAGTTGCTAAGGACCAAACCTACTCTTCTATAAACCTACTCTGACATTGTAAAATGTGTTTCGTAATCAGAGGGAAGCATCAAACTCACCTGGGAATCTTTTTTCCAAAATAAACAACTTCTACCATCAAGCTCCTGATGCAACAGGGTACTTCGAAAAAACTGCTACCACATAATAAACAGAAGCAGGACCTCTGTTTCAAACTGACAGTATTTGAAATACATGTGTGTATGTGCGTGCACGTAAAACACATGTATTCTTGCCACTCAGAACAGAGCTGGGGTCCAGCCTTTAAGAGGTTGTCATCACTGGTGGAACAGACCAGTAAGCAGAGAAATGACAATATAGTGTCCTAAGCGATGAATGCCACCAAGGAGATATGCAAAGGGTGCTACAGGAACAGAGAGAGTAAAATATGGTGATTAGAAGATTTATTTCCCTGGTGCACTGTGTCTGTACCGGGCCTTACATAAGGGGCGATCCAAGAAAAGGAAAAAAGAATCACTCTAAACAAATGAATCAGTATGTGTGATCACACAGGCTCAGGAAAAGGGGGCAGGGCCCATTTGAGGAGAGTAGAGAGTTGACTGGCGAGGAAGGGATGAGAAATGACTTTGGAAAGGCCACCTCGTGAGGGGGCTGGATTTGCATTATGGAAACAATGGGAAGAGGAGTGGCATAATCACCCTCAAGTTGTAAGATCTCTACAAAAGCAGGTTGACGATCAGAAAGATCTGAGATAAGACCAACTGGGGAATTTCTGTAAGGAATGCAGATGAACAATATGATGACGGAGAGTCCAGAGTCTAGATCAGGTGTTGACACGCTTTCTGTAAAGGACTGGATAGTACGCGTTTAAGCTCTGCGGACTCTGTATCTAGCACGACCATGCAACTCTGCTGTTGCAGCTGGCAAGGACCCATGGATAATATGGAATAGAATCGAGAAAGGTATTTTTGTCCCTATGAAGCTGTAGTAACACAACCATGTGGTGAATCAGATTTGGTCTGTGGGCCAAAGTTTGCCACCCTTGGCCTAGACCAAGGACATCATCCCTTCTGGGTCACTATAGACTAGGAACTTCCCATGTGGGTCTATAGAGTTGATTAGTTGCTATTCACATTAAAAGATATGTAAGGAAGCTACAGGAAATAAAAGGGAATTTTTTTAAGTATATTATACTTTGGGAAAGAAATTAAAAAGACTTATCCCCGTATAGACAATAAACACGCCCTCACTTCCACGTACCTCTCCAATTCCTCTGCTAGTGGTAAAGGAGCAAGGCGTGAGCTAGAGCTCTGCAAAAATCATTGCTGAGAAACCACAAAGTAGGTCGTTGTAACTTGAATCTAAAATCATTACTTGGCATGATGCCTGGTGGTTTTCTCTGAGTTGTCAGTACTTCACACTCATGCTAAATTCATTTGTAACCTTTTTTCTCCTAATAAAGTTAGCACTTGAGTTTCTGCAAGTAGAATAGCCTTTCACTGTCACGTACCATGTGCTTGGGCCACCTCAGTTATTTGTAACTGATGAAGGCAAACTCTATTTTAACAATAGCTTAAGAAAAGCATATCTAGGAAAGAAAATATGGAGCAAAGCATCACATGTCAAACTCAAATACCCTCTAAAAATGTGTAGAATGCTATGTAGGGCAGTGTCCCCGCACTGAAGACTGACCTACCAATAGAATTGGGTAGGGGTTGCCTTGCAGGTCCCCAAATGCTCTCTGGGTCCCCAGGGTAGGTAGATAAAATTGATGTTCCCTAGTGGGGCCCTACATTCTCTCTCTAGGTCCTGACTCCCTGATCACTCTCTATTCACACCCAAATGAACCTTCTGGAAGCTTCTTCTATTCTATTCCATATGGATCCCTCTATATGTTTTAGTAGACAAACTGAAAGCCTCCCTCCTCCTACCCTACCTTCATTCCCCCTTCACTCTCCCTCCCTCTTCCTCTCTGCCGTACTATTTTTTCTAGACCTAGTAATGAATTTAGGTTCATTTACCCTAATCCTTGCTCAGTCTTCCAGGTGATGAAGAGTTTTTTCACATGATTGGCTGGAGATAGCATGGGAGACTGGGCTGAGCCTAGCTATCTGGCTTAATATGGACACTTAACTTGAACCTCTCCTACATCATGCTCCAGAATGCTGAGAGCAATAGCTTTGTCGTCATCATGCCTTCACAGTATCATGGAAATTAAAAGTTAATTAAAGAAAAGGGCAGACACATTTCCATTAAGCATCATCACACTTAAGGGCAAATTCATTTACAGTATCTTTTAGAGCTACCGTTGATCTGGTGTTTCTTTCCCGGGTTTCAGTGGGCCCCCTGGAAATTATGTCTAAGAGCACAAGATTTACAGGCAAGGGTTCCATTGTCTCGAGGGACTAAGACGTGGCCACACAAAAAGTAACCAGCTGAAAAAGACAAACCCCCACCATGGATGGTTCTCCAAGACTTCCTCATCTCTGCTTGGAAACACTAATATTAAAATGATTCCTGAGGTCTACTAGCCAAATGAGTTGGCAGTGAGGAAATAAACTCAAAAGAGTCTAGGAAAAAAATTACTTTAGCTAGCTAGCTAGCTAGCTAGATAGATAGATAGATAGATAAAATATTTTCACTTCCCACTCATAAATACCTTCTTGTTCATAGACATTAGGAGGAAAAAATAATGTTTAAAAATTCTTCAAAAAATCAAGAAGTAGAACAAGTCTAAGAGATGACTTAATGCCACCACACAATTAACACTGGGAAAGAAAAAAAAGTAAATTATACAATTTCAGGGTGACATGAGCCTTAGCATTCTAATTCTATTTCTATTCTATTCTAGTTCTAGCATATCGAGTTCAATAACATAGCACCTTCTCCCACCTTGCCTAATGGTCATGCAGTCATCAGGCAATAATTGCTTGTTGAGAAGTTACTATGTGCTAGGCACTGTGTTAAATGCCAGAGTTCTAGAACAGGACTCTCAACAGTCCTTCCCCCCTAATTTGAATACTTCCAGTGACAGAAAACTTACTATGTATACCACCCTTATTTGGGACAGCTCTGTGCATCTTAAGTATTTACCTAAGCTGTGCATACAGCTTCCATGCATTGATCCTAATTCTATCCCTTGAGCTCCACATAGCATACTTTTTCTAATTGTAGTATAAAGCCCAAGAAAATGGTACACAGAATATATGAGTGTGTTCCCCCGATGCCAGTAAAAGCGCGAGAGATACCCTTCTTAATGGGGCACGGGTATTGTGACCCATCTCAAAGAGTTGAACTGTACCTCAGAACCCGAGGGTGAACACCACAGAAGGTCATGGACCCAGGATGACAGAGGTGTATCGGTACTTTCTCGTGGGTGAGCACAAGATACTTCTGAGCTAGCAATCAGAACTCCCTGTTATTTTGTTAAATACTTTATTTATATTTTATTAAGATGTTTCTTTTGCCAGTCAAATGTATATCCATGACATTAGAATAAAAGGTGTATCTCCCTGTCAGTATATATTAACAACGTTCTTGAAGGAAGATTCCAGAATTGTGCTAATCTGTACATTGTTATTAGCATTAAACAGCTAAAATAATCCACTTCACATTTCTTAACTTGGACCTCACACCGAAGGTATGAGGCCTCTCTTCTTTAGATAATACAAAATGTTAGTGTTAGTGATTTGTAAGACTTAATTATTCTTCTATATGCATCCATTGCTCTGGGTAAGTAGCTCTCCTAATCCCTAGAGGGAGACAGGAGAGTAGAATAGCCAATGTATAATTTGGTCCTCATAACTCTTTTTTCAGGAATCTCAGATACCACTAAAAATACTAGGGTTTTTTTGGTTAGGTATTTGAGCCTGAAATTAAACCTTTGAAGTATAGTCTTCGGAGGATTCTGTTTCTTTTCTTCTCCTCTTCTAGTATTGATTTTTCTCCTTTCATTTGTTGATGCTACTTCTTTTCTTGTTGCCGGGGATTTGTTAGAGCCACATCTGTACATGATTTCTTATTTATGTTTGTTTTGTACATAAGCACCAGATGCTTCAACTTGCAGCTCCCCAATCAGTCAGAAAGAGTTCTGTAGTAGTCAGGGATATCACTCAGACAGAAAGAGGAACCCGCCTGTCTGCCCCAGTCCCACAGCAAGTTCATCAAGAAACAAGTCAGTGTGCTGCTGTGTTGATCGTACGCTTACTGTAGTAGGAAGTACAATGTATACGCATACAGCACCAAATCGCCAACACTAGGATCTGTGGGGATCTGGACGATTAACTGAATTTTATAAGTTGACAGTAGGAAATTAGGAAAAAGATTGTAAATATCCCCATGTGAAATTACGTCTTTCGGGGAAAACACTGGTTCCAGGTATTCCATGAGAGCTGATACACATTTCTGTAACAAATGATAGTGCTGTTCTAAAGGTATGATGCCACCTTTATGGACTATCCTCCCTGTCGTAAACACGGGTTATACAATTCTGCAAAGGTGACGGGTGATGGTTTCCATTGTGGCATATTATATATTCATACACCTTTCCACTCACCTTGGAAAATAGCAAAGTCATCCCTTAAGACATTCCAAGCAAGCTCATCATCCGAGATTCTCTGCTCTGTGTGTGTGCATGGAATACTTGACATTTCCCTCAAGTCTTGAGATCACTGTGTGCACTTATGCTCTGACGGCGGTATCTCTGCGGAGATGATGTGAGAACTACAAGCATTTCCTCAACCTACCTGTGATTTTTGTGAAGACCAGGAGAGGAGGAATTTGTGACTGTACTAGATTTGGACAGAGCACTGAGTTTTATGCATATGATACACTAACGATCCCGACGTAAGTCTTTTCCTAATTCTGGGTAATGAGGTACAGTAAATTAAAAAAAAAAAAAAAGGAATTGACTTAGAAAATCCAATTCTTGTCCTTACTCTGCCTTTTATCAGCTGTGTGATTGGGGTAAATCCTTTAACTTCTCTGTGTTTCATATCCTATTATAAAATAGTAGTATTGCCTCTTCCCTTTTGACAGAGTAATTGTGAAAACCAAATTGGGTCATGCCAACAAAAACTTTCTAATGTCCTCTCCAAATGTAAGGCAGATCTGTTGCTGGGCAGACTTGCTGAAGGTAGTGATTGGCCCCACTTCCTCTGTCCTTGTCTTGTCCTCACACACAATCACAGCACTGGGCAACTGATACTACTCAAAGGAACCCCAACATGAAGACGATAAAATCATATAGTATGAACGTTCTGGGCTTTGGTGCTTGCCTACTAAAATACAGTTTGCATGGTGCTACACAGTTTGCAGTGCCCTCTTACTCACACCGTCTTATCAATCTCAAGGCATAAATACTACTGTATTTACAGACACGGAAACAAATGTTGAGAGTAGCTCTCCATCACACCACTGATTATGAGAAGACCTTAGGAATTCAAGAGTAAGATTTCCTTTCATCTGGTCCTATTACCATACGAAGAAAACAACTGTGTCTTGGATTGACTTTTATTTATTGATCCAACGTATATTCATTGATCACCCACTGTGTGTACTCTTCGAGGCACCAAAGATACACCAATGGCTTACATGGCAAAGCTTTCGCCTTCATGTTCTGATCCAGAGGGGGGTGGCTGGCCATAAACAAATAAACACACACATCCATGCAATGTGCCAACACTGCTAAGTATATGGGGGAAAATCAAGAGGAACAGAGAGGGTCAGGAGGGGTAAGATGCTAATCTATATATCAGAGGGGTCCTATGTGAGGAGACGACCTGTGTGCGGAAACCTGACTGAGGTCAGATTGAGCAATGCTTGTATCTTAGGGAAGAGTGTTCTCAGCAGAGGGATCAGCAAGCACAAAGCAAGTGCTTTGTAAGTGGGACCAAGCAGGCTGGTTCCAGGACCAGCAAGGGGGCGTAGGGTGGCCGAAGCAGGTCACCGGACCAAACAAGAGTCTTGTACGGTACAAATGAGGTTGCACTCATGGTGGGGGATGGGTTACATAGGTTCCTGTCAGCCTAAGATTTTATTCTGAATGAGTGTAAAACAGCTTTGTGGATCTCCAGAGTTACTTGTGTTTTCACTTGAGCAAGAGAAATACCAGTTCTAGTCCATCTTAACAATTTTAACCTCGTATGTTAATGATTTCCCTAAGCACTTCCATCTTTAATCTTAAAATGAGGATGAGGAGGACAATTTGTTCTGTCTCAACTGGGAAGTTCAAACTGGATTGTGTATGTTTTACCTCAAATTTTGTATTTAGCCCTCCTTCTTATTGAAATAATCCTCCAAAGAGGCATCTTCATGAATAAAGTATCACGTCCCTACAGCAAAACTCCTCTTTCTGTCAGGATCTGCTTCTCATGGAATGAAAATAATCCCTTCTTACCCCCAATAGTTATGGATGACCGTTCTTACCTCATCCCAGTGCACCAATCAGGTGCCACTTAACATATTCCCCAGACATCTTGAGAAATTAGATCAATTCCCCTTTGCCCATTAAAAGGCTCATAAACAGTTGCAGCATCGAATTAGTGCTGGTAGATTTCTCCAACTTGGAACATGTTAAAATGCACAGTTGGGTAAGAAGAATCAATTAGGGCCAGGCAGGGTGTTGGAAGTTAAACAATGTGTCTATCTTCTGATTCTACACTGTGCAAAGGGTGTGTGTGTGTATGTTTACATTTCAGTTCAGATTTAAAATCACTCGTGTGTACAGTTTGTATAATTCAATCCGTGATTGGAGCAGAAACTACCCACAGAGTGAGACTGTTATTGTTTGAAGAGTCAGGAAAGGCTTGTATTTGTAACTTCGTAAATTGTAATTAAGCATATTGCAGCTTTCCTATCTCCTCAACCTTGATCCTCTGAGCTTAAATTTATATGGGAGATGAAGAATCATTCAGCAAATAGATTCTGCATCCAAATAATCATAATCCGGGTAAAAAAACACCAGACCTGGCTAGAAGCCTCTGCTCCCAAATTCATTAGACAATTGACAATTTTCCAGCATTTTTTCCCTGCCTTTTACACACTTTCTAGCTATAGGCAAACAAGAATGCTAAAGGAGATAATATAGAGTAGAGGTTATTAACCTAGGGGTCCATGGGCCCCCCAAGGGGACTGTGAATAGAATTCAGGAGGTCTATCAATTTCAATGGTGAGGAAACTTACAACTTTATTTCCACTGCCCTCTAATTGCAATGCATTTATGAATATAGGGAACTTATCACAGTAGTGTCAGCTGTGCCTGTGGCTTTATCACTGTAGAAATCACAGTTATTTTCATATCATAATATACTTGTTGCCAATATCCCGTTTCACTCGACACTTCTTCAAATTTATGTTGGACTCACTGTTAGACTTTATTTAATGCATTAATCATGAGGCTCATGCAACATCACATTTTTAAATATTTTGATAACACAAATACAATTGGTTTCCTTTGTAATCCTGTGTATATGCCAAAGGTTGTCAAGAGCTTAAAAATGTCCAAGAACTCCAAGTCTTGAGAAAAGCGGGACAGCCATTCCTAAGAGGCTCTGTTGGCGGGTCCAGTATGGATGGGCTAACCCCAATTAGACTTCCTCTGCTTTCCCATCGCAGTGCCTAAAAGTCGACCAGCAAGAGAGTCCATTTTGAGTCTGATATTTCTTCATACACGCAATTAACAGCACTCAGGAAATTAATTCATAATATGAAAATATATATATAACTGACAACAAAACAGTTACTATTCCCAGTATTCCATCAAGTATCTTACTTAAAATCTCATTTAACCTTACAAAAAAAAATGAATGGCTGCTATTATTTTCCCCATTTGATGGATAAGGAGATTGAAATTCAGGAAGTTTAAGTATCTTGCCCAATAATACCCACTAGACTCTTTCTCAATTAAAGTCAACTAGATTCTGGGAGTTATTTTTATTTGATTACTCTTTCACCCTTGATAATATGATGAGAAGGAAGGATGGGAAAAGACATCTAGACTAGCAGTTTTCCAAGAATGATCTGCAGAACCCTGGAGGTCCCTGAGATTTTTCAGAGGGTCTGTGAGGTCAAAACTGTTCTCAGAATAAGTATATATTATTTGCCTTTTTCATTGTGTTAACATTTGCACTAAAGGTGCAAAAGCAACAGGGGTGGAATGGGGGTTAAAACTTCTGTGCCTCTGGGGCGCCTGGGTGGCACAGCGGTTAAGCGTCTGCCTTCGGCTCAGGGCGTGATCCCGGCATTATGGGATCGAGCCCCACATCAGGCTCCTCTGCTGGGAGCCTGCTTCTTCCTTTCCCACTCCCCCTGCTTGTGCTCCCTCTCTCGATGGCTGTCTCTATCTCTATCGAATAAATAAATAAAATCTTTAAAAAAAAAAAAAACTTCTGTGCCTCAGTGTCAATTGAAACTATGGTATCAAAGGGAATTATTGGTTGGCATTGCATGCTTTGTCAGCATTTCCGCACAGAAGAGAGAGAGAAAGAGAGAAAGAAAGTGAAAGAAAGAGAGAGAGAGAGAGAATGTCAGTTTCACTTACAAATGTCCTTGATGAAGCAATGAAATTTTGAAAGTTAATACTTTTAATATATATCTTGACTCTTGACTGTACATATTTTAATACAAATAACATCTCTGCATACCAAAGAACAATGCGTATCCAGAAGCAGGGGTTGGCAAGCTTTGGTTTGGGACCACATCTGACCTGACCTGCAGCCCACAAAGCCTAAAATATTTGCTTTCTGGCCTTTACCCTCCCCCCCCACCCCAAATGCCAGCAGGAGAAAAGCAATTTTGTGACCACTTGAATTATGAGTTTCACTAGCTGCATTTTTCAAGACACACTATTTTTCCTTGAATGAATACAGACAAACTCTGGTTATTCAGAATTGGTATCTCAGACATTTTCTCAGAAATGAATGAAGTGTCACTTCAAGGAAAACAATTGGTACAATTTATTGCCAGTGGTACAATGTGAACTTTCATGGGGAAAATGAGAATTCTGGAAAACTTGAGTTTGTCACCATGAAATTGACAGCTTCCAAGTACTTAAACACTTTTAGAATGAGATTGGTGCTGTTAGTAATGAATGTTATTTTTTTATTTTGTTTAATGAGATATGTCCCTACTCAGAAGATCTGCATTACACTGTGAATCAGTATATTCTAAAAGATTATGTGATTCTACAAAATTGGGCATGGTAAAATATCCAAGTGCAAGATAGACCTGTCAATGATAGGAGGATAAAATTTACATATTTTGGATATTAACCTTTTTTGGATATATCATTTACAAATATCTTTTCCCATTCAGTAGGTTGCTTTTTTATTTTGTTGGTTTCCTTCACTGTGAAAAGCTTTTTATTGTGATGAAGTCCTGATAGTTGATTTTTGCTTTTGTTTCCCTTGCCTTAGGAGACATATGGTGACTGATGGTAGCTACACTTGCGGCAAGCATAGCATCATACATAGAGAAGTTGAATCACTATGTTGCATACCTGAAAGTAATGTAACATTGTGTGTACTTAAATGAAAAAATTAAATAAAAATAAAAACTGGTACTTTGAATTTTTTCGAAATATATATATCATAAAATTTACCCCTTTTAAGTATACAATTCAATGCACTGAAGTATACATGCAGAATTGTGCGTTAGCACAAGAACCTAATTCTAGAACATTCCTAACAGCCCAAAAGGAACCCCTTTTCTTTTTTACAGTGGATCGCCATTACCACCCACAGTGGTAAGCTGCCATCAGTCTACTTTCGTTCTCTATAGAGTTGCTGTCTCTGAATATCTCACATAAATAGAATCACGAGGTATGCATTCCTTTTTGACTTGTTTCTTTCACTTATAATATTTGTAAGGTTCATACATACTGTAGCATGTATGAGTACTCCCTTCGTTTCCATTGTCAGATAGTATTCCATTCCATAGACATACCACATTTGTATCACCTTTCACTAGGGGAAGGACACTTAGGTTGCTCTCACTTCGAGGCCATCATGAATAATGCTGCTATGACCACCTGCATACCCATCTTTGTGTGGACATATGCCTTCATTTCTCTAGAATGATACACAGGAGTAGAATTGCTGGTCATATGGTAACTCTGTGTTTAATGTTTTGATAAACAGCCAAGGGGCTGTGTCATTTTACCTTCCTACCAGCAACAAGTGAGAGTTCCAATTTTTCCACACCCTCCCGAACCCTTGGCTCTTGTCCAATTTATCATAACTATCACAGTGGGTGTGAAAACCTTACAGTGATTCTGATTTACATTTCCCTAATGAGTAATGATGTTGAACATTTTCATGTGCTTATTCATCATTTGTGTATCTGCTATGGGGAAAAATCTGTTCATATTCTTTTTTTTAAGTTTTTATTTTACTCTCAGTTAACATGCAGCATTATCTTAGTTTCAGGTGTGCGCTTCCACACACCACCCGGTGCCCACTGCAACAAGTGCCTTCCTTCATCCCCGCCACCGATTTCGTCCATCCCCCACCCACTTCCCTTCTGTTAGCCATTGGCTTGTTCTCTAGAGTTGAGTCTGTTTCTTACTGTCTCTCTCTCGTTTTCCCCCTTTGCTCATTTATTTTGTTTCTTAAATTCCACATATGAGTGAAACCATATGGTATTTGTCTTTCTCTGACGGACTTTCTAGCTTAGCATTATACTCCCTAGCTCCATCCATGTTGTTACAAATGGCAAGATTTCATTCTTTTTTATGGCTGAATAATATCCCATTGTATATATACCATATCTTCTTTATCCATTCATCTATCAATGGACACTTGGGCTGCATCCATATTTTGACTATTATAAATAATGCCGCTATAAACATTGGGGCGCATAGACCCCTTTGAATTAGTGTTCTTGTATTCTTTCGGTATATACCTCGTAGTGTGATTGCTGGATCCTAGGGTAGCTCTATTTTTAACTTTTTGAGGAACCTCCATACTGTTTTCTGCAGTGACTGTACCAGCTTGCATTCCCATCAACAATGCACAAGGGTTCTTTTTTCTCCACATCCTTGCCAACACCTGTTGTTTCTTGTGTTGTTGATTTTAGCCATTCTGACAGGTGTATATTCGAATTCTTTACCCACTTTAGAAGACCATTTATTTTGAAGTACTTACAGACTAACAGGAAGGTGCAAAGACAGTACAGAGACCAGTGGATTTTAATGTAACAGAGTAAGACAATTTTATTGATCTGGTTTCAGATTTCAGATTGCAACTACTTTTTCAGAAATTACCACTCATTGAGTTTTGGTATGGTATCAAAGAACAAAATCCACAACTACCTTACAAGTTTATTAACATACTCCTTACTTTTCCAACTATAATCTTTGTGAAGCCCAGTTGTCTTTATGCACTGCGAAGAAAATAGTATTTTGCAACAATTGAATGCAGAAGCACGTATGAGAATGCAGCTGTTTGCTAAAAGATTTTCAAAACCCTAATGTTACACTTCTCATGAATTTATTGAGGGCAAATGTATTTACTGGGGGAAAATATGTTAACGTATAATGGGCTCTTATTTTAATTTTAAATGAATGAATCATCATTAAATTTTTCTCAGTTTTCTAATATGGAAGTATTGATATAAGCTACATGACCAGAAGCTCTTTGGGATCTTCAGTCATCTTAAAAATATAAAGGAGTCCCGAGACCAAAAAGTGTGATAATCGCTGACCTAAGCCCCTGAGAAGACAAAGGGGGGGGGGACACAGGGCCCCAGGAGATGAGGACAGCACTGTCCTCCTTAGGGGAGAGAGTGGCTTATCTGAAGGGAGACAGGGTCAGGGAGGACTTGCAGGTTTCCTTATGGATACACTATCCATGTATGCAAAGAGCTACTTACTTATGGGAGCTACAAAGGAAGAAATCATGCGACCTAGTTCTCTGGGTACCAAGTGCAGTGCTCTACAGACAAAGAAAATTCAGATCCACAACTTATTACTATACAACATTCAGGCTCTGGGGTCTTCACCAAAACACCACCCTGGGGCTCTTTGGCTATTTGGGTGGCTTCTCCCAGCTCAGTCAGGGTTCCCAGGTATCCTTCCTTTTACAGTGATCCCAACTACTGGGGTTCGTCCCTCCAAACACCTGCACAGCCCCTCCCATCTGGCTGCAGGTGCATGTAGTCTCCTCGGGCGTCCCTTCCTTGTTCTGCATAAAAGGAAACAGGTGTCCTTGAAAATGATGCTTTATTGCTAAACACTGCTGGGAAACAGCGAAGGGCAGTACGAGCAAGGGACCCATGAGGGAAGACTGTAAGCCTCCACTCAAGGCTGGTGAGGCCCTGCTCCACACAGAAGGATTTCCTGCAGGCCCTTCTTTTACAATGACAGGAAGAATATTGGCTCTGGCATCGGAAATCTAAATCCACGAACTGACTCTGCCAGCTTCATTTAGCCTTTCAGATTCTCGTTGCCTCATCGACAGTATGGGGGTTATGGATTCTTCTCATATTAATTGAGGAAATACTTATGCAGGTGTTTTTAAATACAAAACTCTATCACTGTTATTGTTATTAAATCTAAAAGCACTTTTTTGAACCTAACTCAATAGGTCATTATAAGTATTTCAAGAATGAACACGAATGTCTTTGACCATGGGGTAATGCAGTATAGAAACGTAAAAGATTCTACGTGTCATTGTTAATATATACACTTGGAAATCAAAAGAGAGCATTCTATACTCTCATCATTCTCTGAGCCGAGGAGACTTGAGTTTGATTAATTTAAATATTAAATGTTTCTTTTTTTCCCTCTAATGGATTTCTCTCTGAAATACGGATATTTACTTTCTTCATTTCATTTCACAATTTGCTTAGAACCACAATACAAACAAAAAACATTAAATAAAGTAGCTGAAAGTCTTGTGATTTAAAATAATAGTGATGATGATGATGGTGGTGATGATGGTGGTGAATGAAAGTGCACATCACTTTGGGGGAAAGGCAGCCTGAAGGGGGAAACACCCCAGTGCAGCCACAGAACAAGTGAACTGTGTATGCGGTGCTGGCTTTCCCCACGTGCCCTGGCAGCAAGCATCCAGGACTAAAGGTAACAGATTTTCAGAGATGTGATTTCTCAGGGGAAAATTTTAGGTCACCATGCCTTAAATGTAGGTGATTGTATTGGAAGAAAACATTCAACTTATTTCAATCATCTGGACTGTGTGGAGGAAGAGAATCAATTTCTAAGTTAACCAGGTCCCAAACCGTATACAGCTGTGTAGATTAGTTTCCACGTCCTGGAAATGCATTCTTCCACAATGAGGAAACACGTGTGGACTTGAGTAATGAGAGAGATCGTTTCTGTCCAAGAAAGCTCCCAGAGTAGCATCTGTGTCCTGCGGAAGAATCAGGCTGCAGACAGACAGGCAGGAGTTTGACAATTACAGACGGCACCCTACTTTGCCAGACAGAGCTTTCTGGAACGCCCCCGTGAAATGCTAATGTTAAGGGTCAGAAACAGGCTTGCTTTTTGCAAAAGCTGATTACAAGAGAAAACAACAAAAATATTATCATTTTCCTAATTACACTTTACATTTCAGAGACAACTCCTGACATTTTCTTTACAGCGTAAGGGTTTGCTGTTCCCAGCATCCCTATTCATTTCCTTCATTCTCTCAACTATCCTATGAGCTCAGCTACACATAAATATGCATCTCGGCTTCCTAACACGAAGGCCAACACTTTCATTTTTTTGCTTCCCATTCATTAAAGAAATAAAGGAAAACTGCAACAAAACATTAAAGTAATTGCACCAAAAAACACACTGAACAAAGATGGAAGGAAATTAGACCATGCGTTACCAACCATACTTCGTAAGATCCCTTGAAAGGCACTGCATTAATTCCAAAAAGTCTTAATTTGGCATATGCAAAGCAATTTAGGGCAGTCAAGATGTAATTATGTAAGTAAATATTTCCAAAAAGCTAAATGTATGGAATTTCAAGGGACTTTGCCGGGATTGTCTAATTGATGTCATTCTCATTCAGAGACCTTAATAACTTCGGGACAGCCACCAAGATTCTTCACATTCCTGAGCCTGATACAGAACACAGGCCTATAGGGCTCGTTCTCTTCTCAAAACCTGAGTTATACCAACTGTCCGCTGATTCGAGTCCCACCTGCCTGGTTCAGTAACTGATTTTTAAATGGAATACCATTTGACATGACTTTTTTAAAAAGGGTGTTCTTGAGTCACTTCATAGAGGCAAAATATGATAACCTTATTAAATTACCTGCCCTTGTAGACGGGGTAATGTAGCAGGCCTGTCCCCCGAAGGCCTGGATTGAGACAAGATGCATGGAGAAAGCAACCACAATCTATCGTGTCCGGCTTCAAGGTGAGACTGACGTGCGGAAAACTTTCCTGTCAAAGCCCTTAGAGGAAAACGGACTCCTCTGGAAGGGCTGAGGCAGTAGGAAAGGCAAACTTGAGGCTTATTTTTAGTATCCCAGAGTTAATTTTAATGAGAACGCAGTTTGAACTCTAGGGGGTGCTAAAAGGCCTGGGGTTCGAGTAACTGAACTTAGTAGGTAATGATCATTGTCCCGCGCACGAGATTTTGTGGTCATTTCGTTGACCAACTTCAGAAGCTGACACATCAAAAAACTGGAGCATAATAGAAAGCATTCAATAAGCATTTTCTTGGGGCACCTGGGTGGCTTAGTGGGTTAAGTGTCTGTCTTCGGCTCAGGTCATGATCTCAGGGTCCTGGGATCGAGCCCCTACTCAGCGGGCAGCCTGCTTCTCCGTCTCCTCCCTGCTTGTGCTCTCTCGCTGTCTCTGTCCCTCTCTTGCAAATAAATAAATAAAATCTTAAAAAAAGAAAAAAAGTACTTTCTTACTTCTTAGAGGGAGAAAGAGAATTATTTTCCCTAACCTGACAAAAAGATCCAGGTCCAAAGCTGGTGAGTGCCAGGAATCTGGGTAGACACTTTCATGGACTGTATCTTGTTTAATCCAGCCAACAGTCCCCTGGGGCAGATATTTTTCGTCCCCCTTTTACAGATAAAGAAATCAAAGCTCAAAATGTTAAATAACTTGTGTAACTTCTTTAAGTTAAATTTAACAGTTTTTAAATAGCAAGCCCTCAGGATGTTTCCCAGCAAGGCCTTCACTTGAGAAAATGGGGCATAAAGTGAAAACAATTATCTTTAGGACCAGGCACCCACTTTCAATTCTAGGCTTCTTAATTTACTAGCTGAGGGGCAGAAGGTGAATCACTTCTGAATTTCAGTTTCCTGAAGTGAAAAATAGGAAAATCACTCCTATATGTTAAGGCCGCACCGAGTACTCAAGATAGCTATGCTTTCCAACCCATAGACACATGCACATAAACAGAAACACACTCTCCCACAAACAAAATTTGCATGTTCGCATGTGTGTATCACAGAACCTGGCTCAGAGTAGGAGATCCGCTAATTACAAATGTTTTATCGATTTTACTCTGTCCTTCAATGAGCTAAATTGGTTTTGAAAATGAATTTACTCCTACTGGGTGCTGGATGTGTTGGACCTTTATTTTTTTTCCCTTTTTTCCTGAAGTTAAATTCTATTTATCTGAATATATTCTTAACCTGGATTAATAATCATTTCCATTTCATATGTTTACCAACTTTGCAACTTAGAATGAAAGCAAAGGCAGCCAAGAAACCAGAACAGTCTGGTTTTTAAATAGCTGGCAAGGGAGCACTGTGATTTGAGAAAATAATACCATGCATATCAGAGATAACTTTTCCAATGTACTAATTATTACTTTTAATAATTAGTATTTTTTAAAGCACCCGAGTATTTTTAGCACTTATCCATTTAAGCTGTTTCTGTGTCTATATTTGCACCACAGATGGAAACTGAGGTCTGAGTAATCCGGGCTCATCATCTGTTTCCAGTTTGGCTTTGTTTTGAAATATTCCATGGCATTTGGGTTTCGTACCAATGAAAGCAGTGTAGCAGATCCCTCATAGATGCTCACAAGGCAGGGCTTACTGCCCGTCTCTTCCAACTCCTTGATTTACACGTGAGGAGACTGAGAGCCAGGGACGTACAATGGCTTCCCCTAGGTCAAATTGCTAGCTGGAATGAATTCAGGACTGAAGAAGTGCCAAGTTCAGGGCTCCTTCCACTGCTTGTGGCCAAGTATCTTAGCTGGGGCAGACAGTGGGCTGGGAAAATACTCCGGACATGGTGCTACTGTAACTTCAAAGCATGTTAATAAGATTTCATTGGGGCCCATCTCCTGCACGATGCTAACCTTCCCTTGCCTCATCCTTGAGAGCTATGGAAAAAAAAAAAAAATTCCCTGGCACCTAAACTCTTCCTGAAAGCTTTTCTCTTTGGATTAAAATATTTCAAATCCTTAGACACAAGTGTGACCTAAAGCTCCCAGGCTATTCTTTCATAAAAGAAGATTATAAATCATGAAGCTAACCCTTTCTGCAAAATCTTATCTTGCATGGTTACACTAAGATATTTCTTTGAGGTTAAGAACATATTTTCTCTGTAGAAAGCATTCCTCTGACTGCTTTCGAGATGACTTTGCACGTATAATGTGTGCACTTCTGCTGGGGGCAGGATCAATATCTGCTCCCCAGAAAGGCTACCGGTCAGACCCTTACTACATGAAGTTTAGGTTGCAAGGGACATTACTTGGACCTCAATGTTTTTGCAGCAGGGAATCCTGAACCCACTGGGCTGGCATCCACTCTGGCATCCGGTCTTGCTGCTTGAGATCAGAGATAGACTTGCATAAATTAATATATAGTGGAGCTTTGGACAGAAGAACAAATAGACATGTCCAGTGGCAGAGACGCGTGGTGTGGATATGACAGGATGTGTGCGTCCACATCTTCCCAGATGAGGTGGTTCTGAGTCCCTACAGAGAGAAGGCTTCCGTTTGAATGAGTCACGGTCTGAGAAACTGTATAAGGACACAAGCAGTGTGCTCTGTGGCTCAGATGGAAAAGTGGGATAAAATGCCATCTTCCCCAAATTTTGCCTTCACAGCTCAGCTTGGGGTCTGGTGTTCTGACGTCCCAGTCTAGCACCAGCAGGAAACAGCTGTGGCCACAGAGGCAACATGGTAACATGCTGAAGAGTTAACGAGAGGGGTCGGCAGAAGAGCAGGCACAGATCTGCTCCAGGGCGAATGTGCTCGGCCGCCCGGGGACAGCTGCAAGGAAATTTGATGACTCTACGTGGGCTCTGCTAGAATGAGTGTCATTGTGTCCAGAGGCTGGAAGGCCTGGGGCCATGTGCACTTCGTGTCCAGACACAGAAAATGGCAAGCGGAGTTGTAGACAGCCCTCTTCTACTAGACCGCAGCAGCAGCAGCAACAAAGACGGCTTCAGCTAATCGATATGCTGGAGCTGTCCACATTTGAAGCTCAGCACATCTTTTGATTATACTCTTGTTGGCGAGCAGATCCTATTCTAATGATTTGCTTTCTGTGCTTGTACAAAAGGGGGCTCTAACCCCTCCTCTCCTTGGGCTTTTCTCCATCCCCCCGAGGCTTCCCCACGTCCCCATCGTGTCCTCCCATGGGTCCTCGGGACACTTGAGTTCATCTCCCTTCTCCCTCCATCTGGGTCTCTCTCCCTCTCCCTCCTCCACCTTCTCTCTCTTTACTCACTTCTATGCCCCAGTCTCGTTTTGTTTTGCTTTGTTTTCACATCCAGAGGCTACAGCTTTTGCAGCTTTCGATTTAAGCCAGCTGAGCATCCTAGGCATTCCCGGCATCCGGACGGTATTCAGCGACAGAGAGAAGGCAGCCCCGGCACCCAGTAGGTCTTCGATAACACTCTTGAATTGGTTTGTTGACTGAAAGGGAATTTCACAGATTTTGAGCCGGGGGACTTTCTACGTCAGAGCAGCCCAAGATGGCAGGAACAGCAAGAGACGGTGAGTTTCCTGCCCCCGGACGTTGGCAGGTTGGTGGCTCGGGTAGCAGCACTCTGAATAGCATCGAAGAGTCGGCAGCTGGGTGCAGCAGGGGGGCCGCATCGAAGCAGCACTGTGCCTGCAGTCAGCATACGCATGGGAGCCTCGAGTCTGTCCCCAATTCACTACATAAGTCCAGTCGATTCCCTACACATCTCTAAGCCTCTGTTTCCTCGTCTGTAAAATATCGGTCATGATACCAATGCTTCCACCTCAAGCAGCCCAAGAGACCCTCTGGATAAAGTGCAAAGAAAAAGCACTTGAACCGCAAAGGATAGCGTAAAGATGGGGCCTAAGAATTTTGTGCCCTCGGTCGTCTACACAGTGTAGCACCTAATAGAAACTACGAGCGGGAATTCAATGAACTTGAATGAGATTATGACCCTGACGTAGGACAGGGAAATATACGTCAGATTAAAAGGAAAGAAAGATGCATGAAATCTGGAGTCACAAGGGAAGGACGGACCACAGGTTTTACACCTCAATTCAAAATGGTTCTCTGGGGGAAAAAAAAAAACAAAAAACAAAACATATTTTTTTAGAAGGCTCTTGGAGAGTCTTTCCTAGAATGGTTTTTAAAAAAATAACAACATCTTTAGAAAGGCCCTCAGAGCTTATTACTACAGACAATTATCGAGCATCTACTGTGTGCCAGGCACTCTGCTAAGAGCCAGAAATACCAGGCTGGCTGAAGCCAGGCCCAGCGTCCAGAAGGCACATGGTTGTGGGAACATGGGCAGCGGGCCTGGCTGCTGCAGAAAGGTGAGGCAGGCGCAGAACAGGAGCATTCCCCTGGCCACTCACTACCTCTTTCTTGCATGAGTCATCATTTCAGGTTTTCATTTACTGAAACAGACACTGTTACTCTTAAAAAATTATTTGTAATTCTGAAAGTGAGATTTTCTTCCTTTTTTTTTTTTTTTTTTTTGGCAAGTCAAAGGAGGGGCTGGAATTCTAAAACATGGTATTCTTAACAAAAAAAAAAAAAGAAAGAAAGAAAGAAAGAAAGAAAGAAAGAAAGAAAGAAAGAAAGAAAGAAAAAGGAAAAAAAAGAAAAAGAAAAAAAAAAAGCTTTGGAGGGATTGCTAAAGTCTTTGAGAGCCCAGCCTCAAAACTTAGTTTTAGGAAGTAAGAAAAAAATAATAGATATATTTATTACTATGTATCTTCTTACAAACTGAATTTAAGAACAAGTCAATCACATTTGTAAGTATCAAATACGGTTTGTTTTGTGAGACATTCCTCATTCTTCCGTAAGCTTTTTCAATTCAAAAAGTATATTTTTGAAAACTGTTACAAAAAAGAAACTGCACGTTTCTCTTTTTGCTTAGGAGGCATTTTTTGCAAACCCTGGAAAAAGTCCGTGAAAAAATGTTTACTACAATTGAACAAATAGAAGAAGCTGAATCATATGCTTAACTCAGCAGAGGAAATATGGCTCCTGGTCAGCCACCATCCCTCCTTGGTCTCGGCGTTAGCATTTAAACAGCTTAACACTGCTGCGGTGTTGCTGAGGCGGCTTGAACCCAGCCCGTTGTTTAAAAAGCACGTCACTGGACGTTGTGCTATGCGTGTAACGCTAGTGCAGTGTAGACACTAACGCAGCCCTTTGCAGATGCAGACCCAGCAGCAAACTGACTGGAGAAGTCGCCAAGACCAAGGCCAAACAGAGAGAACCTGTCTGAGAACATGGCCAGGCGTAATTATGATGTAGCCAGAAACCTATACTTGAGTGATTAGAGCACTATAGCGAATTTCAGCCGTTTTATTATTATTAGAAGAAACTCATCGATAATGTAGAAGGAAATGGCAGGTCATCTGGCCCTTGAGAGTACTTTATCCAGTTGAGCAGTCAATGTTTCTACCACTTCCTGAGAGAGGCAATCCCACGATCTAATAATGGCTATTGCCAGGAATCTGTTTATTCCTGGTGGTCAGCTGACATTTTTCATATTTCACTTCATCCTGTGACTCTTAGAAATTTCATCCCCTTGGAGCACTCTTAGGATCAGCCCTAGCCATCTTTCTCTCTGCCCTGCAGGAAGAAAAAGTAGACTAAAAATGATAGCACATACAAAGCAAGACTCAACCTTAATGAGATTCCAAATTATAGTGAGCATTTCTGCATGCTTGCACTTCTAATTGCTTTTGATTCTTACGACATTATGAGGTAAAGGTACGAAAGGGTATAAATTGTTTTATTCATGAAGAAACTGAGGCAGAAAAAGGTTAAGTCATTTATCCAAGTGAAGTCATTGTGAAGCTAGGGATTCTGCAAAACCAAGGGGACTCTATAAAGTTCATTACGAAATTGTCAAATGCTAATCCGAATGGCTTTAAAGCTGTGGATGCAACTTTACTGTTAGTGTAACACTTTCTAAGCCCTGCGGGAGTGTCTTCTAAAAGCACCGTACCAGGAAAAGAACGCTGATTAGTCACCTAGAGGTCATATTGCTTTTCTTGCCAATTTTCTACTTTTTCACCCCAAATTGTACCAAAAGAAGGGAGTCATCATAATAGACAAGGGACGATTGTGGATTGGCAAAATGTCTTTTCTGTGTTTCAGATTCACTACATATTTTCCACTGTGGATTTCCCTTGTAATGAGGTCTAGTTCCAACTCATAATATTAATAATGGATATCTGCACAGAATTTTAGAATATACAAAAGACTTTTAAATGTTCCCTCACGAGTTATCACTTCCACACTGTGAGGCAGACGATCGGTTTCATTATCCACAGTTCGCGGGTGAGGACAACAAGGTTTGGGGACACCAAGCCCCTTTCTTCAGATCACACAGCTCTGAAGCCAAATCTGTGCAAACCTCTTGTTCTTCCTGCCACATTACACTCCTGCTCATTTGTATTCACTGATCAACTTCTGAAGGTTTGAGATGGCAGCCAAAAGCCAGGTGCTGAGAGAAACAAGCCCAGGCTTAGCTATTTTCTTAACACAACTCCTCACACATCCCATCCCCTTCCACTTGCTTAGGTCCTTGGCGGTTTAAATGCTAGGTTATAATTGGTGATAATTTTGTTCCAATTAAATGGAAATCTCAAAAAAGTAGAGGAGAGCAAAAGCAACGTCTCGAAGTCCTTGCAGCCACACAATTCAATAATAATCTGAATTACCTTTTGCACAGTACTATGCCGCAACTGGTTTTATTTTGCATCTGACATCTTGATGGCTATGGAAAGGGCCCGTTGTTGGGAAGAGTGGCACTGGAAGAGAACTCCATTCATTAAAATGACAGCATGCTTCCTCTGTCATGGACTCAGAGTCTCACGCACTAGGAAGCAATAGCCAAAAGGTGCTGAGAACAAAGGCGATCTGACGGGTGACTGTAGATTAGCTAGCATGGAAGCCTCACCAAGATAAATAGAAGTTACTTTCATCGAGGATGAAATAAAATGGTTGTTTTGTTTTGGGGCTGTGGAAGATGATATAAAGTTAAACCTTCTGCCAGAAGAGCTTCAGGAAAAGTAGACTGTCAGACAAATTGAATTGATTTCTTTATGGAAGTAGCTGAAAATAGAGCATGCCCATGAATCCACTGCAATTTTCTTACACTTTAGAGTGGGCTTTCAAGAAGGGAGGATGGGAAGACCCACAGAGCCGAGGAGGTATTCGTTTCTGGGGCAGGCGCGTAAACCCAGTTAGCAGGGCTGGCTCGGGAAGCCACCGCTACTTCCTGCCCCTACATTTCCATTCCTCTGATCCCTCTACACATCCACCTGCTAAGTTTAATGGCACTTGTAACACCTTACCTATGTGTAACGATCCTTGATTTAATAGTGCTAGCAGGGCATTTGGAGTTCCCTGAATGAAAGGCAGTGGAAAAGTACAAAACAGTGTTATTATGTAGGTTAATGAGCAGGTTGTTGGCAGGCAAAGTGAAGAGGCTCATAGAAAATGGCACCCAATCTGCATGCAGAGAAGGAACAATGGCGTTCTCTTGGGGCTCCGTGCTCAGGCCAATCCTATTTATTAATAATAGGCACGGTAATACTTTGATATTCTTTAGTGAAATGTACTCTGGGAGTACAAAGTGCTTTCCCTGCATTAACTTATTAAGCCTCCCTACTTCTTCGGGAAATGGGAGGTGTAAAGTGTTATTTTCTCAGTTTCATAAATGGAGCAACTGAGGCACCAACAGCTAGCTATCTCTTCTCAATTTCTCCCAATTGGGCAATGAGGCCAAGGATTAAAAATAGTGGAGGAAAGGCTATTTTAAGGGTATTTTTAGCCAATGAGATCATGCTTATTTCCTAAATTTCTTTTTTCTTTTTTTCTTTTTTCTTTTCTTTTTTTTTTTTTTTTTTTTTTTTTTTTTTTTTTTACCGTTGCTATGATTTTAAAAAATAAGAGCGTGCTGTATATGCTTAGGGTCATGGAATGCATCAAATTCGGTAAAAAGAAAAGAAGATGAATAATCTGATGACTGAGATCACACACAGCACACTATTGGAGGCATCATGGTGTTTTAGATAAGTGCCTTAATTTTCTATGTATCAATGTACCTGCCTTTTAAATAATTAGAATGAACTTCATTACCTCCTTTGATGTGTCTCAAATGGAAATAAGCAGAGTGGGGCATGAAGCCCAGCCTAAGATTCTGCCTTGGGGAAGGAAAACTTTCATGTTGAATTTCTGTTGGGAAAGATACTCTACAGGGCCATTGTTGCTTATAGTCTCAAGGACCCTGGGCTCAAAAAGAGAGAGAGATGAGAAAGAAGAAGCTGTGGCTTGAAAAATTATGGCCAGGGTGATGGTGCTAGAAAACACTGATGGTAAGAACAGGTGTCTGTGGATGTGAGCCGTACTGTCTTTGAGAATCGTTTGGTTTTGACAGTGGGTTATTCATGTGCACGCATGCACAGGTGTGTGCATTTGTGAGTACACCATGTGTGAACTTGATCTCAAATTTGCCCTCAGTGCCAGCAGGCAGGCAGGCTGTGGGCACAGCTCTCCCTTCACTGCACAAGAGGCAGATAGGGAAGGTATGCTGCTGGAGGACATGTGGCTTAAGGCAACCTTTGCTGGGAAGAGCATCTGCATCTGTGACCTTGGAAGGGAATTCTCCTAGTGGGTGGTGTAGTGATTCACTGCCTGAACACCTGAAGGAAAGGCTCCTTTTGAGGTAAGACTGAAAACTGGAGCATAAGGGGACATGCCCCCTCCCTTTCCACCCTGGGAAATTTACAGATTTTTTTCCCTAAGGACTCCGGAATAATATGTAACACCTTGTTGTTGTTTTCCTGTTTCTTTTTCATGAAACCATCCCCAGATTTTCAGTTAAGTCTGTCCTCTCTATCCAGCTTTGTGTTGGAAAAACTGGAAAATTAGGGAGGCCAGGGAGGTGGCAATCACTTGGTGAGACAAAGGCTTATCTCAGATTAGTTTCTGCCTAATAGACTGCATCCCGTTGTCACATGAAGGAGACCCAGGGCCGCATCAAAGCTGCCAGAGGCGAGACCACTGAGAGCAGACCCAGGTGAGTTGAGCAGACCCCCGAGTTCTCTCAGGGGTGAGGGACAGAACACGGCGATTACATCTAGTGTCCCTGACAGCAAAGCACAAACATCTTTGCATAGTATGTGTGTAAATATATGCATACACATATGCATCTTAAAAAAATACCCACCACCTGAGAGGAATGACCCAGAAATGGTAAAAAAGAGATAGTGAGACAATAATAAGTCTTTTATCTTTAAACAGAATTTGGCAATTTGCTACTGTTAACCTTAAAAAATAAAAGTTATTTTACCAGCAAAAATGGGTTTATTTAGGAAAAGCAGAGGACTGCAATTCAGGACACGTAAGTTATGGCAAAACTATAGGCAAGTCCAACAAACAAAGAAGGAGAACACTACTTCATGAAGAAAGAGAAAGTGGGGAGGAGTTGTTTTGAAAAGAAGTCCAGTGGAGAAAAGCAAGAGTTGACAGCTTCTTGTAGGCTGAGGTGCAGGAGCCTGAATTTCCACTAGGAGATGTAATATACATCTTTTCCTGCAAATGGGTAGGAGGGGAGATGTAACTGACCATCCTTTCCTGTTGAGATTCTTCTGTTGGGGGCTCTGTAATTGACAGTTCTGCCTATAATTGACACTGAGTGGCACAGCTCCCCCTTCCAGTCTCTGGACTCCACTTTAGTGATGTTTCCCTTTAATAACTTTCACACTAGTGATATTACCTTCATTACTATAAATAGAAGAAATTCCATAGCATCATCTGTACCCCATATCTGATACAGTGTATTGCTTTGCATTGGTAGTCTTATGCAGATTACTATTTCCGGAGCTGGATTCCTGAAGGGCAGAACTGTCTTAGCTAATTTTGTGCATCTTTCCCAGTGTACCAAGCATACTTTGCATAAAGTCAGCCACAATGCATGTGGGTGATTTCATTACCTCAAAGATTCAGAAAAATACTAGATGGCACTAGCAACTCTGAGTGCAGATACACTTACCATATTTATGCCCATTTATAAAGTGTGGCAAAAAGGTAATGGAAAATGTCCAGGGAAAAACAATCAAACATTATATATTTAAATTAGGTAGAAATCATAAATTCTTACCTACACTATTATTCTACATTATTCAAGTTAAATAATGATATGTACTATCTACTCTCTCCTACCTACTCGCACACCAGATTCTTTACCACGTTGACAATATATCAGCATCTACGTGAGAGATATTATTAATGCCATTTTAAAAATAGAAAACATTGGGAGAGCTTAAGCAACTTGATCAAAGACCAAAGACTAGGAAGTAGCTAGGAGGACATGCACCTGATCCCAGATCCCATGCTCTTTCCAGCAAATGTAACATTACTGCCTCAATACTGCCATATAATTTGAGGGCAATGAAATTAAACCAATGGACACTATGTCGTTTACTTATTTGCTATGCCCATTGTTTATTGTCTGAGGTCTCCCTCCATAGGAATGAGCACCATGAAGGCAGGATGCTTGTAGTTTGGATCACCTCCTCAGCAGCGCTGGGCTCAGAGTACATACTCACCAGCCACACTGTGAATGAATGTGTCCAGCTGCTATTGCTGGAATTGACTTGAGCTTTGCAGAACCCTCCAGAAGATTCTCCTTACTCTGTGCATACATCTCATTCATGTACGTGTGTCTTTGTTTCCCTTTGCTGTTAAACCAGATCTGCTTCACCCAAGGGGATTGATTATCAGCATCCTTTGCCAAATCTGGTTCTGCCTGCCTTGCTCTTGCTTCCAAATTCAGTCTCATCCATACTAAAATTTCGTATCTCCCTTCCAGAACTTCCTACCCCTCTTCAATATTTTTCCCCATTTGCATTGTTACTAACATATCACATGGCTTTAAATTATTGATCTGTTTCTGTCAAGGGCAGGGATTTTGTTAGTTTGTTATGTTCAAGTTTGTGCAATGGTGCCTGGCATACAGTTTGTGCTCAAGTTATTTCTTAAGAGGATGAACAAAAGGAACCATTCTTTTCACCTTTAAAGACATCCAGATGAATATTACCTATGCTCTAAATGCATTTTAACAGTGCACTTGTTTTTTCTTAAATATTCTGCTATTATCATTAAATCAGCCTTCTGAACATGACTCTTCTCTGGGAGACTTACATGCAGTGGGCTACTTCAGATCTGGCATTGACTAAGGGACAGGCGGGGCCAGGTAGGGAGACATTGATAGGGGGCTACGTGACCAGGCTCACAGAAATCCCAGATGTGGAGAAATGTTACATACAAGATATTTTCATGATAGTTACAAACAAAACCAGAGATAAGGGAACATAATGAGACCACCTTGCTTGTCTTATATGTTACAGATAAAATGTTTCCATGATAGGCATGAATTAACCACTGAAATTTAATAAACTTTGAAGGAGAAGCATGGTGTTACCAGTGGTGATGTCAAGTACCCTGGTCAGTTTTCTGTAAGACTGACCGTAAAAGCCCTCAGTGGCAACCATCTGGGGCCCCTCTCATTGTAGAGGGCTTTTTATTCTTCTTTCCTTTCTGTTCTCACCTTCACTTAATAAACTTTCACTTCACTTCACCCTTTTGTGTCTGAGAGATTCATTCTTCAACTCCGTGAAACAACAGCCCTACAACCCAGCAACATGTTGGGAAACTAATCACAGGTGTAAAAGCCTTACCAAGTATGTAATCATTTTATGAGCCTTTCCACACCTGGCAAACTGGGTAGAGAAGGGCAGGGGCACTAAGTCACCTCACTTTACAAGTAAGGAGCTGAAGACTGAGCAGGCCCATCTGGTCCAGTTTACCAAGCTACCAGCTGCAGGCTGAGATTTGCGTTCTCATCACCGAATCCTATTGAAGCCTGGAGGAGGCACCATGCTCATTCCCAGTTTACAGACAGGATCTGAGGCCCCAGAACTGTTAGGTACTTTGCCACTATTCAGATGCCAAAGAGATCCCCGGTTTGCTTAAACTGCTATTCTGAGATATTAGGTTTATATCTGTGAGATGATAATGAGTGAATAGAGGAATACATGCATTCCTGATATTGCTACATTCCTACATGACTCAATTTCTCTTCTTACCATGCTACCTTGCCTCCCTATCTGCTCAGGGTCATTAGTTACACCATAGGATGAGACTTCTCCATTCCAGGCAGGGCTTCGATGTCTGGGAAGTCCTGTGGCCAGAGTGCGGAAGCAATTAGCACACACACACACACACACACACACACACACACACACACACATCTTCCTGCAAGGAAATGCAGGCTCTGCTGGTCATCCTCAAAACCAAAGCCTACAGCGCACAGGGATCCATTTTATAACCCTCTGTCTTGTCTTGTAAAAGCTGAGGCTACCCTTCAGGCGAGGATTCTTCTCATCTTGTCAAGAAAGAGACTCACTTTTCCTTCCAGGAGTGGTCAAAAGTCCAATCAATAGATTCCCGTGATCATTTTGCAAGCTGGGCTGAATTTAGATTTCATGAAAACTCCACTTTAACCACCTTGTGATTCTACTTAATGGCTTTTGTTTCTTCTCCTTTTGATCAATGTTTCTGTACATGCAGATTAAAATTAAGCATCCTAGTAAATTTAGGTGTTTCAATGATGAATCTGGAACCAAGTTACAGGGCATGCATTCCTTCAAGTAAAGCATTTTCGTTTCTTTTTGAGGCCAGGAACCCTGCAGGTGCTGGGGTAGATATGCTCCCCACCCATCCTCCCCTGTCCCTTGCTCACACTGCAGTCTTTCCCCTGGGAGAGAGGAAAGGGATACAAGTCCCTGCTTGTTTACTCAGATGAAATCCTGAAACAAAGGCATCCTTATCTCTGCAGGGTGTGGCACTGGCAAAGGGAAGGGGGTATGTGGTAGCAAGGCTCAGGCAAAAAGGAAGGAGAAAGAAACAAGAAGAGTGATAAAGAACAGTAAAGATAAAAGGATACAGACAGGAAATTAACCTGGAGGCTGGGGTGAGGTTGCAGGGGAAAAAAAGGAGAAAGGGTAATGTATCTTTAAAAACACAGTGAAAAGTAATAAATGTGAAGCAAGATGAAAAGTAAGTAAAGCAAGTAAGAACTTTCTAAGTCAAAGGAGAAGGTGAAGAGAGATTAAAATGTAATCAAAGCATTAGTAACTCAATTTTGTGTATTTGTTTTTAAAAATAAAATACTGCTCAGATACAACAAATTAACCTCTCTCCCTCGCCCCTGTGCTGTTTTGAAAATTGGTTGCTGAAGAAATAAGTAATTATCCTGTTACTCTCTGGATCAGGCCCTCACTTTTCCACACCAGCCCAGGGCCAGATTTCCTATTATTCTCCATGAAAAGAGGGATGTGTCCTTTCAGGGTACAGCCCCCCTCTTGAGTCCCTATCTATTTTTAATGACTACAATAAATTATATACCCTTCTTTCCTCCCCATGACATTTTGTCAATCATAATCAGGGTGGGTATGTTTACTATTATTATTATCATTATTATTTTCGGTGATAAACTATCAGAGCCCGGCTAGGTTGATAGAAAATCTATCTGTATCTTGGATGTCAGGATGGCATTGCTGATTACTCTGAAGAAACCTGCAGCAGTTGAGAGAAAATAATCATTGAAATCCAAAGGAGTAAGGAAGTAACATTTTTCCCCCCATAAAGGACAAGCTATCTTCTCTGGAAAGATCTATTTCAGCCACAAGCTGTTTGGGAATGCTCCAGAGAGACTTTTGGATTGTTCTTAGGAAGCAGCCTCTCCCCATTCTTGCCTTTGGGTCTAAGGAAGAAATAAAGCTGTTACAGGACTCAGAATAGACAGGTAAACCAATAGATGGGCCTTGGTTAAGCAACATTGGAACTGAAGGAAATTTTATGAATAAAGCCCTAAAGGTGGATCAGAGGAAGAAAACTGCTTTAACAACCTGTTTTCAGGGGAGGTGCCTGGTACTAAGCAGGTCTGGAGAGTGGGGATAGGTGAGAAATCTAAGATGCTTCCTCGAAGAGTGAGTCAGAGTGGAAACGAAAGCTGGGAAGTATGGATTCAAGTCTTAGCATAACTAAAAATGCCTCTCTTAGTCGAAATAGAACCAACATCTCCCTCCTCTCCAACTACCAAAAACGATTCTAGGTAAATAGCAGCCCAAGTAAATATTTAAGAAACAGCCTCGGGTCCTAATGGAATGTTAAGATTGTCTGAAGTATCATCTACATAAGCTTTTAAGTGTGCCAAGTATTAGATTTAGAATACTCCCAAAGAGAAGGGGATGTGCACTTTGGAATCCATGAAACTTTCCATTTTTGCAACAATGTATAATTACTTGCTTTACTTAAAGTAGAAAGTACAGTGTACCCATGCTACCCATGAACCCTTCTTCCCTGTGTTAGACTGAAAAATGAAGTAGTCTTTTATCTAAACCCTGTCTCTATCACCTTGGGAAAGTCACTGCTGAGTCTTGATCTTCTCTCTGGCACATTGGGAATAATGACATCAAACCTGTACTTTGTTATAGAAATCAATGACTTACACAATATTATAGGTAGTCCAAAAATGGTAGCTTCCATCCATTCATCCATCCATCCGTTTATCCACTCATCTAACACTTATTGAAGCATCTGTGGCAGACACTGTTCTGAGTAATTACGATTCACCTTTCATAAAGACAGTCTGGACTCCTTTCATTGCTTTGCTGGAGGGATTCGGGTAAGCCTTCAAGCACCAAACAAACAAACAAACAAACAAACAAACAAAAAAAAAAAAAAAAAAAACCACAACCCCATATTGATATACGTACAACATTATTGCAGCCCAGGTGTCAATAAGTAACTGTGGGAATTTTCATGAACATAGATGGAATCATTTTAGCAAATAAAAAGGCAAACTTGAGAATGATGGAATATTTGAAGCAGTTTCTGTAAAATTCTATCAAATAGAAAAAAAAAAGTAAAGTAGAATTCAGGCATGTTGTGGTAAGGCATGGTTCTCGGGATGTTTACTACTGCCTCAGTCCAAACAAAGTCCAGTGTGAGGAAGGAAAAAATTCACACTGGTTTCGCACGAGTTGGGAATCAATAATTCTTGACAATCACTTATTGGGAAAGCTTCAGCCCAGCAGGTCCTCTTGGCTAGGAGACTCAAGGCTCATAGGAGGGGAGTTTTGAGGGTGGACCTAAAGTCTTTCAATGAATGATCTCTGAAATAATCCTAGCTACTCCTTGGCACAAACCCTTGAAGATGGGAGTTCAGGGCCATCCAGTTCCCTCTCTCTAACACCGTCAGTCAGGGCTACGCAGGAAACATCATTACTCAGAATTTCACCTTGCAAATAAATAGTTCTGAACTGCACCCAGAAGCAATGGAATCTCTCAAAGACATTATCTGGAAATAGTCGGTGAACAGCACCTTAAGTCCCATTAATCATCCTCATGCTTACAGTACTTCTTAATGGCTTTTATGGTTTATCCTTTGAACGCCAACAAAGAGTGTGATTTTTCCTGGCTTATTCTATTAAACAGAAATCAATATCTAATATAAATGTGCCGACGGTAGGATATTTGGAAAGGCTAGGAATGAGCTCGTGCCCCAGTTTTATCTTGCCCTGGCCAGAATGGAGGGTGGGGACTGAAGATGAAAAGGAAAGGTAACTATGCTTGGTGCTTTCTAAGGAATCAGAATACAGCAGCTTCAGGAAGGGAGTGTGTGTGTAGCACCAGTCTGGATCTTTGGGGCTAAAGGATGTGGTCTTTGCTTTTCAAGACAGGTACAGTTAGGGAGGGGCTGCAACCGCAGACTATTAAAGAAAGTAAACCAGAAAGATGCTTAGTTTTCTCCAGGGAGTGATCTTTTTTTTTTTTTTTTTAAGATATTATTTATTTATTTGACAGAGATAGAGACAGCCAGCGAGAGAGGGAACACAAGCAGGGGGAGTGGGAGAGGAAGAAGCAGGCTCATAGCGGAGGAGCCTGATGTGGGGCTCGATCCCACAATGCCAGGATCACGCCCTGAGCCGAAGGCAGACGCCCAACCGCTGTGCCACCCAGGCGCCCCATTCAGGGAGTGATATTAATTCAGGAAGCATGACTGGCAGCGGCTGTCCTTGTGGGAGAAAAGAAGCAGGGGCTTTGCCTTGGAATTCTCTGACTAGCACTCACAACAGAAAGCTGGTGAAACCCCCAGCCACTTCTCCATGTGCCAAGAGGCAGCAGTAGCCTTTTAAAAGTGATGTACGCCCCGCACAGCGAGGAGCAGCGGCCACATTCTGCAGAGATGGATGTCCAAAATGGGAGCCCTGTCTTTTCAACCCGCAGAGAAGGTTTGAGCAGTTCCGTTCTGAAATCCATGGTCAGCATTTTTGATGGCAGTCACTGGCGGGAACCAAGCTGTCCAGAGAGGGGCTGGGGGGGAGAGAAAAGAAGAGAAGAGAAGAGAAGAGAAGAGAAGAGAAGAGAAGAGAAGAGAAGAGAAGAGAAGAAGAAAAGAGAAAAAAAGGAAAGGAAAGGAAAGGAAAGGAAAGGAAAAGAAAGGAAAGGAAAGGAAAGGAAAAAAGAAAAGAAAAGAAAAAAGAAAAAAACTGATAGAACACCTTCACCGAAGAAGCAGTTTTCTTAAATGGTGATGAAATCTTCCCTTGAATAAGGGTGAAAGAAAATGTGAGGCCTTCAGATAATCAAGAATTCAAGCGTGGTATCAAATAATGAACTGTGCGTAGAGCAGCACCCAGCACCAGGGACACTTGAGTCTTGTCCCGGCGTGACTGCAAATTAATTATGTCACCTCAAGAGTTCATCTGACTTCTCAGTTCTTAATTCCTTATTTGTAGCAAGGGGCGGCAATAGTTGTCCTACTTACTTCGTGCACCTGTTCTAAGAAGTCTTAATAGATACTATGTGAAATATTAAAAGCAAGGACCAAAAGCTCTTAAAGCCCCCTGCGGTTCTCCTAGCTGGCAATCTCCAGTCCCTCGGGGAGTTGGCTGGAATGGAGATGTCACCTGCTTCCTTCACTACATCAGGACAGCACCTTGTCAGCATCTTTACCAATACTGTCCCCTACCCCAGACTTCACCCAGTCTCAAATCTGGGGTCATGTAAAGCACCTTTTCTTCCAAAATACTATGGACCAGGCTATTGTGAATTGTTATCAAGCATTGACATGTGGTCATAGGAATATCACCTAGAAGCTTCTCTCTCTAATTGTTTGCATTTTATTTTATTCTTTTTTTCTCCCCACTGACAAATATAAATAATGATCCTAATTTACCCACCCTTTCGGTAGAATGTTTTTGGGCTGGTGGTAGTTCTCTGATGAAGGCTGGCATCGGAAGTATTGGCCATAACTCCAGATCGGAAATGTTCAAGTATTCTCTACAAGTATTCTCTCTATGATGAGTATAGCATAGAGTACTGTATGAGTAAAATTCAAGGATCTGAGCATGAAGTGCTTCACATTCCATTTTGCATACTCTGGTTAAAGGGTAAACTCACCAAAGTCTCAGAGGTGAATGAGTGGCCCGTGAACTAGGCTGAAGTCATTGCTTAATGTGGGTGACAAGAGGTATCAGAATAACATTTTTTCAACACACGCCACTTCGCCTGGCTCAGGGGTGGGAACTTCACATAAATGAAGTTAGGATGAGTGAGCCATTCTCCTTATTGGAGTCCAAAGTCTAAAGCAAAGCAAAATGGAAATTGCTGACTCTGTTTTTATTACTGTTCTACAGAGCTTTCAGAGTTTCATATGTATGTCAGACCTTGTACTAGGCACTAGATGAAAAAGATACATAAATATTAGTAGTAAGAATACAGCAAATGCTACAAAATCCTAGAATAACCTCATGACTTTAAGGTAGAGGGTGAATGAACTGAAAGCCACTCTGACCTTCTCTGCCTCTTAGCTTGTCAGAAATCAACAAACCAAGGATAGGCAACAACCACAAAAGCTTCTGCGGATTTCAAAAACAACATGGGGTGTTATTAGAAAGGGAGGTTTAAAATAGAAGTCAGACTCTGCAAGTTATTAGTAGACGCCCATGAACCAAATTACATTTTGCAAGAATTAAAGTGGGAAAGATGCTGGAAAAGTGAGCTTCTGCCTTCAGAGTGACATTTCTGTGATAAAAATATGACGGGTGAGAATAACAAACCTCAGTGCGAAGTTGCTCTGAGCATCTATTAAAACCCTTGTACAGAGGACCTGGAAAGTAACTCCCAGGGAACAGCTGTGCTCGGAAAGAGCATAATGAATTAACTGTAAGGCCAGTTCAGGGTCAGTAAATAGATTTTTCTTCTATTTGTATTTGTGATAATAGTGGGATCTAGTCTAAGAGTCTATTTCATGCATGGATCATTTTGGGAACTCAAGCAGCAAACCAACAAAACACGCATTATTCCATCATACCTTCTTTATGGTAACCGGCATTTGGGATAGTCTGAGTCCTAGTTCACAAAAAGATAAAGTAAGACTTCAGAGACGTGCCAATTATATGTTTTCTTCTCTCCAGAATGAATCCGAATCCCTAACCTGCAGAGTTACAATTGAGCTCATTCCCAGATAGACATTAAATACTTCGACTTTACCTTATTTCCAAATGCTACCACACATCATCTCGTTAATATCCCTTCATCTTTTTATTTTTTCTTAACTTCCCTCTTTCGGGTCCCCGAGCTTTCTTTAATCAATTTGTAAAGTCGCTGAGAACATGAAACTAAATAATCCAAACCTGTGTTTGCACATATACACACACAGACCACACACAAACTCTCTTCTGAGCATCTATCACCTATTGTTAAAACTCATACAAATCTAAGTGTGTCCGTGCCTATCTTTCTCTTCCAATTGCAAACCCAGTGGACCTTATCTTTTGATTAAGTTGGTATCCTATTTTCCCCCATTATAATATCACAAAGATACTCGATGTTCAAAAAAAAAGAAAAAGCCTTAGTTGATTATAACCATAACCAAGACACACAGGGATTAATTTGAATTAATCAGCTACTATACACATGCTCAGAATAGAACGCAGAATACTGGCTTGCCATTTCTGCCTCTCAGCCCTAGGTAAGGCCGTGCAATGCAAAACAGTGTTAAGTACATTTTACTAAAAAGTCAATTAAAATGTATGAAATAAAGTGAACACCCAAAAAGGAAATGTGATTCAGGAAATGAACTGGTTAGCATTTACAGTAATTACTAGAGATTACTACAAATTAATACCCAAATTACTAGTAGAATGGTCATATTATTCTACTCCTTATAATAATGTTGCATACCAATTGCAAGTAATTGTACATAATTTCCTTGATAGCGTCCAGATAGTAATTTGACACTGGCACCCATTCAGATCTCCCTATTTCCTCCCCTACCTTTGAAATAAAGTTTAACATTACTTTAACCTGCAGACAACATCCCCCGTCCCCACTACCCATTCCCAGCCTCATGCCAATTTTGGCCAGAGTAATATCGGGGTGGCATACAAAGCTAAAAATAGTTGCTTTATAAGTCTGGCCTTACCACTGTGTCATCGTCCACGTGACATGATTTGAAAGGGGCTCAGATAAGCTGTCCTCACCACTCTGGGCTCATGACTGCCTGAAATGCCATCATTTAAAACTTAGTTAGGATGAATACTGGAAACTAATTTACCTGATCCACTTACAAGGGCATCTGGGAGAAGAGGAGATCCCTAGCTCTCGAAAAAAGTTTTCTAAAATGGGGGGGGGGGGAATGGGTAGGGGAATAAAGGTCTGCATAACATATCTGGTTTCTGAAAGCAGATGCCGAATTGAAATCTGAGGTTCAAGATGTTTGTTCTTACTTTATTTATTTATTTATTTTAGGCATCCACAGCTGGGAAAGGAGGAAGGAAGCAGGATCAGAAAGAAGGAAGTCAACCAGTGATGCAGACTGAGCACAACTTTGGCCAACCTGGTGGGAGCTGCCAGGTGGTAATGTCCATCACACACGTCACCATGAGCCACGTTGGCCTAAGGTTTATATTCCACGTGGCACGGTCACTAGATATGAGCTGCCCTGGGAAGAGGGACGTGGAGCCCCACAGAAGCAGCTTCAGTGTAGCCGAGAAGACTCTGATGAAGGTGACAAGTGGAGGCTAGTCTGCTGGCCACAGTCCATGCGTCTGGGCAGGAGTCTGGGAAGGACTCATCTCTGTGTAAACCAGTTGGGTTGAGGGAATTCCCAGGAAATTTCGACTGCATTTTTTGTTAGGCCCAGACCTTGTACTAAAGATCTGGGCAGGATCCCAGCTTGAAAAAACACACAAAAAATTCTATCTTCAGAAAAGAAGAAATGGCACGACCAGCTCTATCATAAAGGATACACCAGTGATTGCAAAAATGTTGTTGTCTTTTCAAATCAGCCTAAACTGGGTTTCCAAATTAGCAGCCCCGACTGTGACGGTGCAGTTGCTTGCATTTGTAGTGCTGAAAAGTTGTGTTCACAGATAAGAGGGAACCATCTAACATAAGGCTACCACATTTCCCCTTCTCTGAATCTGGGAAATGTGGCTGATTTGCATATTTAGCATACATTTGCATTCTGTGTTCAATAGCCCCTAACTCTAATTATGTAAAATAAGATAAATTAGTACATTTTACTGTCATTGCATTCTAGCCCTGTGGTTAGGGGCTAAGGAGACTTCACCCAACTTCTCCCTCCTCCTTCTGGCTGATTCCCTTTGGAGCCAGAAGTCATTTGCTGTTCAGGCTGGGGACATTTCAAGGGAGACATTCCCCCCTATGGAGGGAGGGAAAGAGCAAGAAAAAAGAACGACCAATACTGTCCAGAAATAGATTGTTGTGCATTTCCTAACCTAACAAGTGAATTTAAAATGTCAAATTGATAAAATAGTAAATAAAAAATTAACCATGTAAATATTTTTATAAGTAAATAAAAGGCAAATCACTTTTAAACAAAACAAAAATAGTACAAAACCAAATCCAGAGCATCATGCTTTTAGTAACATAGCAAATCCCTATCAGGATGGAAGTGAGTGGGTTTGCAGACAGGAAGAAGGCCTAGACAGCAACAGGAATCTTAAAAGAAGGCAGCAAATGGCCCAGGTGAAGGTTGTCTTTGTTTTCCAGTCTTACATTTTCATCCTATGCTCTTTTCTCGAGTGGCTTTCTTATCCCTCTGGAGAGATACTTGGTATTTCTAGATCATTCAGGAATCTTGGCATTCATCCCATGCCCTTGCCCATCATACCTCACTAAGCTCCCCCACTCCACCCCATTACCTCATCTAACGTATACTTAGGAAGCACTTCCTACATGCTCGGAAGCCCACTGGGGTTGAGGGTATGAGGATGAACAAGAAATATAGACCCAGATTGCCATGTGAAGCCATGTGGAAAGCTGAGAGAGAAAGTGACCGTAAGAGAGGCACGTGAAGAATGTGACGAATGCCCAAGAAACCAAATGCCTCGATCCGCTTGAGGAGTGAAAAAGCAGGGTGAATAGGCCAATAGAAGCTTCCAAAAGGAGAGAATGTTTCACCTTGCTCAAACTAAAAGATTGAGGAATTCCCTAACTCTATAAATGGTGAGAAGACTTTCCAGGTAGTGGGAATTATGAGAATAAAAGCATTCACATCCATGAGTTCAAGTGCCCAATGAATGCATCCGAAAATATATATATGGGAATAAAGAGAAAGGAGCTTCAGCAGTGATCCCTGGGAAAGAGTTTACAGAGAAGGGGAGGCTTTCCTCTTAAGGTCAAAGTGGCCAGATTTGAGGACAAGGCACCCCCAAAACGAAGAGCCTGCAAAAGAGGCATGACGGTGGGTTGCATATGACTTATGTAAGAAATTAAGATACCGCTTTCATTAAAGCCATGGGAAGGCAGCGGTAAAATACAGAGCAGGGTGCCTAAGAACAATTTCCCATACACGATGGAGGCCATTTACATTTGTTTGGTGGTTTGTGTGTTCGTTTGTTTTAAATAAAGGGGAGGGAACAATCTAAATAACTTCTAGATCAGGCCTTGTGCATGGCAGACATATGTGGTCGGCCTTCATGGAAAGCACAGACAGGTAAATTAAAAAGATACTGGAAGGGATTGCAGGATTCCTCAGCCCCGTAAACCAGAAGGCTGTTGTAGAGAGCTGCAGGGAGCTGTTGTGATATCCCAGGCGTGAAGGGATGAAGCTCTCAGCTAGGCTGATTTCAAGGGGAATAAGTATAAAGGACTGGTAAAAATGGAGTTTTGAAAAGGGACTTATAAAACTTGATTTGATTTAAGTTGGGGTGATAACCCAAGAACATTGCTACGGTTCTGGGTCTGGGTCACTAGGAGAACGGTAAGGACAGGGAGATCAGGAGGATGGGGGAATGCAAGGGGAAGAGAATTAACGTTTATTATGTGCTGACTTGTATTTCTAGTATTTACCTATCAATTTTACTTCCTTTAGCTCATTTAATCCTTATAAAACTCCTAGGATATTTTTTAAAAATTATTCTTCCAGATGAAGAAATTGCAAATCAAGGAGATTATACAAATTGCCCAAGTAAATTGGAGAGCCGAAACTGAATCCTAGATCTGCTGAGCTACGAAGTCTCTCGCAGTTCTTTTCAACATGCCTCCCATGTTCTGAAGAGAAACATGATGTGTTTAGACTTGGACATGGTGAGTTAGAGATGATAGTGGAACATCCAAGAGGAAATATCTAGTGAGCAGTTAAGCATAATAGGATCATAGATTTATAGGGCTGGAAGGAATCTTAAAATTATATAATCATAGAACCAAAGTTCCAAAAAGAGATTAAAGCTCAGGCTGTCCATATGGGAAAATTAACACACTAGGGCATGAATGAAATCACCATATGAGAGAAAATATATATCAGAAGCCTAATTACCATCCTTTATGAGTGCTTCCCTTTCTAGGACAGGGGAAGGAACGAGTCTCACTAACAAGATAGGGCAGGAGCTTCTTGTAAAGGGGATGAGATGGTGAGGTGGCTCTCACACCAGTGTAAGCAGATGGTTAGGAATGAGTAATCAAAAATGCTGAATGGCTTCGAGAAGCCAAAAAAAATGAGTTAATTGTGTATGGCTGTCAGTAGTTGGTTGGTTGCCTTGGAATTTGTCAAAGAAACAAGGCAAATAATACAAAGAGACAAATACCGGGACTGAGAAATATTGCCTGGGGTTTCTTTATTTCACTAGATTTTGGAAAAGAAAATATAATATATGGGAGACATATAAAGCGGGAATTCTGTGAAGATATATCTTGGTTTGCTGTTCAGTTGTTTGCTGTTTGGTTTGGTTTAAAAGAGAGGATATCACAAGTTACAAAATTGCATAGGGTTTTGGTTTGTCGAGATGAAAACTGTTGACAGCTACATACAAATTCAGAGCAATCTTCCTATTTTTATGTAAGATTTCAATAGTGGCTACAACTAAAAATCTACTATATTTCGCACACAGAGAAGAATTCAAAAAATGACAAAGTTGCTTCTATTAAAATATATAGTGAATACACCCAAAAGTGCTATTTTGCTGAAGTAGGAAAAGAGTGCTCAGATCAGTGACACATCACTTAAGAAACGGTGGTTTTTAATAGGAGACTGTTTAAAGGAGAAAGGCTCAATTAGAGAACTCTGTACCCACCTAAACATTGGCAAAAGGACACAGGAGCCCGATCCTCGTCCAAACAATGCAACCTTAGCTAGGACGTTCATCATGGGCAGTAGACAACAGCTCCCAGAGTCATACTCTACTCGCTTCTCCTCTACCTCCTCTTTCCACCATATAAATCAACTTATCAATGAGCCACAAATGCACCCCACCACCAAATGCCAGGGACCTCCATAGAGCTATGGTATAAGATCACTTCCTAAATGGACTGTGACATTATCTGCAGAGCACTACCATGGATGCTACTTGAAAGAGATGTCTAAAATGTGGGGAACTGGTAAGGTCTGCATTTCAATGGCTGCAAAACACAATGTGGATACCTACTTGAAAAGAGCTGGCGAGTCCAATAATCTAAAACCACAACTTGCTAATTACCATTCTCTTTGGGTGACTGAGTTAATTTCTGCCCGTGGTTAAACATGCTGCTTATATTGCTTTGGTTTGGGGGTCAGAAAGTGCAGAAAGAAAATATAATTAATTCTCTAATAATATTATCTGTTTCACATGACATCACATTTTACATTATTTCGTGCACGACACTAAGGACTGAAAATGAAGCTTGTGTTGGGGTAAAAGGGCTTTCTCGATATTTAAAAAAAAAAACAAACTTTTTCACAGGCTTTGTGCTCTAGTTAACATAGACAATTTCAGTTGGCACCTGCAATAGAGAAAATATTTTCTCTGGTGGTATTATGCAGAATTTTCATTGTTTTAGAATTTGGGGACGTGCTAATCGCAGAATACAAACTCATGGTGGAATATCAAACAGCAGGGAAGAGGGTAACATGAAAACAAAATTTATCTTGTCGCTTAACACTCCCTGACACCAACTCCTCTTTCCCCCAAATCCAGAATTAAAACTTAAGAGTTTCTTGTGCATCTCTCCAGAATTTTCCTGTGCATATATAAGCCCCACACAGAAACACACACACACACACACACACACACACACACACACAATTTCCTTTTTCTTCTATATACAATGTAAGAGTACACGTATTGCTTCTTTTTTTTTTCAATATTGATAAAAAGTTGTTTTTTAATAATAATTCTTTATTATGTTATGTTAGTCACCTCAAGAAGCAGACTCCCCCCTTGATTCCAGGACCCTGAGATCATGACCTGAGCCAAAGGTAGACACTTAACTGACTGAGCCACCCACGTCCTCCCATTGATGGAACTTTTAAAAAGTATTTTTGTTTATGAGTATTTATTTTTAATGTTTATTTTAATGTTTTTCTCATAAATATTTATTACTGTCAAGTTATCTATTGCTGTGTAACAAGTCCCCTCAAAGTTAGTAAACCTAACCATGCTCTCACGGGCACGGACTCTGGACAGGGATGTGGACAGGACAGGCTTTCCGTGCTCCACAACATCTGAGGAGTGTCCGATGACTGGGGCAACCACAACAGTGAGCTTCTAATACCCAACAAAGCATCTCCATCCACTTTCTGGGTGGCTGGAAGGAGCGGCTCACCTGGGAGCTGCACCAGCAGGGGATCTGAGTACTCCAGCTTCTTCCAGGCGAGTAGCTCTTCTGGGCGACTGTCTCAAGCCAGCTGGGCAGAAGCTGATAGCCTTTTCTGGCCTAGCCTCAGCACCATGCAGCATCACTTCCACTATATTCCACTGATTATGAGCAAGTCATAAAGCCAGACCATGCTCACAAAAGGCATTTTGCTGGGAAGTAGTAGCCAAGTTAGCTGGGAGAAGAGCACACAGATGGGAGATGTCAT
This sequence comes from Ursus americanus, assembly GCF_024610735.1. Taxonomy (NCBI): domain Eukaryota; kingdom Metazoa; phylum Chordata; class Mammalia; order Carnivora; family Ursidae; genus Ursus; species Ursus americanus. Next base: position 37,109,426 of record NC_142142.1, on the reverse strand, counting down.
GGCAGCGTCTCTAGAAATTCAGTCTGAAACAATTGCCTTAAATCATGTCTCTTTGCCTCTGTCCTTAGTAAAACCCTTCCTGCCATCACAAATAAGCCCTCGAGAGAGAGGATGTTTCCTGATTTCCCATGTATGCATCCTGGAATGTTGTCGTGCCCAGCTCAGAGAGAACAGAGACAGTGGAATATAATGGAAAAAGCACCAGCTACTTGATGGATAGACATGAATTCAAGTCACTGAAACTCTCAGAAGCCCAGTTTCATTAAAAGGAAGGGATGGAACTAAATTCGGTCCAAGCCCTCCCCCCCCCCGACCAATTACAAAGTTATTATGTTCTGAGACCCAATCTATATATTTCCTCTTCCAATTCTGTATTTCAAGCAGGGTAAACAAAAGATAGAATGGATAGAACCCAGCTCCAGCTTCCTCCTGGTCTTTGTTGAATTCATCCCAAAGGTGAGGCTTAACCACATAGAATGAACTTCAAAGTCCACCACACAACCCGAGCATGACTCCAACCCTGCCACCCCATAGCCATGTAAGATGAAAAAAAAATATTGCAATGTTTCGAAACTTGTAGGTGGGGATGATGGCCCCCATGCTGGGACTATCCAAAAGAGAAAGTGGGGGTAGTAAATTTCACTTCTTTTCAGAGCAAAGGATGGGAACATGAGAGAAACGGGTAGCATTGGTGTGATAAGAGATGCTTTCTATCTCAGAAAGAGTGTCAAAAACATGAGGGATAGCTCTTTTAAAGGCCTCTGCCCACACTTCAGCTCCTCTGCCACATTTTCTACTATGCTTTAGCTTTGTACTTACTCCGCCTAAATTGTGTCATCTATGATGTATTTCCAACCCCACAAACAATTTCTCTTAGGGATTTATATTTAGCATATAGAAGGTCAAGCCAGGCCAGAGGCTATGTCTTGTTGTTTCTAAGACCAAGATGGAAGAAAGTCCTCATCCCCTGAAAGAGTAAGATTTCGGGGAAGTTTAGAGGAAAATGTAGCCCTTGCATGGCACCACTGAAAGAAATGACTGGCAAAAATGGAGGAATGGATAAAGAAAAGAGGGAAGGAACAAGGAAAAGCAAAGTGTGGGAGCCGAAGAGTCCAAGTTCAGACACAGTGGTATGGGTATCTGGCTCTCTTTGTGTCACCTGATATCGTGGTAAAGGCACACCCATAAGGCCAAGACAGCTGGGCCAGACCAGGGACCCTCAGGCCAGATGGGAAGTATTCTAGGTTTCTCTTTATTTTCCTGGCCCAGTATGAATTTATTATTTAGGTCAGACTAAATGGGATGGATAATATTCTCTGGAGATCGGAGGCTATGCACCATCTCTGACGAGTGACAAATAGAAGCAAGTAGAGCCATGCCTTCAACCTGCTCGGTGAAGGATGGACACCGAGAAGGAATGGGAAGGAGTCTGCAAATGCCTCTCTTTTCATTTATTTCAGTTTATTCCCCCACCCATCTGCTGTCCTTGCAAAGCAGGGGAAGGGAAAGGAAATGTCATTTCTCTGGAGATGAGACAAAAGGTTATTTGCTTTGGAAAAACGCTCTGTCTTAAATAAATGAAAGTTGTCTGTATCATTCGTTTGTTTGTTTGGTGCTCCTTTTTTTTTTTTTTTTTTGGCTCCTTCTCAGTCACCCCATAAATCACTGAAAATCACCTCACCACTCCCTGAATTTGTAGGAGTTTCTTGCTGCTGCACAAAGGCATAACAATGGGCCAAGGCAAACATCTCTAATGTCTTCTTTCAAAACCAAAATGCATTTTAATAATTTAAAGCTGCAGCTCTTTCAGTCACTTGATAAATTATTCACAAATTTTACAACAAAAAAAAAAAAGAAAAAAGAAAAAAATCTGTTCCCTTTACAAGTTCTGGAACATTAAATCATGTCAGAATAGATGAAAAGGACAAATCAGTCCTAAACTCTTAGAAATCATACATTTCACTTCTTCATCTGCAAGCAGTGCCATGGTTCATAGGGCCGCTGGGAGCTTGAGATGGTTTCTCAGGACTTACGTCCTGGCACAAAGGGAGGATGATGGTGTAAGAATGAAGGCAGGTGGCTTTCAGAGGGTCAACCTGTGTGCTTCAGAACTCTTACTTTAAATACCATTTCAAAGAAACCCTCAAGGATAGGCACATGAAGAGAGCTGATTTGCTCAAGACAACTCACGTTAAGTTCTGGGCAAAGGAAGAAGTCACAATGATGCTGGTTCCTGCTGCTCTTGAGTTCAGACACTCTCTTAAACTCTTCTTCCAAGCATGGACAAGAACTAGGAGGTTGCATACTGTTCAAATGTCCATCAGGCATCACCTGTAGATGCTCGGCAAGCAGGGGCTTCTGCCCCCCAGCATGGAGAATCTTCACTTAGAAGACACTTGTACATCTACATGAAGGATGACAACAATGAATTGCCAATATAGACACCTTCCAGCTAAGGACCTTGGAATCTTTGCCACACCTCTCATCTCATTAGAAAAATGTGGTCATTGAATGGTTAAAGTGATAAATAGCAAAGAACAGAGCCAAACTAGTAGGTTTTCCTTCCAGATGTTTCCTTCCTGTAGCCGGTGCCCAGAATATTATCAGCATTAGTACATTTTGTCATCAATATTTTGTCCTCCACGTCCATGGTTTTATTTTGTTTTTGTTTTTGTTGTTTTGTTGTGTTGTGTTTTTTGTTTTGTTTTGCCTTGCTGGAGCTTAGAGGGGTGGCAGTCTTGTAGAAGACCTCATTAAAACGTCATACTTCAATTAGGATAGGGATGGAGTTCATCTTAATAAATTCTGCCCATATGGCCGGATACAACGCTGATAGAAACTGCAGATGTAAGTCAAAAGTCTAACCGCATGTGTGCAAAATGGGAGTCGACATCATTAATTATGTGCCATTTTAGTAGGCACTAACGGGATATTATTATTATTTTTTTTAATTTGAGAGTGGCAAAACTTGAAATTTCCTATCTGTGGCAAGAGGTTCTGGATGAAACTTCCACTGTCATTAACAATGCAACTTTCTATCCCTGAGAGGATTTTGTAATTTTTTTCTATCTTCCATCCCTTCTTCCTTTTATAATCTAATTTTTAATGCCCCACTGTCTATTTTAAGGGAATTCTGATATCAGGGGTTTTCTTGATTGAAATATCCTATATTCTACAAAGAAGTCCTACAATGCTAGAATCATCTCTACTGACAACACTTTTCTTCACCCTTCAAATTTCATACAAAGCTTCTGGGGGGGGGGGGTCAAGGTAAAAAAGAGCCAACCTTTTTAGAAATCCAGGGTTCTTTAAGTTTAATTCATCAGGATAGATGCAGACCTCCATATCAGTATTTGGAGATCAGCAAAGTAAAGAAGCAGAAGAGAAAAATAGTTGAGTTTCTAGAGTATGCTATTTATTTATTTATCGATACAATTCTTAACCCTAAAGGATGTAAAGGGAATCACAAAGATGCATACAAAAGAGCAAGATATAATGAATTAAAAATAAGAAAGAAAAATGACCCTAGGATAAGACATAGGAAGTACAGAGTCAGAATTTGGCAATCTCAACATAATACTAACATTCTTTATATCTCCACCCTTTATCTTCTCCCTTAATACATGTCAGCATAATCTTACCCTGTTTTTGTCTTCCTTGGTGGGATTATGCAATTTATAAGCAACACTGAAAGTTATTTGCCTTAAAGAGAAATCAGCATACATAATTTAGGACATCTAAATAAATCAGGTAAGGTACTTGTAGGTGTCTGTTGGTTATTTTTTTGCAAATCTCTGTTACAAAAATTATTTTAGATTCCCAAAAGTGTCTCTCTGTCGGTTGAATTGTCAACTTCACTGACAACTATCTCTAGGAGCACAGCATTCTCCTACTTCTGATCTGAGCTCACATATAATCTCAGGAGGCTATTTTCTGACACTGGTGCTCAAGTAACTGCTCTCAGTCCCATCCTGACTTCTTTTTCCCCATTACCTTGTATTACGGTCCTTAAAACACTTACCAGTATTGAAATTGAGTTTGTTTTGGGGGTATATGGTCTCCTCTAACCCCACATTTGCTAGAATATAAGCTCTATGAGAACAGTGATTTCTATCTCTCTTGTTTACTGTTATGCCTCACGTTGCCAAGATGTGGCCTGGAATAGAGTAAGGGACTCAGTGAAAGTTTGCTGAATCAATGAACAAATGAATGAATAAATGACTATTTGGGGTCAAATCTTGTCTCCATTAATTTGGTTCAAATACTGTCTTTTATTAACTGGATGAGTAAATCAGCTGCATGGAAGAAATTCCCTTAACCTCCAGATTTCTTTACTTCAACTTTTACCTGCAAGGATCTTCTCTTTGTCCCTCTTCTCCCCTCCAGTCCCCATCCCTGCTGCAATGAAGGAAGGAAACTTCTGTTCCTCCTTTCACCTGTGTTCTTGTCCCAACCCTCTTTCTTCCTTAGGATCTGTTCTACCAACCTGCCAACTATGTTTCCTCTGGCTCTTTTCCAGCAACATTTAAGAATAATTATATCAAAGCAAAGCTAAAATATTGAAACATGAATTTTCTAAGAGTTAGAAGCTTTTGTTCTTTAGATCATTACCCAGAAAAGGTTTATCATTCTGTTGAGTAGTAATGGGCTAAGAGGGGGTTGGAAGGATGGAGAGGTCAGAATTAACTAAATTTATGGTAGAAAAGGCAGAGCTCCCCTGGTAGAAGAAGAAGATAGATCCTAAAGGTGTATTAAGAAGAATGGAAGGAGAATCAAGAACTTATTCTGACAGGGTTCAGAAGAGTGTTTGGGTGGTTGAGAAGAAGAAAGCTCTTTGGGGTGCAGAAATGATGCTGGCCATACAAGACATTAAGAGAAATATGAAGAATGGGACACCTGGGTGGCTCAGTCAGTTAAGCTTCTGCCTTTGGCTCAGGTCATGATCTTAGGGTCCTGGGATCAAGCCCCATGTCGGTTTCTCTGCTCAGTGGAGAGTCTGCTTCTCCCTCCCCCACTCATGCTCTCTCACTCTCTCTCTCTCTCTCAAATACATAAATGGAAGTTTTTAAAAAAGAGAGAGAGAGAAATATGGGGAAAAAAAGTATTTTAAGATACTTTGTTGTATGTTATAAAGAGAGAAAGAGACCCTTTCTGGTTTTCAAAAGTAAAGATTCAGTTGCTTTCCCATAATATTTGTTACTGTTTGAAGGACTGCTATTTATCTGAATGATTCATAATATAGAAGCAGGATATAAACTGGAAGGAAGAAAGCCCAGTTCTATCTGGGTTACACTCTAAGGTTAGCATTTTTGAAACCAAACTAAACCAAACTAAACCAAAAAAATCCCAAATCAAAACCCTTCCTATGACTGATGTCCTGTACTTCTCTCCTTTGCCCAACTTCAATAAAGAGTTGTCTTCATTCACTGTATGTATTTCCTTAATTCCAACTCACATTTAACCCTTCTGCCATCAATCTTCTGCCCCCACTAATCACTCTTCTTAAGATCACCAATCATCCTGGCTAATTCCAGTGGATGCCTTGGGACTCTAATTGTTCTACCATACTGAATCACTTGGCCAACCCCTTAAACAAGATCAATAAACACCCAAGATGTAAGTTTTTAGCATGGCTCAGATCTCCCCCTCAGGAAACACAGACCTTTGTACTGCCATTGTTAGGAGTGCAGTTAGTCCCCAAATGCAGCCCCATGCTCTGTTGTCACAAGGCCCTCTGCCAGCCCAGCCCCTGTGATCTTGTGTTTGGTCCCCTGGGACCGTTAAGCTCTGCATGTGGCCTACTTGTAGATTCTCCATCTGGTCTTGAGGTGAGAGAATACTTTCTACAACACCTCCCCCAGGGAAGGGTGCAACTCACAGACCGTCATAAGCCATCTGTGAAAGAAGACTCAACACCTCTCTCTAATTTCCAACTCTCATTTTGCCAACAACCCCTAGCCTTCAAAGGCTAGAAGTGAGCAACTGGTGAGATTATAAAACCGCTGTTACAATTGTTTAGTCAACTCTTCTACAAGTACTAACACTGGTCCAGCATCTTGCTTTACAATGTGGGCATAATTGGCACCCACTGCTTTGGGGCCCCAATCAAAACTGAAAAGAATCCCATATTAAACCAATTTCCAAAGATTGTGTGCCCTGTCTCTCACACCCAGGCTGCATACATTTAAGGCAGAGCTAGAGTCTGTCTTTACGTGCTCCCACTTATCCCGTATGATATGATGGTTTCTGTGTCTGGCTTCTCCATTAAATTGTTAGTGTCTAGAAGGTAAGGTCTTTCTCTTTATATATACACCCCCACATATGCACACACAGCAGCAACAACGACTGACCCCACTACTCATTCCTTCGGTCATGCTTCTGTTCTTTTCTCCCCCAAACAGCCAAGTGTCTCACAAGAATGGTCTATATTTACTGTCTCCATTACTCTAGCCACTCAGTCCTCAGCATACTCAAATCTAAGCTCTGGTCTCATCTTTGACTGCAAGACTTTCTATTAATGCCACCAATTATCTTTATTAATTCCATTAGGGTCTTTGTACTCCATTCAGCAAGCATTTGGTTCTTTGAACAATTCTCTCCTTCTTGAACGTCTTTCTGGGGCTTCTTATATTTTAAGAATCTTGTTCTACTGTTAACTTTCTGGTTGATCCTGGTCTTTCTTTCATCCAGGCTCAAGTCACCAAATACCAAAGCTCTTCAAGCCTCTGTTGAAGGCATTTCTGTGTAGGCCTTGCATGCTTTTTAGCAGTAATTCAAAACAGCCAGGTCCAAAGAGGCTCATGATGTACTCCCCATCTGGATATAATTTCTACACTTTCTCTTTCAGCATATGGCCCAACAGCCATTCAATTAGGCAAGCTGAAACACTGGCGTCATCCCAGGTAGCTCTCTTCCCGTCTTGTCTGGTACTCAGGTGACCACCAAGTCTTTCTGATTTTATCTCTGAAGTGCTCAGGTCTGTGCACTTCCCTATCTCCACCCCTCACTCTATCTAGGACGCCACCATTTCTCAACTGAGCTACTGCATTGCATCCTGAAGGCATCCCCAAGTGCATTCGGGTGTTGTCATAGTCAGTCTCTCTCACTGCAGCCTGAATGATCTTTAAACAAATAAACATGTCCATGTCATCATTCCCTCCTCCCCCACCCGTTCTCATGTCTTCTATGGCTTAATAAAAATGATGTTCCAAAGTGCACCTTACCAGACTCTGGGTTGTCTTCATGTTCCCCCCTCCAGCTATATTGTTCTGCTTTATGCCCTACTGTCCCAGCACCTTTGCACATTCTATTCCTTCTGCAGGAAACCATCTCCAACGAAATTAACTCCAACTCACTCAGTTCTGTATTGAGGGGGGAGTGTCCTGGCATTCCTAACTGGACTAATCCTCCTCTCAAATCCCCCTCCCCTAGTGCCAGGTGCCTCTTCACCAAATCTCCCTGCGCCACTGCAACTGCTCCTTGGTTTGTGTGATTACTTGATGTCCCTCCCCACCCCCCCACCCCTGTTTTTGCTTCTTCCTACAGTCCCAGTGGACCACACACTACTTTCCATACAGAAGAAGATAAATAAAGTGTAACCTTCAGTTAAATAATTAAAATCTCACCAAAATGAACTACCAAGAACAACACAGGGTCTTGTTAAACTAAATAAATAATTGAGTAAAAGCATCTTGCTTTTCTTAGCTTCAGTTTCCTAAAAGTCGACAATGGGACAATAACTATTTCACAGAACTGTTGGAAGGATTAAATAAAATCGTATATCCAAATAGCCCAGCTTAGTGGTTGTCATGTAACAGATTCTCAGTAAGATTAGCTTTCATTATTTCTGGGCAAAATACACACACATAATGATGTGGAGCCGGGTGGTGAAGTAGAACCAGCCATGACTTAGAGTAAAGGCAACAAATATGGGGAAGAGAGTCCCCACTATGACACATGACCCTTCATTTTCCTCACTGGTGACTTTCTCAGTAATGGGCACTGTGCATCCTCAGATTTTACCCTGCCTTTCTACTTCTCTGTGACAGGAGAGCCATCAGGAGGTAAAGGAAGAGAGAAGATAAAGAGACATAAAAGAGAAATGACAGTTTTCAGGATGGCAAGTGGGTTATTCCAATGCATCTTGACTTCCACATGACAGATGTGTTCCTGAAAGATATGTGTAAACTGAATCATACTTTGAATTCACAAAGGAATTTTGGTATTTAAAGGGATCCTGTATTGAGTTCTTTTGGAAAAAGAATCACCAGCGTGATGACTAAACTCTCCCTCCTGTGTCTGTACCATGGGCATTATGTAATGCCTTTTTACTCCAGTCTGGGGCAAATTGACATATGGTTTATGTAAATGAAGAGACTTTTAAATGTTAATTTTTGATGGAAAGCCATCAACTGGGAGACCCGCTCAGAGGAAGCATCCAATAAAGCAAAGCTTCAGGCCCAAGCATCTATAGATGATTGCTCTTCGGAGCTTCCGGACCTTCCCCTGGAGACCTTCACATTCCCCATTTACATTCTTCATTTACAAGCCGAGACCGAAGGAGCTGAGGGGCCTTGCTAGTCAGTCACACACAAAGTTGTTATCTTAGCGAGAACCAGGCTCAAGAAGTCAGGGCTCTGGAAGGAGTTGGTTAATAGCTCAATTAGCCCAGAGAAAGTAAAAATAAAAGACTTCTTCACGAGAGTTTGTGTGGGTAAAAGGGTCAGTGCCGCGAGCTTAGCAGAGTGTCTGGCACGTGGTCTGTGTGCATCAGGGGCACTTCTGTGACTCAGCTACTCGACTGCTTTCGGTGCAGTTTACCTGGAACCAAGGGACGAAGACCAAAGGACCCAGACAAGGGCTCTCACCTGGGCAGAGGGATGACAGGAGGAATTCGGAAAATGATAACATGTTTTTTTATTGGGCTACGAAGAGAAGACCAGTGGTATCAGAAGAGAAGACCAGTGGTATCAAAGCTGCTCCGTGTGACCAGAGAGCAGGAGCTCTTGAGAAAATCTTTATGCTGCAAACTTCCCCAGGCTGAGCTCTAGAACGACCCTGGCTGGCCATCCCTTCCCTGTTTCCATTTATCCCATATCTTGAGGAGCCTGACCAGTCAACTGATACTAGCTTCTAAAAGGCAGTGACAATAGTGGGAGGAGGAAGAGGCTGGAAAAACAGCCTGGGGCACAGGCTGAACCTGCCCTAAGGACCAGAGTGCCCTTGCCAAGTCCCGAGCCTCTCTGAGCCTCTCTGAGCCACCGCTGTCTCCGACTGGATGAGCTCCAATATGACAAAGTACACATGGATGAGCTTTAATGTATCTTCTAGCCCTAAGCATTTTAGAAATTTCTGGCATCAGACAGTGCCTGGCACCATAGACATTCTTTCAAAATGAACCATGACTTCTGTTGATAAAAAAAAAAAAAAAGAGAGAGCAGGTAAGGGATAAACTGGGGCTTTGAGGTTGGTCCGTCACTGCTTTCCCACCTGAGATTAAAATAATGGACACTACAACAGTAAAGCAGGAAACATCTTAGGGATACTCTTCCCTACGTTCTCCACTCACTGTTCTTCTACCTTCTGTCATTGCAGGGGAGAAAGGGATGTGTGTGTGTGTGTGTGTGTGTGTGTGTGTGTGCAGTTTCCATTGGTAGTGGTTGATGGAAGTGTTCTTAAATTGCAGCTCCAAGACTTGTCTTTGATAGATGGTATGCTCTACCTGAAATTAGAAATTGGCTCTGTGGCTGCAGGAAACATATTATAACACTTGAATGCCGATATATACTCCTAGGTGACTGGGTCGGGGCCAGTATCTTGTGAGTCTTGGAAGTTTTGCCCGGGACTAGCAAACACAGATGGGTCCTCCTCTACAGTGTGGGGAGGGAGGAGAGGAGAAGAGATGGCCTGGCCCACAGCTGGAATAAATCGTGGACACCCTGTTCAGAGCTAGCAGCTAGTTATCTACCCATCCTGGAAACACTCTTCACCCGTTTGGCCATTAATACAGCACAACACTAAAAACAGGAGAATGCATTTCTATCTGATCGAGTGACAAATGCCTTGAACTACCCAGCGCTCAGCCATGGCCAGCTTCCTCACACCCAACAAATCGTAAAATAATAAAACAAACCCTAAATAACAGGAGCAGCAGCTAAATCATCTATCCATCCCCAATGATTCTTCAGATGGAATGTCGTCCTGACAGATCTCTTCTGATCGAGGTGTCTAATTGAATACAGTCCTCATTGCTCTTGAATTCGTGACCTCAGACCGCTGTGCAATAAATGCAATTTGGAGAATTATTTCCAAATAACAACTGCTACTCCTCCGGGAACTTACTGTCGCTTCTGGTTTTTGAAATTGTTGGGGAACCACCTACTGCCTAAGCTACTAAAACTAGGTGTTTTGCTTGCATTCCAGACTAATGCTTCTATACATTCAAAAGCAAGACATACTGCAGATGCCTGCAGGCGGCCCCCCCACTCTCAGGATGGGAGACAGCCCGGAGCTGGCCAGGCCGACTCCTGGGTCCTGACCTAGTTAGCAGGCTGCTCCCCCGGGGCCATGTGAGTGCTGGTAATTAGAGCCCCGTGTGGAAAACTTGCCTAATGAAACCCCTTCCGAGGCGGTGAATTTGTTTGAATTTGGGATTTTCCGTGGACCTACAATTTAGACAGAGTTTGCCAAAGTGTTCCAGAAATTTTTGGAGACCCAACAGAGTTCCAGGTGCATTTAGAAACACAGTGAACATGCTTTAGAAAGCTGGGTGCCCTTTCTTTTTAAAACTTTAGCTTCTTTGGGGGAGTGCATTTACCTGGTTGTGGCGCCTCCTGGATGGACCATCTCCCGTGGTTTTAGTTTTAACAACACTGCTATGGAGCTGGTGGCAAGGCCACACCCATTTTATAATTCCCGAGGCTCAGAGACATATAAGTTATCCAATGTCCCACAGAGACAGGGGCAGAGCTGGGACTGGAAAGCTGTTCTAACTCCAGAGCCCAGAGTTTAACCCCCATGCTATGTCAATAATTCCCCACTATGGAAGGCTGAAGATCCATGGTGCGAATGATGCAAAATTATGAGACTGATTTCATTTTAGAAAGACTTCAATAGAGTCAAGATAACTTAATGTTTAAAAAGAAAAAAAAGTGGGCCTTTGGGTCAAAATGACTTTTTATAAATGCTAGTTGTAGCACTTTCTTACAATAAAAGCTTTTATTCCATTTTACAGATGTAAACTATCAAATGCTTCTAAGCCTTATCTTTTACATCTGTACAATGGGAGTAAAATCATGGCTGTTTTGAGAATTAAACGAACTGATGTATGTAAAACCAGGAAGTCATTGCGTGTTACATACTTAATGCTCAATAACGGGGAACCATAATTTGATTAATGGCGCATGTCTTAGCATTCACAGCCTTCAACAACTTCTCAAATGCACACATTTTTCTAAACTACAAGGAATGTTTCAGAATGTGAGCATGAAGCCTCTGTATTTTGGAAAGGTTTCTTGAAATGCAGCCTGAAACGTGACTTTTATACACCACGGCTCTCTCCTTCTTTCTTCTCCCCACTGCCTTTCTCCATTCTCTTTCCCTCTGCCCCTACCAGAACAGGGGCACCTTTCATCAATGTATTAGTCTATGGCTAAAATATGACTCATGCTAGGAATGAAAAGGAATATTCTGTCTGTGTAGCTGGCAAGGGCCCGTGGGGCAGATTCTCATTAGAATGCTTTACAATAATATCAATCAGTATTAAAAATGTATGTTCTACTCAATTTTTAAAACATCTTAAATAAATCTTTAAATAAAGCTATTTTGTTTTATCTTCAGGGCTCTGTGAACAGTCAGCCCTAAGGGGCCCTTGTTCCCCCAAGTACAGCCCCAAAAGTGTTTCCTACCAAAGCTTTATCTTTCTGGGGGGTCTCTGTGCCGGTGGAGTCAAGTCTTTGGGGCAATGTTAATTCTTTGTTTGGTGGCAGCACCATAACAGGGGAAAGGAATATTACTCCATTACGTTCATTTGCCATTCGAAATTGCTTCACAGGAAGCAGCTAGTTAATCCATACCCTTGAGGTGCAAGCAGTGTTCTCCCAATGCCATCGAAAAGGTCAGTGAGTCTACAGGAAAGGAAAAAAGGCAGTGCCCTTGTTACAGGACTGGGAAAACTCAGGGGAAGGCTAAAAATGGAACTAGATATTTCTAGAAAGGAGCATGCTGCCTCTTTTATAAATACCTCTTTTGGCTGGCAAAGATTGCTCTCCTCTGCACCCCCACTAACACCTCCTTGGTTGAAACCTAAATGCTAAAGGAGCCTGGATGAGGCTGGTTAAGGTGTAAGCAATAGAGAATAGTGGGGACTTCAGCAAAATGGAGAATGCAGAATGAGAAAAGATATTCACATTCATTTAAGCTAAAGAACAACAACAATTGTCTATGTAATTACTCAAATATGTCTGCTTCCGAGAACTGGTAATCATTTCCTACCCTAACCACTGAGGTCCACCTAGATCATGCCCATCATCTCCTACTAGCCAGATTCTCCTGCTTATCTCCTCCCGCCTCTCTGATATATCTTATAGAGGCCCATCCATTCTTATTAACTTCTCATGTCACTAGTTCCCAACAGGGAACACATTTCCTTCTGCAATAGAGTCCCTACCTACTTTCTCAGCTCATTTCCTATTACTCTCTCTAATACTTCCCACTCTCTGGTCACTCCATGCGTTGCCCTGGTTGTATGCATTTGCTTGTGCTGTTCCCTTCTCCTGAGATGCTTTTTCTTCCGCTTTATTCTTTGTCTCCATCAGGAAATGCAACGTCTTGTAAATGAGACTCCATGTACGTGATTCCCCCCACCCCCATGACCTCTTCCCTTGACCTTGCCCTGACTCTGGTAGAATAAACCACTTGCTCACCCACACTCTGGTTGCTCTTTGTACATTTTTTGTTACACCAGCAGCATACAGCAGTCTAACTAGTAGTTTATGTGACTGCCTCCCCCATTAAATGGTGACATCCTTGCAAGCAGAGGCCTTGTCTAATGGGCTGGTAGTCCCATACCTCGCACATCTTCTGAACCCTGGTAGACAGCTAAGAGATGTTCAATGAATCAGTAAAAAATAAAAGTCTGAGTAAATGAGTTCCAAAAACATATAGTGCTTCTAGAAGCTATTTCATGGGGAACTTTATGTTTGCACTTGAAATCTTTTGTGGTCAGGAGTCTGCAGTCCGGATTAGCTATTTCCAAAAAGAAAGTGATGGTTAACCATCATCAACAGTGGTGTGCCCCTCTAGGAGTCAAAAAGAACCACCATGGTAGTAAAAGCAAGAGGACCTTGAAAAAGAGGATGGAGTCCTGTCTATCAAGCGTAGCCGGCTTAGAATCCAGGAAATTGACGAAAGGGTCATGATTGTTAGTAAAAACAAAAGTGAAAGAAAGAAATTAACCTTCTCCCGAGAAATATAATGTTCACCCCTCCACACACACACACACACACACACACACACACACGCACACGCACGCACACGCATATACACACACACAGCTTAAAGCCAGAAGCCCCACATTCAGATTCCCTGCCCCAATTAGTTGTTTAATCTTGGGAAAATCACTCAACTTCTCTGGGCCCTCATATATTCATTATTTTCAAGTTTTAAATAAAAGTAGTATATATGACATCTAAGTTTGGGTCTTGTTCTAAAAGTCTATGTATGTCCTTTTCCAGGATTTCCCATTAGCCTTCTAGAGTCTTCAATAAGAGCTCCCGTGCTAGTGTTACCTAGCCTAATGGAGCCAGAGAGCCTAGTGGGCTCTCCATCCCTCGTTTGACCACACTCCCATCAATTCTCACCAGCCAGTTCTTTAGTGTTTACACAGAGACAAGATACATCTTGGTTTGAAAGACTTACCTAATTGATTTGTATGTGTGATAACATTGCGTCAAATTTTGTGCATTCATATTAATAAACGAAGATAGAGGAGTCTCTTAGAATCCGTTTGGACTCTCTAGACATTGTGTTTTGGGGATCACAGCCAAGAGTGCTAAGCCTCAGAACATAAAAGGCTTGCTACCCCAGAGCCCACCGTGGGAGCCAGCCTGAGGAGTCCCGTCACATGAATCGCAGGCTTCCCAAGCCCTGCTAGCACCAGTTAGAACATCATTCTGGGGTCACTGCTCGATCGCTCTTCCTCCCCAGGGCAAAGACACCTCAGAGGCAGAAATGTCAGCGCAGGACACCCACCAGCCACACAGAACTGCAGACAGGCAGGCCTCACTGGTGGCTGCAATCCTTCAGGGTCCCTCCCGGCTGCACAGTGGGAACAGTCACCTGCAGGGATGCTCCGCCGTGGGGTACACATTTCTCCATCTCACACACTTATGCTTGAAAAAAGAAACAGCCAGTCTAATGGTGTGTTAATGATTCCACAAGCAACCGTAAGACCTCAAGTGTTGAGTGTCATAGAAATTTCATGTAGGTCAAAACACTTTTATGTGTCCTTTAGATCCAAAAATAGAAGCGAAGCTCAGATTTAGCTAAAAATCTAGGAGGAGGCATTTCTTGTGAAAGAAATGCATGGAGCCAGGAAAGCTTTGGTATCCTGTGTCAAAGGTTGCTGGGGGATGGCCACACACCTACAACCCACGGGACATTAAGTGACAAGATCCCCAATCCTTCCGCTGTTACCATCTGTGGTTTGTTACATAGAATTTGCAAGAAATGCCTCCCCACTGACCACAAAGCCGGATTTCAGTCCCTCGTGGAAGAGTGAGGGGGTGAGCATGCGAGGGGAAATGCTTCACAGGGCATTTCTTTCAACTGTCAGCCTGTCACATCAGTGTCAACCGTTGTCACTCGCAGCAAGAAAGCTTTGGGGCCCAAGAAATGCCAAGAAAATGGCAGCCAGTGGGCAGGACGATCGCCAGCCTGCTCTTGCTAATCTATGCAACGGATGTGGCATTTCTGACAATATTGCTTCTGCCTCACTTGCCATTTAATGTTAAGAGGCTTCTAGAGTCTACTGCATTTAAAGAGTAATGACTGTTTTCAGGGTAAATGCTCTGTTAAATAACCCTGGATTATTGTGTCGTGTTATTACATTTATAAAATGGCATTTCAAAAAATAATAATTGTTTTAGAGTTAATTGATGTTTTTAACCATCACTGTGTGGAGAATTTTTATTCAGCAGACAGGGAGTGAGCCAGGGAGAAAGAGATTTCCATCGAGAGAGTCGGTACTGAAAATAGAAATCACTCCCGCTTGTGAAATCCTGGTAGAGGAGGCCCTCCTCCACCGAGGACTGCCTTCAATAAACTCTTTTTACTGCAATTAAAGCAACCACAGGACCAAGGTAAGCCCCAGCCACACTCCCGAGTACAGTCCCCAGGCGTTGGGCCTGGCAGTGGTACAGGCGGCGAGGGGGGCCTTGGCACAGATTCCTTGGCCATTATACCCCCGTGTGGGCAGGTCTGGCCCCTGAGCAGCCCGAAGCAATGGCAAGGACCTGGAGCTCTGCACAGCAGTGACTTTTCAAATGTGAAGTTAATTACACGGCCGAGAGTCTCAGAATTTCATACGGCCAGAGGCAGAGTTGATTGTGGGGATATTACAGAATAAAACTTGGAAATTCTAAAATCTTCACATTGGGAGCCTGAAAGAAGTGGGCGCCCTGAACACACCCCTGGTGTGGTGGGGATGGTGTCACTTTCTTCCTTTTTATTCAAAATTCTTCCATCACTACTACTCAAGCCTGTGTGTAGGGGACGAATGTCTACCGTGTGAGAGAGAAATTATCACTTCATCCCATGGTTTCTTTTTACAAGTATTCCTATCAAGTAGGAATTGGGTATTATTATTCTGAGGGCTTGAAATATAAAGATATGTGTACACAGAGAAGATAAGTTCATTTTCACTCTGATGGAACTTAATGGAGAATCAAAATCTTTTATATTTGCAGGTCATTTCTGTTCCCCTTATACAGTCCACCAGTCAGTGTGATATTATGATTTGCCATAAGAAATATATATTTGGTCTTCACCCATGGCTCCTGGCTCACAGCTCCCAAAGCCCTGGGAAGTCCTTCAGTAAAGAGAGCGATCAATATGTTAACGATGTGACTTTTGGGACTCCACTTAGAATGGGTGTTGGACAAAGGACTTACCTTTGTCCTGTGTTTGCTTTAATTGCAGAGAAAAGAGTTTACTGAAGGCAGTCCTCAGAGGAGGAAGGCCTCCTCTACCAGGACGTCACATGGGGGAGTGATTTCTATTTTCAGTACCGACTCTCTTGATAGAAATCTCAACAATAAATAGAGAGCTGAAACTTTCAATCCCAACCCCTGACCTCCGGAGAGGAGAGAGGGCTGGAGATTAAATCAGTCACCCATAGCCAACAATCATGCCTATATAATAAGCCTCCATACAAACCGAAAAGGATGGGGTTCCTTGAGCTTCCGGGTTAAGGGAGCCAGAATGCTTCCGTGTGCACCCATGCCAGGTCCCAACTCCACAAGAATACATGCTTCTTTGTTCAAGACCTCACCCTATGTTTCTCTTTACCTGGCTGTTGATTTGCATCCTTCAATATCCTTGGTAATAAATCAGTCATCTAGTGAGTAAACAGATTTCTTGGGTTCTGTGAGCTGTTCTAGCAGATCAGTTGAACCCAAGAAGGGGATTGTGGGAACCCCTGATTTATACAGCCCGTAGGTCAGAAGCACAGGTAACAATCTGACCTTGTGATTGGCATCTGAAGCGGAGGGCAGTTTTGAGGGACTGAGCCCTTTACCTGTGGAATCTGATGTTATCTCTGGGTAGATAATGTCGGAATCCCCTGTCGGTGTTGGGAAGTCTACACACACACACACACACACACACACACGCACACTGGAATTGGGTCTAAGCACCTAAAAGATTCAGTGTCTACACACACCATCAGGACTAACATAGCTGCATGCCGGTAGCTAGATAACAGTGGTAAATGGACAAAAAGCCAGGCTCAATTGGAGAAAAATGGAAAGATGCTGGAATGTGAAGGTGGGAAGAATGATGGGACGCATCCAGCACAAACCTCCGATTTTAAAGATGAAGAGATTGAAACCAAAAATGCTAAGCAGCTATCCAAGATTACAGATCTGGATATTTGAGCTGCAGTAAAAAAACCGCATCTCTGACTCCAGAAACCCTATATTTCTCCCTAACACTTCTACCAGTTCTTACAGAAGTCCGCATGTAAACAATATAATCACTCCAACTCTCATTCCTCACCACCGCCATCGGTAACGAGCAGGATCAACCTTTGTGAAAAATGACAAGGAAATTTTGACTACCTAACAGCTGGAAACCAGCCATTTAAGCAACAAATACATGTCCCAGTCTCTTGGCTGCCAAACAACCAGAAGATGAGGCACAAAGTCTGTGAAGCCAGATAACTCTGCAAATAATCATTGTAAGTATAAGAAGGGACTGAACAGAAGGAAGTTGGAATGTATAATTTCCTATCAAAGTGCAATTGGCAAAATGTCCTGACTTTTCACAGATTCATCCAGACATCCCAGGGAGAATTTTCCTGATCATTTCAGTAATTCTCCTAAGAGAATTAGAGTAAGTGGACTGACATAATAAGCAAGATAATGTCAAAGCCAGTTAACAGTGGGCACCCCCCTAACAGCAAAGACCAGGTTAAGTGATTTTCCAGCTATACAATGTATCCCGATCCTCGGCATCACAGACAAACCATGGGACCTTGACCTCAGTCCTCACATTCCAAGTTCTCTTTAACCACAAGGACATCCAAAGGGCAAAATTATGGCTCACAGACTTTGCAGAAGTCTCTCCTTTCTCCACTTAGGGTGTAAAAACAATAAAGCTGAAGTTTTCTATTTATTTAAATAAATATAAAGCACTTTCAGTATTTCTGTACTTGTTAAGAAGGTAAACAGAGATAAAGATATCTGATGAGTTATCCTTTGGCCTTCTTCAGAACAGAGGAAATGAAGGAGGTAGACCTTAATCAGCCTGAAAAAATGGAATGAATTGAGATACACCAACTAGATACTGTGTATGAGGCTCAGAGATCCATTAGAACTTTGAATCTTTCCCAGCCCATACAAACTTACGGAAAAACATGGAATCTCTTTCACTTAGAGAAGAAATAGAGGCCCCCAAAACTCCAATTAAAAAAGGAAAGACAAAAAAAAAAAAATGAGTAAAACTACAGGGCTCTCAGCTACAATATTAAAATCCTGACCTTATCTTTCATAAAGGTAGAAATTACAATGGTGAAGTATCAGAAGGAAAATATTTATATAATATAGTAAGTTATGAGCTCAGTAAGTGAGTAAGATAGCTTTGAATAATAATGAAATTGTTACATTTGGACTGATACACATAAGTAACCAGAATATGATGAACTCCTTTCTACCTCTTGGTTATGAGATCAGAAAACCACAATTTGTAATCATTACACCATCATCAGTGTCATTATTATAAAATGTGTATTTTCATAAAAGACTTCTGCAAAACAAGTTAAATCCTTGGAAACCAGTAATCAACATACTTATTCAAAAATGAAAAAAAAACCATTAAACTTTATTTTAAAATATCTCAAAGAATGACTTGGCTGGATTAGTATTTTCAGGTACTGCCATTAAAAAATATTACCTTATTCTACCATTTTTAAACTATTATGTTTGGGTCATCCAAAATTCAGCAAAGCTGATATTTCTTCATTATAATCTTGTCCAGATGTTTGTCTCTGCCACCTTCCTCACTCCCTCCATTCCTCTTCATTTATTTTAATAACTTCTATTGTGTATATCATTCTTAAAGCTCAAATATTAGGAATCAATTTCTGGGAGTAGTGAAAGAGATGGAGAGAACAAATTAGGGAAGAAGAAGTTCTACTGAACTGTATTTTGGATGCTTATGTGTGTATCAGAACCAGTTGCCGATCAGCTGTTAGAAGATGGACAGGACTCTCTCTTTACCAGCAGATCCAATATGGTACCCACAGTAGCTTGCAAAACAATCATCTTTACTTATACACGCCCACGAGTTTCTCAAGTTTAGGCCTTTATTTCTTGTGTCAACTATTTTGAATAATATCCTAACTGGAATTGTTTGCTTGCTTTTATTTTTGGCTCTCATCTTGCTGTTAGTATTCCATCTTCCATCTACCGTTGCCAGAATGATCTATTAAAACATCATGACTGCTCAAAACCTTTCAATGACTCCCCATGGGATAAAATCCATTGCTATACCTTCCTAGGGCTTTCTGGAAACAAATGAACAAATTGGTAGACAACTTTTTACCATATCCTAAGTATATGTAAGGAACCATTTGACGTTTTCATATTAATAATCTTAACTGATCTTTAAAATAATCCTTTAAAGAGGTTTTGATACAGTTAGAGTTGTCGGAAGACAGAATTTGGAGAATGTTATCTGCAACTTAGAAAATATTTTACCTATTGCAGGAATCTTTTTCTTCTATTCCTTCTTTTATTAATATTTAAAACTAAAACATAAACAAGTTACAAATTGTCATAGCTACATTGATTGAAATTGATACATGGCAACATTATGAGATTTTATGCACTTGCGTTAGCAAAAGTAACTTAAAATCAATGATTTGGAGAGAAATTATTCAGGAAACCTTAATGACTTATTATAGTAAAATCACTTATAAGAGTGCATCCATTAATGGAGGACAATTACTGGAAAATAAATTTATTATTCAGGAAACCAATTAACTAGTATTTAATTACTTAAAATTATGATCCGATAGTAAACAGTGGTACACTTTGCTTACAAATATCACTTCTGATTATGGTTCATCAGGAAACAAAATGACTAATGTTATGTCATTGAAAGTAATTTGATTCACTTCACATTCCCCTTTTCTGTCTTTCTCTGTGAATTACTATTGTAAAGAACCAGAGACCATTAAAGCTGAAAGATGAGCTAAGGTTATCTGATTCCCCCTCCACGGTTTACAAGGAGGACTTTCAAGCTCAGCGCGGTGAACTGGGCCGCCCAAGAAGGCTCAGCTCATTGCAGGTGGTCCTGGGACTAGAATCCCAAAACTCCTGGCTTTCAAAATAGTGTCTCTTGAAATAAACCACAACTCAGAAGACCAAAGGGCATGTCTCCTCCTCTCTTTCCTTCCTTCCTTCCTTCCTTCCTTCCTTCCTTCCTTCCTTCCTTCCTTCTTTCCTTCTTCTTCTTTTTTTTTTTTTAGAGTAAAAATCCACATCTACTTGAGAAACTCATGGAACCCAAGCATTCTCTAAAAGACACAAGAGAGGGTGCGTCATCTCTCACACTTGGCTAACTCGCTCCCCCCTTCTTCATTTCACTAGGCATCCTTTTGACTCATTTTCCGCTATTTTCTGCGTTGCTATTGGCATAACATCCTATCAGTGCAGTTAATTACATCCACTTGGAGTGTGAAGGACAACTTGATTGTCTCAAAGAGCCACAGGCCATATAATCCATCTCACTGCTCTCACAAAGCAAATTCCCAATTGTCTCCGCTGCAAAGAGGGGAGGGACACCCCTTGGCAATGCTCTGGCACCCTAGATCCCTGCCTCAGATCTGCGCTGGGACTCTTCAATACCTCCACAGTGCTGGGGACCTCCCGGCTTTTAAGTAAACATTGTTTTAACCATTCTGAGCTGGTGACAACTCCGTGTGGCTAAGTGTGCACATCTCATTGCACATCTTCATTATTTTTTAAATAAATAGTGTGGCTGTTTATCTTACTATGTAATGTGGTCAATCCATTTGTGACCATAAGTTTCCTATTCCAGGATAATGTTCATGTAATGGTTTAAATTTACTAAATGCTACTCAATTTCTTGCTTCGGTGTATGGGAGAATGAACTAAAATTCAACTTAGTTACTACTATAGCCTCAATATCTTTGTCCCTTTGCCCTTAATCTTTGAGTTTGAGCATCGGCTGAGAAACCAAAGGATCCCCGCAGAGGGGCGAGCTGCTGTTCCAGAAGACAGGCTCCCCACCGCCTCTCTTACATGGAGGCTGCCTGCCACGTTTCATCCCACTTGAGTTTCTTATAAGACCAGGACATCCAACTGCCTGTGGGGTTTAGCTGATTCAGGTGTGAGCCCAGAGCGGACACCGAGTCCTACACAAAATGGGCAGAACCAATGGGGATCCTCTTGGAAGCAGGAAATCAGTCCCCTGAGGAGCTGGTGAAGCATGTGGACGATAGAGGACTATGCGTTACTACATATCACAAGGTCTGCATAGACTCTCAGAAAAGCTTTGCTATAGTCTTGGTTTGAGAGACCATTCATTATGCTTCTCCCCAGCCACTGCTTTACCTTCATGAGACAGGCCCCGCGAATGATGCAACTGGTCACATCGCCCTCTGGGCTTTGACGACCACATGGTCCTATGCATCAGCTATGCTCTTATTTTCTTTTATCTCCTCTTTACTCCCCATTTTCCTTTCTTTCTAAAAAAAATTTTTTTTTAAAGATTTTGTTTATTTATTTGACAGAGACAGCCAGCGAGAGAGGGAACACAAGCAGGGGGAGTGGGAGAGGAAGAAACAGGCTCCTAGCGGAGGAGCCTGATGTGGGGCTCGATCCCAGAACGCCGGGATCACGCCCTGAGCCGAAGGCAGACGCTTAATGACTGCGCCACCCAGGCGCCCCTAAAAAGTTTTTAAAATCACATCAATTCAGTATATCCAAGAGATTCTATAATAAAGAAGTATACAAAACAGAGGGACTCTGCCTTCCCCTTACCACCTCATCCTTATTCACCTTTTCAGAGGTCCTGGACCTACTCATTTTCAAACGTTATATATGGGACGTGCATACACATGTATCTGTTTTGTAAACACGTTATACATCTGCTATACAATCTGTCTCTTGACCTTCCAGGGAGATGTGTAAATTTCTGATGTCCCTATGAGCTGCGTTACTTCATTCTTTTCAAGAGCAAGGCACATCATAGAAAGGTTGTAAAGCTTCACACCAAGCCAAGTACTCTTTTTTTGCGTCCAAATTTTTGCCCAGACACCATTCCGCCTGGAGTTGGATCACCAGGAGTACCTCTCAGAGATTTTTCTAAATCCGGAAGTCAGTTGGTATTTAAGTTTCTAATTTTCATAGGCATCACCAATGGCCTTTTCCAAAGATGAACACAATTACATTTTCACCAGTAGTGTCCAAGAATTACCTAATCTTTGAGTTCTCACTGACACAAACTGTTTTTTTTTTAAATTAGTTTTTGAGAGGTAATTTGTGTTTTCTGTTTTAATTTGTATGTCCCTGATTACTCCCGAGTTTCAGCATCTTTTCACAAGCTTATGCACTATTTTATTTCAGTGAGTTGCTGATCCATTGTCTATTTTCTAATGGGCTATTTATCTTTTTGTGGGGGATTTGTAAGCTGTTCTTCATATAATCCAGATACTAATGTTATAAATATTCCTAATCATTTGCCCCAGCCTACTACTTGCCTCTTAACTGCTTATGTTATCTCTTTCTATTTAGATCTTTTTGTCTTTAATGAGGCCAATCTATCAATATATCAATTTTTTCCTTCATTGCTTTTGAGTTTCTCATCTTAATTACAAAACATTTCCCCACTCCCAAGATTATGTGTACATGCATGTATAAAACTTGTTATTTTCCTGATGCTGTCAGATTTTTTTATATTTATATTAATACTCAGCTCTTCAATCCATCTGCTATTTATTTTTTTATTGTATTATGAGGGATTGTCTTACCAACTTTTAATTTATACTAACAGATGACATATTTGTATCCTTATAAGACTGCTTAAATTCATTTGAATAAGGACACAATAAATAGGTAATTAAAAATCACCTTCACAACGTCATCATTACCAAGAGATATAACCCCTTATCAGAGCCTTCTGCTGACATCCCCCAACACAGGGCCCCATGTCACCATGACTTTGGGTTTCCACAGCCTAACAAAGCCTCAGCATCATGAAATGTGAAAACCGGAGTCGTGCAGCTCCTTTTCCACTGTTCGTACACAAGCACTCTAGACAGTTCCAGACATCGCTGAATTCCTGTGTATAATTGTCAAGACTGAGAAAGGTAAATAAAATTCACAGTTTCTGAACTTGAACATACAATCTAAATATCCAAGACAATAGATATGAAAAGAAAGCAGAAAAAAAGATGACCCACAAGGATGAGAAAGTGTGTATTCTTAGGTTTTCAGGAGCTGAAGGAAAGGGATGGAATGAAGAGGTACAAATTGGTAGGAGAGAAGGGGAAATATGCCATGTGAGGGCTGAGCCAAGGAGAATGTCACAGAAGGCTGTCCACGACTGTGTGGGTGCATCTGAGTACAGCAGGCAGAAAATAAAGAGGGGGATCCCTCCACCTGCCTCCGTCTTCATGTGGGGGTTGCAGGAGCTCATTGGGGTGGGCAGGTGGTTAGCAAGGCAGATAGGAGACTAGGCCCTTCCAATAAGTGGGAAACTAAACTGTAATTAAGGAATAGCATTCTTCCCATTCATATTTTATTGTAAAATGGGATATGAGCCTCACATCAGGCCCTGAGCTTGTTTTACTGACTCTGGACTCTGGAGATGAACCCCCTAGTGCATAGAGAATGTACTCCCCCCAGTAATCAAGTCCAAGCTACCATAACAAATCCATCATCTGTGGCCAGCAAGGCTGGCTCCTGACTG
Organism: Ursus americanus; assembly: GCF_024610735.1. Taxonomy (NCBI): domain Eukaryota; kingdom Metazoa; phylum Chordata; class Mammalia; order Carnivora; family Ursidae; genus Ursus; species Ursus americanus. The sequence continues at coordinate 37,085,711 of NC_142142.1, read as the reverse complement.
TCGATGTGGAGTTAATTAGACACATATCGTACGCTCAAGTCCAATTGATTATTAAGACACCATAACGAGGATTTAACATCACGGCGTGTCCTGGAAACGCTGTATTATACCTGGAACGTGCCCGCTCACCCTCAGAAACTGTGTAGAGTCATCAACTGACAATTAGCATTCAGTAGCAGCAATGGCCTGTTTTTATCACTGCTGATTTAATAAGACAGTTATTGTTCTCCCTGTTAATTAATATCTATCGATTAAAGTTTAAGTCTGGGCATCAGGCATATACGTTCTTGCTTAACTATAGGTAGTTAGCATGTTGTCCTGGTGAGCCTGACTTGCTCCTTCTTCTCTACGGTCTAAGGAAGTCTTTCCACCTCCTGCAGGACAGCAGGCTGAGAGCGGTGGCCCAGCCACCCATGCAGTGGGGTGTGTGGACGGAGCTGCTGCTTGGAAATCTGGGGAAGAAAAATCCACAGAACAGCACTCTGAGGTCCTCAGAGATCCGAGTCTAGAAAGTACCTGGGACGAGGTTAGCCAGAAACCTCCCACAGAGTCTGAATGAAGAGCTTACTCTCTGTCTGGGGATCAGTCCTCTTTCCCTCCTAAGGCAGGACAACAATGGCTGCATGCTTCCATCTGTCATTTTGGGCAAGGGTTTTTGTGGGGATCATGTCAATGGGTAATGTGATTCATGGCCTACTCAGAGTGCTCCAAACTCCCCTACCTCGACCCTGAAATGAGATAGACGAGACTTTAGATCCAATGGTCCTTTAGGTGTCAAACAGGCTTTTAATCTCTGGTACTCCGTGACTTTTGAGAGAAGTTCTCTGCCTCTGTCTCCATCCCTCTGTGGAATGGGCCTTTTGGTTGTTGTTTCGATGTTCTCCTATGTTATGAGGGTGGTTCTATGTCATCTGTCTTCGAAACAATCTCACAAGAAGGTAAGAGCACAACATAATCTTTAATTTAGTAATTTAATTAAATGAATAAAATTTTCTTTTACCTTTCCTCTAATGCTACTTTTTAACATTCAGTTTTAAGCTGTTTTGCGTCACTTTTTTTAGTATTCTATTTATTGAGATATAATGTTTAAAAACTAAAGTGCATAAAGGGCACTGATCTTAAGAGACAGCTCAGTGATTTTTTAACATACATGCTTGTGTAATATAGACCATTCACAGATCAAAACAGAGAGCATTCCCACCACGCTCCAGATTTTTCTCATGCCAGTTTTTAGGCATTAAGTCTCAAAACTCTTCCTACCGCCACTTGAAATAACTATGCTGACTTCCACTATCATTGATTTGTTTTGCCTGTTCTTGAACTTCATAAAATTGGAATCACACAGTTTGTACACCTTGCTGTCTGAGAAACATTCATTTATTAAAATAAAAATAAGTATATCGAAGTCAGGGGTCTTTGATTTATTTTTTCAAGTCAGTTAACTCCAATAATGCAATCCTGTTTTCTAATATGTTTAGCTGAGGTGTTTGGCCTTCCTTAAATCCCCAAGAATGAAGACATTCTTTTTTGTGACTCTGCCATCACCACCAATATTCCAAGTGGATTCATATGAGAACATTTAAACCACAAAGATAACAAGAGGTCTCCTTCTCAGTTTGGATTTGCCAACGTAAAGTGCCAGAGGTGAAAAAAATGTCATTTCTGTCATTTATCCATCTTATGAAATCGGGGATTTGGGAATAAGAAATTTGACAATGACATCTGGAATTGACTGGTGTCTTATCTTTGGGCATTGCTGCCAATTAACTGCAGGGGGGGAAATCAGACTGGATTAGACCTAGGAGCCAACTGTGTATAGATTTTGGTAAAATAGACAATAGACAGAACTTGGTATACATAAAAAGTAGCCAGACTCAATATATCAAACATCAGAGAAGACCATCAAATACAGAAATAGACAGTGTTTGGGAATGTAAGCAAGTAGGTAGTAATTTGGGCCTTAAGATTTGAGCCAAGACTTAGTTGCAAGGCTAGGGTCTGTGGTAAGAGACTAGAAGGGGAAAAGAAAAGCCTCAGCTCTGGAGGGAATAATTTACTTAGCAGGCTCCCAAGGACAGGAACGAAGAAGCAAATGAGCATATTCCAAGATAGTGGTTCTCAAAACGTGGTCCTTGGACAAGTAACATCAACATCACCAGGACATTTGTAAGAAACACAAATTCTCAGACCTCTCCCTAGATGTACTAAATCAGGAACTTGGGGTTGAGGCCCAGAAATCTGTTTTGACAAATTCTCCAGGTGATCCTGATACTGGCTATAGTTTGGGCACCGGAAGTCTAAGAAGTAAGAACCAGGATGCTAAGAAGAGCCTATTTCTCAGGCAGCAATCCGAGCTGGGCTAGAATGTGGAAAACAGTGCTGAGTCCCAGGGAAATAGGCTTCCTCAAGGTACATCTCTCCAGTGGAAGGGCTGGTTCCAGGCGAAACCACTGCTGGGACAGAACCGGAAGGACCAACGCATGTGCGCCTTTCTGGGGGACCTGATAACTTACCATATCACGCTGAAATGCTTATGTCTATTTTCCCACCTCAAATGTATAAGCTTTTGAAAAGTAAACACTATGCTTGTTCCTGTCCACCCACAGTGCCTAACCAAATTCTTGGGCTGTATAGAGTTCAAAAAAATATTTGTGGAATGAATGAGAGGGGGAGTGAATGAAAGAATGGATAAAGGAGAAGTGAAAAGCAGAGCATGTGTATTATATGAATCCACGTACAGGAAATGTCCAGAATGGGCAAATTCATTGAGACAGCAGGGGAACTGGCGGCTGCCAGGGGGCTAGGCAGAAGGCGAAGCAGGAGTGACTGGCAGTGAGTCTGAGATCTCTTTCTGGTGGGACAAAAACGTTCTGGAATTAGAAAACGGTAATGGCTGCACAACCTTGGGAATATACTAAAAACTACTGAATTGTACGCTTTTAAAGGGTGAATTTTATGATATGTGAATTATATCTCAATAAAAATAATTACATTTTTTTTTTAAAAAGCTAAATGTGTGAATATCAAGCAAGGCATTTTGGAAGAAACATTTCATAAGCCAAAAGCTATTCTGGGACGACACCAGCAGTCTTATGTAATGCAACTTCAGACAAAACTGCAAATACAAAATGAGACTAGAACATTCCAATGGCCACCCCCTCCCCTAAAGCAGGTTTCACTGAACCTATGCGTCAATGGCAGCCAGGCTCCAAGGAGGTTTGTGGCAAGCTGTACCAGAGGCATTATGGTTTGTAAGTCAATGTTTCCAAAACTGGTTACCCTAATAGCAGCTTAAGAAAGAGCATAAGACCAAAAACTGTATCAGGAGAAGTAGGTTCTAGAAGTAGAACCTTATCACCCAGGCTCCTTATCTGTAAACTGAAGAAAATAACAAATGTCAAATCACTCCCCTCAGGAGTCAGAAGAACACCAACGGGGATGACTCCTGGGGAAATAGTTTGTTAATTCTATAACATAAGCAACCAAAGTTGTTGTTTGCAGGAGATCTAGAAAAAGGGCACAAAAAAGAGCATAACCTAGGAAAGGATGCTATGCCCTTGCTCAGCTCTCTTGGATCCTGGCACTGGTGGAGATGGAGGCGGACGCTTTCCCTGGGCCCTCTCCCAGTGCCTGCGGAAGCAGAGGGCGCAGACAGCGTTCCGAGTATAGACAGGCAGTTGGTGCCCCAGTCAGAGCTCCAGCCGGCTTTCTGGGCCTTCCTGGGATACGAGCTCCTTTTATGAGCCTCCTTGTTATTACCACCTATTTCTTTTTATGCTACTGCCAAAATACCACCATTAATCTTTCCCACTCCCTGAAGGCAAAACACGGGTAATTGGATTTATCTGGTTTTAGAATTTGTTAGGTTCCGTTACAAAATAAATAAATAACTGACCTCAAAAGAGAGGGGAGCCAGCCCTGGCCTGTGCTGTCATGTCGCAGGCCCTGGCCAGCAGGAGGCTGGCACTGCCTATCCTCATTAATCTCAGCTATCTCCTCCCCACACCTTTTCCCTCCTGTCCTTCAGCTCCTCTCCTGGTTTGCCCAGTGTGATTTAAGAAGTGTACTACTCTGACCCCTTCAGCTCCAGAAGCTTCCCACTGTGCATTGTTTGCCCTGAGGCTTCCTCCCACCTCCCCCATCCCACCCCCCCCTTGGTTGTCTCTCTCCATCCCTCCCCCCCCCATCTCCTTCTACCACGGCTGCTTCCCCTCCTGATTATCATGTGGGGGGGCTGTTTACAACTTCCTTTCATCGGCTGTGAATCTTCCTATTTCTTGTGTTCCTTTTGCCTTTTGTTTTTTTAAACGTGTATTGATTCAGACATCATGGGTGACCATAGAAAGTGAGCTACCTTTGGGGTTTTCTTTTTTATCAGGTTGGACTACCACAGGGAGCAAATGAGACATGCAATTTTTTGGTTTGTCCCTTCAACCCACATGTATTAAATTCTGTACAAGGCACCTAGCAGGGGCCTGCCCAGGCCACAACCTACCATTCTCTGAGAATTCTGACCACTCCCTCCCCTATCATCCCTCCATCCACATCAGTAAGCCATACGTATACCACGGGGCCTGAGTACATTACTATTTGCCAACCCGACAGCTCACCAACTTGCTGCTGGGGCCTGCCACCCACAGTTGGGGCTAAAACCCCAAAATGCCTACTTCCCAAGCCCACTCTTTCAGCTACAGCTTGGACATATAACACAGTCCTGCAAATGACACCACAGGGAAATCTGAGAAGTAGCTTCTGGAAAATGTGTTGAAAAGAAACACCCACAAGCTTTTAATGACTAGTTTTAGACTTTCTTGGATAAGAATGTGATGCCTGGAACTGCTGCAGCCATATTGTGGCCATAAAAGGCAATGACGTCAGTCCTCAGCCCTGGAACTGCCTCCATCTGGCATCCTCATTAAGTGAGACGATAAATATTGCCATTATTTACATCACTTCTGCTGTTATGTTTTATTACTTGGAGTTAACAGTGTCCAATCTGGTACATGATTTTTCCTCTCTCTAGCCATCACATGTTTAGACTAGGGGTGCACCCTCAAACCAAGCTGAGGCAGTTGATTTTATCTCCTGGAAATCTGACATTGGGAAAGAGAGATTCTAGACAGTCAGTGGAGACTGGCTTAAAATGAGAACCTATGAACTGAGAAGATGTAGGATGGCCATCTTACATCCTATGGAAACTGGGAAAACTGACAGATAAAGGGATAAAGAAAACAGATGTGTAGGAAAAGCAAGACTATAAGACCAAGCGACCACATGGAAAGAGACAGGTGACAGAGTGGACCTCTTTTCAGAAGCCAATGTTCTTCACCTCTCTTGGGTTCCATGGTCCTTACAGCGTAACTTACTTCTTTGTTCAAATAGCTGGAGTGGGTTTATATAAGTTTTGCCAACTAGATTAAGGCAAAAAATGTTGCTGTATTCAGAACCATAGACACAGAGATGAATGAGAAATTTTCCCTGTCTTCCAGGAACATAAGTCCTGCAAATGAAAGACACAGATGAATATTATTGGAGCACTTGACATATTATGTTACAATTACAGGTATAGATGTGATGGGAGAGTGAGAAGACGGCTAGTTTATTCCTCCGGCATGCTCTGCAGGGAACACTAAGGTCAGATGCAATACTTCCAAAGAACAGTACACAGAACTAGCTTTGCTTGCATGGGGTTCCGATTCTTCAATATATGTCTCAGCATTTTTAATTCTGTGTGTCTACAGTTGGGCACAGGAATAATGTATTCTGAAAAACTTCTTGGGTCCCTTCGATGCCTAGCCAGGCTTGGAAAACCTGGAAACCACTGAGATAAACGGTACTGAGGAAAATCAGGAAAGACTGACATAGGAAGTAACATTCAGGGACCTAAAAGATGAGTAAGAACTGCCGTATGTCGAAAGAGGTTGGAAAAGAACTTTCCAGGAAGAGAAAGGGCAAATTGCAAATCATTACGTAAATAAGAGTGGCTTCTGTTTACTACTTTGCCATTTTTGTATGGTCACAGAAATATAAATGTCTGATTACTCCTACTTGCACAAAGAGAGATAGATGCTATCTACCGGCTCCTTGTCAAGCAGACATCATGAACATGCTCTGTTTGCAGAGTATTGCAGGAGGAATTTGAGACAACTAAATTGAAATCCTATTCCTGTCCTCAAGGTACTAACATCCGACTGAAGAAAAAAGAAGTTATGTGTGTGTGTGTGTGTGTGTGTGTGTGTGTGTGAGAGAGAGAGAGAGAGAGAGAGAGAGAATGAACAAATAAGTTGATTGCCAAAGAGTTAGCTATACCTATGAATATTAAGCAGATGGAGTGAATAGTCCATTCTGCTCTCTTCTTGCTTGCGTGGTTTCTGAAGAAAAGTCTGATGTAACTCTTATCTTTGCTCTACTGTAAGTAATGTTTCTCCCTGCCACACCCCCCTCAGCCCCGCCTGGCTTCTTTCAAGAATCTTTTGTTAGCCTTTGGATTTCCTCAGTTTGAATATAAAACATCTAAGTGTAGTTTTTTTGTTTTTGTTTTAGTGGGTTTTTTGTTTTTATCCTTCCTACTGTCCTCTAAGGTTCCTGGATCTGTGATTTAATGCCTGACATTAATCTTGAAAAATTCTCCATCAATATTGTTTCAAATATTTCTTCTGCTCCTTTCTCTCTTTTCCTTCTGATATTCGCATTACATGTATATGACACCTTTTGAAATTTTTCCCACAGTTCTTGAATATTCTGTTCTGTGTGGGTTTTCCCCCCAGCCCTTTTTCTCTTTGCTTTTTCAGTTTAGAAAGTTTCTAATGACATTATCTTCAAGCTCACTGATTCTTTCCTCAGCCATGTTCCATCTACTAATGATCCCTTCAAAGGCATTCTTCATTTCTGTAACAATTTTTATAGCATTTCTTTTTTATTCTCTCTCAGAATTTCCATTTCTTAGCTTACATTACCCATCTGTTCTTGCATGTTTTCCATTTTTTTCCAATAGAGTCCTTACCATATTAATCATAGTTATTTTAAATTTCTGGTCTGATAATTCCAACATCCCTGCCATATCTGAGTCTGGTTCTAATGCTCGTACGTTCTTTTCAAACTGTTCTTTGCCTTTTAGCTAGAGGGGCCTGGGGTTGGGTATTTCCCTGCCCCCAGAAGTTTAGGCTATAGCAAATCCCAATTGGTTAGGCTCTGGTAAACTAGTTTCCTTGAGGGCAGGCTTCTGTTAAAGAGAATAGAAGGCTCTGTGTAGGGGCGCCTGGGTGGCGCAGTTGTTAAGCATCTGCCTTCGGCTCAGGACATGATCCCTGCGGTCTGGGATCCAGCCCCGCATTGGGCTCCCCTGCTGGTAGCCTGCTTCTTCCTCTCCCACTCCCCGTGCTTGTGTTCCCTCTCTCGCTGGCTGTCTCTGTCACATAAATAAAATAAAATCTTTAAAAAAAAAAAAAAAAGAAGGCTCTGTGTATACTTCCAAATGGTTACCTCCTCCTGCCATTTCTTCCGTTTTCACCCTCAGAACTGCTAGGGCCTCTGGAAGAAAAACTCACAGGAGTGCGAGGGCCCTCCCCCAAGGCTGAGCCACCTGGAATTACCACAATGCAGTCCACACTCAATCTCCTGCATTTTGTCAATTACTTGTTATGCATTCCTGGGAGAATCTGACTAAAGCAGTGCATTCAGTTCAGAATAAGCTATGATTCTCTGTATTTACCGGTCTCCAGTTCTCAGGATGCTGGTTTATTCTGTGGCCTCAATTCCCGGCTGGATCTGAGTGAAGAGCTATTGATTTTCACTTTGTTCAGCTTTTGTCTTCTTGTGAGGATGGAAGTCATGGTTTCCAAGCTCCCGTGTTCTACCAGAAACTTGACGTCTCAGCCAATGACTCTCTCTTGCTCTAGTCAGTCTCTTGCTTACTCTGCTCCAGCCCCTCCTTACTATTCTTAGAACATATTGAGCACACGCTTGCCACGGACCCTCTGCCTTTGCTGTTCCTTTTCTCTGGAACCCTACCCCTCACACATTGGCCTGGCTCACTGCTGCACCTTGTTCAGTTTTCAGCTCAAATGTTACATCAAACAAGTAGCTCCTGACCTGAAATAGAGCTACCTATTGCAATTACTTTATTTTATTATTCTTCAGCACATACATTACCATTAACATTATATTCTAATGTGATGTGTTTATCACGTACCTACCTTCCCTAGAATGTAAACTCTATAATGGGAGAGGATTAGTCTCTTTTGTTCATCATTGTAACCCTACCCTAGAACACAGTACATGGCATAGAGTTCAATAAATACTTGTCAAATGAATGGATGGACAAACACATCAATCATCCTTGGCCTAGGAGAAGATATATGAATTACCAATATGAAAACACCCAGAAAGATACTGAACGTCCTTAATTTCTCTGCAAATGCAAATTAAAATTTTACAATGGTACACTATTCCATATACACACTAGAATGGCTAAAAATAAAATTTTTTAAAAATTTTTTAAAAATTAAAAAAAAAAATGCTGGGGCGCCTGGGTGGCTTAGCTGTTAAGCATTTGCCTTCAGCTCAGGTCATGATCCCAGGGTCCTGGGATCGAGCCCCGCATAGGGCTCCCTGATCGGCGGGAAGCCTGCTTTTCCCTCTCACACTCCCCTTGCTTGTGTTCCCTCTCTCGCAGTCTCTCTCTGTCAAATAAATAAATAAAAATACTTTAAAAAAACACACAAAACCCTACAATGCCAAATGCTGAGACTACAGAGCAGCTAGAGTTCCCACACATTATTGGTGGGAATATAAATTGGTGTAATAACTTTGGGAAATTGTCTGGCTGTTTCCTTAGACATTAAACCTACACTGATCATATGACTCAATCATTCTATCCATAGGTATTTCCTAAGAAAAATATATTTCCTCATAAAAACTTATATTCAAATATTCATTGTATCTTAATTCATAAGAACCAGAAACCACATCAACAAGTAAGCAGGGAAAAAATGGTGGTATATCCATACAGTGAAATACTACAGAACAACTGAAGAAGAATGAACTATAAGCAATAACATGTATGAATATCAGATACATTATACTAAGAAAAAAAAGTCACATATAAAAGAGTATTGTATAATGTAGTATCATCCAATTTATAAGAAATTCTAGAACAGACAAAATTCATGTGTGGTTTCTGGAAGTAGATGTCTGCCCAGGCCTGGAGGATTGACTTCAAAAGGGCATGGAAGGAGATGTCAGCAAGATGGCAGACTAGGAAGCCTCAAGCCCCTGTTTTCCTACAGAAACATTGAATAAACAACTAGAAACTGAATATAGTAACTGTAAAGGGGCTCTGAAAATCAATCAAAGATCTATAGCAACCAAGTGAATGACCAATTAAAAAATGCATTATTTTGAGAAGAAATGTCATGGTATTTTTAGTTCCACCCATTAGCCGTGCAGTGAAGTTTGGGAGAAGAAATGGCCTGGACCTCTGTTCAGACTAAACTCAAAATTACAAGAACAAAGGAAATAATGGCTATCAGAGATCAGTGAAACAGAGAATAGAAAAACAACAGGTAGAATCAACAAAACCAAAAGTTAGTTGTTTGAGAGGGGTGCCTGGCTGACTCAGTCAGTAGAGCATGTGGCTTGATCTTGGGACTGTTAGTTCAAGCTTTATATTGGGCACAGAGATTACTTTAAAAAGTTAGTATTTTAAAAGATTAACAAAATTGGGGCACCTGGCTGGCTCAGTCGAGTTAAGCATCAACTCTTGATTTTGTCTCAGGTCATAATCTCAGGGCTGTGGGATCAAGTCCTGCACTGGGCTCCGTACTTAGCACAGAATCTGCTTGAGATGTTCTCTCTCCCTTCCCCTCTGCCCCTCCCCTCTGCTTGCATGGTCTCTCTCTCTCAACTAAATAAAATCTTTAAAAAGAAAAAAAGATTAACAAAATTAACAAACATTTATCTAGATTGACTAAGAAAAAATACTCAATCAAAATCAAAATGAATTAAGGAATAATAAACCAATTTTACAGATATAAAAGGATTATAAGAGAGTACTATAAATAACACTATTATCATCATATTGGATAATCTAAATGAAATAAATATTCTTAGAAACACACAACCTGAATTTCTATAATGGAATCCTGAAGAAACAGAAAATCTGAACAGATAGATAACTATGAGAAGATTGAACCAGTAATCAAAATCTCCCAAAAAAGCCCAATTCCAGACAGAGTCACTGATGAATTCTCAAGCATTTAAAGAATTTACAACAATCATCCTCAAAGTTTTCCAAAAATTGAAGAGGAAGGAACACTTCCAAACTCATTCTATGAGGCCAGCATTATCCTAATACCAAAGTCAAACAAAAACACTACAAGACAAGAAAGCTACAGACCAACATTTCTTATGACCATTGATGCAAATATGCCCAACAATATACTAGCAAACTGAATACCGCAGTAGACTAAAAGACTTGATACCATGACCAGGTGGAATTTATTCCTGGAATGCAAGAATGGTTCAACATATGAAAATCAATATAATACACCATATTAGCAGAATGAAGGGTAAAGAAAGATCATCTCAGAAAGAAAGATCATCTTTTTGATGCAGAAAAAGTATCTGACAAAATTCAACCCCGTTGCATGGTAAAAACTCAACAAGCTAAGAACAGAGGAAACTACATAAATATAATATAGCCCATAAATGAAATACCCACAGCTAACATCATACTAAATGATGAAAAGCTGAATCTTTTCCTCTAATATCAGAAATAAGGCAAGGATACCTGCTTTCATCACTTCTTTACAACACAGTACTAAAAGTTCTAGCCAAGTCAATTAGGCAAAAAAAATATCTAAAAACCATCCAAATTAAAAAGGAAGAAGTAAAATTATCTTTGTAGGTTACATAATTTTATATGTAGGAAATCCTAAAGATTCCACAAAGCTTGTTAGAACTAATAAATGAATTTAGTAAAATGACAGGATGCAAAATCAACACATAAATATTAGTTGTGTTTCTATACACTAACAATGAACAATACAAAATGAAAATTAACAATTCCAATTATAATAATATAAAAAATAAAATACATAGGAAACAGTTCACCAAGGAGGTGGAAGACATGTACACCAAAAATTTCAAAATGTTTCTGAAAGAAACTAACAAGACAAAAATTGATGGAAAGATATTCTGTGTTTATTGACTGGAGAACCATAAACATAAAAATAAGTATAAACTTTGAAGACATCAATACTACTTTAAGCTATCTACAGATTCAATGCAATCCCTATTAACACTCCAGTGTGGTGGTGTTTTGTTTTGTTCAGCAGAAATAGAAAAATCCATCCTATAATACATATGGAATCTCAGGGGATCCCAAATAGCTACAACAATCTTGAAAAAGAACAAAGTTGAGGTCTCACATTTCCTGATTTCAAAACTTACTACAAAGCTGCAGTAATCAAAACACTGTGGTACTGGCATAATGAAATAGAATGGAAAGCCCAGAAATAAACCCTTGCATACATGTTTAAATGATTTTCAACAGGAGTATAAAGACCACTCAATGGGGAATAATAGTCTTTTCAAGAAATGATGGTGAGAAAATCGCATATCCACATGAAAAAAAAAATGATAATTTGGACCCTTAGCTCACACCATTCACAAAAATCCACTCGAAATGGACTAAAGACCTAAATGTAAGAGCGAAAACTATGAAACTCTTAATAGAAAACATACAGGAAAATCTTCATGACATTGTATTTGGCAGTGATTTCTTGGTTATGACAGTAAAAGTATAAGCAACAAAGGAAAAACAGTTAAAATGCACTACCACAAAATCAAAACGTTTGTGCATCAAAAGACACTATCAAAAAAGTAAAAAGGCAATCCACAGATGGGAGAACATGTGAAAATTACATAGATAATAAAGAATTCATATCCAGAATACATAAAGATATCCTACAACTCAACAACAAAAAAATGAACAACCTGGTTAAAAATGCGCAATCAACTTGAAGAGACATCAGCTCCAAAGATATATAAAAGGCCAATAAGCATATCAATATCATTAATCCATAGGGAAATGCAAATCAAAACCACAATAAATAACACTTAATTTATCCATTAAAATGGCTATTATAAAAAAATAGCAAATACATGTTGGCTGGGATGTAGATAAATTGGAACTTTATGCACTGCTGGAAGGAGTGTAAAATGGTGCAGCAACTATGGAAAATGGTACAGTGGTTCCTCAAAGATTGAGCAGAATTGCCATATCATCCACTTCTGGGTACATACAATTCTACTTCTGGATATATACCAAAAGAATTGAAAACAAGGACTTGAATAGATATTTTACCCCATGTTCACAGCAGAATTATTCACAATAGCCAAGAGGTGGAAGCAACACAAGTGTCCATCAACAAATAAATGGATAAACAAAACGTGATATGTACATGCAATAGAATATTAATCAGCCTTAAGAAGAAAAGAAATCCTGACACATGCTACAACATTGATCAATCTTTTAGACGTTACGCTAAGTGAAACACGCCACTTACAAAATGACAAATACTGCATGATACCACTTACATGAGGTACCTAGAGTAGTCAAATTCATAGAGACAGAAAGTGGAATGGTGGCTTCCAGAGGCTGCGGGAAGGGGGGATGGAGAGTTCGTGTTTAATGGCTACAGAGCTTCAGTCTGGAAAGGTAAGAAAAGTTCTGGAGATGGAGGTGGCGACTGTTGCACATAATGTGAACGTATTTGGTGTCACGGAACTGTATACTTAAAAATAGTTAATGGGCGCCTGGGTGGCTCAGTCAGTCAAGTGACTGAATCTTGATTTGGACTCAGATCATGATCTCAGGGTCATGAGATCGGGTCCCCCATTGGGCTTCGCACTGGGTATGGAGCCTGCTTAAGATTCTCTTTCTTCTTCTCTCTCTGCCCCTCTCCCCACCACCCTGCTCTCACACACACGCATGCACTCTCTCTCTCTCAAAAAAAAAAAAAAAGTCAAAAAAAGTAAATTTCATGTTATGTATAATTTTAAAAAGGGCATCAAGGGTGATAAAAATATTCTGTACCATTTGGAGTGGTAGTTACATGGGTGAGTACAAATGTCCAGGTTTGTTTAAGTGGACACAATATGGTACATTTTAAGTAAATTCTTTTTCCCTCCTCCCTTCTTCTCCTTGTCTTTTCCTCCCCCACTTCCTGATCCGTGGGCCCTTTATCCTCTCATACATTCACTGGATGTAAGTGTTTAAAGAACAGAGTCTAGGATTTATTCAACTTAATAATATCCACACTGCCTAGTGTAGTGCGTGGCATGTAGCGGTTAATAAAAGCTTCTTTTTTAAATTGTTAATTCAGTAACTTGTTTTTTTTTTAAATGTAATGCTACTGTTTACTGTGAACTTACTACATGTCAGACTTGAAGTTCTTACTAACTTGATGCCATGTATTCCTTCCCAACAACCCAATGAAGTGGCTACAAAATCCCCTTTTTTAAATCGTGAAATTGAATCTTAGTCATTTGTTCAACTGTACAGAGCCAATACGTATCAGAGCTGGGATTAGAAATGAGTTTTTTTGACTTTGAAGTCTGTGTTTCTTAACCTCTAAATAAGGGTTATGCTTTACCTTATATTTCACTAAGCATCCACTGACTAGCCAATTGTAAACGGAGTACACAATCAAAAACATCCTGTAAATTGGTCCTTCTGCACAGGTATGCCAGCATATGGGCTGCTGAGACGTAGTCATGGATATCACAGGGAGGACTTATCACCGAAACAGCCGCACTTCAAATGGCCAAGGAAATGGGTTCATAAATCCCTTCATTCAAAAATGCTTTCCGCAATTTTAGGAGATTACTCACATTGGCATTTCCATCCCCTAGAGTTTGCAGATATACTTCCAGAATGTGACATCATTTCTTTTGGAACCTTGATAAAAAGGGAGGAGGGAGGCTCACCTCCTTTGCAACTGATCAGAATTTCCTGCCAGTGGCTTTAAGAATATTGTGAAATTCGTGAATACAGCAATTATAACAAGTAGAAGGAGACAGGGCAAGTTAAATACCAACTATCTAGGGAGAGATCATTATCTCAACTAGGATTCAAATGTCAGAATCTCTGGTTGTAATTTCAGTGACTTCCCAATTACCTCAAAATGGGTGAGAACATCTTCATTAGAAAAAGTAGAAATGCGTGCATGTGTGTGTGTGTGTGCACACGCGCGTGTGTGCCAGTGTGTGTGAGGGTGTCTGTGTGTGTGAGGGTGCCTGGGTATGTGAGGTTGGAAAGAGAGATAGAAGGATAGAAACAAAGGACAATATTCATCTTTTCAACATACACGGAGTAACTACGACATGTAGGTATTGTATTGGACACTGGGGATACAAAGGCCAAGAGTGGATATTAATATATTTAACAAAAGACATGGAAGAAGCAATAAAAACAACATTGGGAAGAGGAATATTTTCCTAGACGGTCTAGCAAGCACAGCAAAGTACAAAGGTGAATACCATTATTCCCTTTTCTTTCTTACCCAGTGTCTTACAGAAGGTATCTCAATGTGAGCACGGCCACTCCAATAAACCACTTGACTGACTCAATTCTCTGTGTCACAGATGCTGGCTCTGCCTTTTATCCATCTTTGGAAGTTCCAAACAGTGACCAGGAGACCCTATGTTGTCATGGCATCAGTCGCAACCCATCTCAAAGTGGACAAATATCTGATACAGCAATCTATGTATCTGAGAATAAATGGTTTAACTGCACAGGCGCAGGTGTGACTTGGCCTAGACCTCATGTGCTACCTGCACCGAGGTGATCTCCAAAATGGACATTTGGGTGGCAGGCAAACAGTCAGCATTGGAAATTTCATGAACCCCTAGGCTTCCAAGAGTGGAGTCAAGGGTAGACCTGATCTCTTGGAGGAGAAGTCCTGGCAAGACAAGGCCAATCGCCCACGGCCTAGGGTAGGTCCCACACGGCGTAACAAGACATGGACTGGAGTCAGTAACAAGCAGGGGATTGACATCTGGGGGACAGGTGGGAAGCAAGGTTCAGAAAGAGCTGATCCTTGGGGCGCCTGGGTGGCACAGCGGTTAAGCGTCTGTCTTCGGCTCAGGGCGTGATCCCGGCATTCTGGGATCGAGCCCCACATCAGGCTTCTCTGCTAGGAGCCTGCTTCTTCCTCTCCCACTTCCCCTGCTTGTGTTCCCTCTCTCGCTGGCTGTCTCAAATAAATAAATAAAAATCTTTAAAAAAAAAAAAAGAAAAGAAAAGAAAAAAAGAAAGAGCTGATCCTAGCAGCAAGTGAGAATCTGAGCACCACGTGGCTCTTTGCCTTGACTTAGCATGGGCGCTGGACCCGTGTGTGTCTGGTCCTATGACCTGGACAGAGGAGAGGGAGACATCACATACCAGATATTGTGGGACACGGTAATTCTTGTCTACCACTTTCTTCCTTCTTTTCTCGACCTTTGACTACTAGGTAATCCCACTTCAGGCTATTTTTTTCTTCACACGTACCCACTTTCCCCTCTCCTCTTTAGCTCTGTGTCTTCCTTCAACTCTTAGCTGACAGCTTGGGAAAATCTCTCTCATGTTCTCTTCTCTCCATTTTTGTCTTTCATTTCCTTTATCTACCTTCCTTTCTTCATCTATGTTTCTGAAAAAAAATCCAATCATCAGAGAAGTGGCAAATGTATACATGTACTTGAATCCAATAAAACGAAAACTATACGTCTTAAAATTGAATTTGGAACAACAGAAACAAGACAAGCTCTAAAACTTTTGAAAGTATTCAGAAATATCTTTGAGAGAATGTTTCCATATTATCTTCTTCTTGCTATGCCTACTTTTCTTCAGCATTGGCTTTCGTGATAAATGGAAAATTATCGTATTCATTTTTCTCTCTCTTTTGTGTAATCACTTCTTCCACAACAACATGGCTCCCTATTATTCTTCATTGCTAGTGTGTCGCATTTTGGATAATTATGAGTTAAATTATCTTCTGCGGGCTAGCCAAAAGACTTAACAACCACTTAGAACATTCTTTGTTCCTATTATGCAGTGGAAACTTGTTTAATCGAGATGCCATAAATTTTCAGACCCGCTGAAAATGTTTAATATTCAAAACTAATTTTTTAAACATTTTATTGATCAGCACTTTTATGGGAAGCCAGGTCAAGTCCTTCAGCATCTCTTTGATTTAAGCAAAATGTGCGGTCTCCAGGGAAGAGGAGGCCAAAAGGGGTCACATGATTTCCTCCAGGGTATGAATCAGAGGCAAGGCGAGTACAAAGCTCGTGGGTCTTTGTTTTCACAGCTAAATGGTTTAAACCAAAACGCAAATATAAGGACAGGGACAGGGATTATGGAATGACAGATATTTTAGGATTTAAAAAATAACTTCCCTTCATTCTATACTTCCATCCAGCTCACTCATTTCCTCACAGTTCTCAAGGAACCGCTCTGGCATCGGTGGTGGGCTCCTGTCAAGAGTCACCTGCCCATTTGGTCTTAGTTGCAGGATCCTTGCAGGGTCCGTGGAGATCCCGGCATACTGCGGGAGCTCGTGGAGCAGGGGGGTACAACGCATAGGGCAGGTCCAAAGTGAGGAGCACCAGTGATGGGCTTGACAGTACCCAGGACCCTCCTGGCGGCTGTCATACTGTGTGCTGTTTGCAGCGTGCATCACGTCCAGCCCTGGACGACAGAGCCGCCCTGACTCGCATGCGGGTGAGGGCAGGTAAGCAGCAGAAAGCAAAGAGGACCGCTAAGGGAGATCAGCTCAGCAATAGCCCTGGACTGCACACAGATTTCCTGACCTTTGGTCAGGTGCAGGTCTGGGGCCCAGGAAGGGTGCTTCTGTCCTTTCTGATGGCAGCACATGGAAGTTTCTCTGTTCTCTATGCCGGGGCGGTGGCGGGGGTTGGGGTGGGGGTTCCTATAAAACTGAGAAGAAAATGGTCTTCTTGGAGCAAACCCAGACACCTGATAACCACATAACCAAAGCTAAGTGACTTACCTATTCTAAATCTCAATCTTTGAGGCGGTTATTTAGGGATAATAATATTCTCAAAATCACATGAAACAGTAATTGGCCTGGCCCCTGACACACACTTAATCACGGATAACAGAGTGGTTTTTTTAAAAGCTCCCCCGCCTTGCCAATTTTATGAAAGGGTCTGTGGTGTGATCCTGCAGGGAGAGCGACATAAGGCTCCAGCATGTCCCATCTCTAACCTTCTCTACCAAGGAAATGACACACACATCGAGGCAGGGTAACTGCTGAGCTGCAGAGACATTACAACTTCAATTTTCACATCTTAAAAAAGATACACCAGGGTACAAGAAGCTGCAGGAAGGTGTCATTTACCGGGAGGTGGGAAAGGACTGATAATGCAGCCTCTCCCCCAATGCCCACCCCATGCCAGCTTTCTCTCCAATTCAGCTAGACCCAGCATCAGCCATAGCATCTTCCTGCAGGGAAAATAATAAACAAACAAACAAAGCTGAAATGATCTGATGCTGTCTTGTCTGGATTTTTTTTAAAAATCAAGAAAGGTTAACACTTGATTCCGAAGTTAATAGATAATGCAAATTTCTGCCAACCCTAAAGATGTCTTGGTCCATAATTCCCTCTTAACTCCTGACTGTGAAGACTGCTTCCTGTTAATAAGTAATTTTTAAAGTCCTCCCTTGGGAAGGTCAAATAAGACCTATTTGGCTCCTCCTCTCGCTGCATCTCACTGCCGGACCCCATCAAATCTGTAACACATATGGGCCAGTGCTGTTGTCTTCCCCAGCACCCTCAGAGTGAGCCCCATAGTAAGCATGGCAAGCAGGCCAAGGGCACAGTCCCTTTTCAAAAGCTGGAAGGAAAGAACAACAGGGCTACACTGAACCCAAGGGCCAAATTTACTTAAAGGTCAAAAAAAAAAAAAATGAACAAAAAGGCTTATGACAAGAGGTGCTGAGTTTTCCAGAGCAATTCAGAAAGCCACAGAGCATATATCATGAATGCTTTAAAATTTCCTTCCCCTGCCTTGACATGTGGTACCTGATAAGTGTTGGGGGAGGCAGACGTATTCCAACTAATCAATGACGTCAGAGAGTGCTGGCGTCCAGGCAGCCCTGTGCCCTCAGGCTGCTGTCCCTGTGCTGACATACCAACTTTCCAGGGGGAACCACCGAGCTGCCTGTCTGCCCCCTCCAGCCTCATTGCTCTGTGTATCTCCATGTGTCCACGCAAGGCAAACCTCCACAGAGACAGGCCTCCCTTCTAAATATATTACTCGGTTGCTGCTAAGAACGTTCCTCTCAATCCTACTGCCTTGCTCAGTGTCTTACCCTCAGGGATAGTCGTGCCTTTTGCATAGTTTCAGATCAGACTGTGACCACTGCTGGATTCAACTGTCCCTTCTGGCAAGGGATTTAAGTAGAATCCAAAAGTCCCTCAGGCCTCCAAGATCTCTAACCAACTGCTGTGTCTGAGTGTCCCAGCGTCATATTCCCGAGAGAATGGAACTTTTTAGATATCAGCACTTTGTTGCTGTAGAGGTAATAATACATGATAAGAGACTGAGTCTTGTTAAAAAGGACAAAAGCATTCAACCGATAACTTATTTTTTAATCCTTTGTGTCCATCATGATATCTGCACTCAGTCCATAAGACAGGGCTCCTAACCTCCAGGAGCTCCCAGTCTACCTGGACCCACACCTACATGCAAGGTCCGTGGTGTGTATCGGCTAGACCCGAGATACTTAGCAAGTGTTATTGGAACTCAGTGAGGGCAATTCTGGGCCTCAAGGAGAAAGCAGGATGCTGAGGGGAAGCGGGAAGAAATTAGCACATTTTAAAGGTGTGTATGGGATGGGGGTGGAAGGGGGGAAAAGCAGAGCACATAAACCTGGAATAGACTGAGAGTATTATGGGTTGTTACTGAGGAATCTCACGCAGCTCCAGGGACAACTTGCGTGTATACGTTGCTTTGTAGTTAGAATAAGGCCATAGACTTCATCTACTTCCGTACTGATGTCCCAGACCGAGCAGACACTGCTTCTAGGTGGACACAGTTGGACCGAAATCATGTAGTTAGCAAGGGATAGAATAAGAATCAAATCCAGGTTTTCAGGCTCCTGGACCCGGGGCCCCTTCTAGAGCACCAGGCAGCCCGTGGGTGGTCAGGTACATGCACGCATGCAGGAGACACGTAAGGGGAGGCAGGGTCATCGGACACCTGCTTGCTTAGATGCTCTGGGCGCAGGGAAGGGCTTTAGAGAAGTGGTTCTGGGCTCTGGTTCCACATTAGAAATACTGGAGGAGATTTTTTTAAGTCTCACAAGCCCATCCCGATACCAAACTCCAGATAATTTGATTTCATTGGTCTGGGACGCTGGCAATAGAAGTTTTTAAAAGCATCCCGGGCAACTCCAGGGTACAGCCCGGGTCAGCATCACAGCCTGAGGGGTCTCTAACGGACACATACTTGCTTCCTTGTCCTTTTATGTCTTCATCTCCTGAAGACTCTGCCCCTACCCATGACCTTATTCAGCGTAGGCAGCGTAAATACCGCATGTGCAGAAGTGCTGCACCTGTTTCCAATAACCTAGTGGCTGTTCTGAATTTTCTAATTTTCACAAACAGAGAAGCAGCTGACGGTGAGTGCAAAATAGAGAAAAACGTCCAGGCGAACAACAGTATGTTGTCCTTGGGAGCTTGACTGCCCCAGTTGCTTGGGCAAAATCCTGCGGCTCAGATTATTCTTTGGCAGTAGTTAACCCTCACATACTTGGTTCCAAGTGGATTAGCTCAGAACTCCAAATGAAAATGCAGGGACATTTTAGAAAAAGAGTTATTAAGCATAATCCCAAATGAGCAAGCCTGGATCAGCAAAACTGATTATTCTGTGAAAGAAAGAAAGAAAAGGAGAAGAAAGAAAGAAAGAAAGAAAGAAAGAAAGAAAGAAAGAAAGAAAGAAAGAAAGAAAGAAAGAGAGAAAGAGAGAGAGAGAGAGAGAGAGAGAGAGAGAGAAAGAGAGAAAGAAAGAAAGAAAGAAAGAAAGAAAGAAAGAAAGAAAGAAAGAAAGAAAGAAAGAAAAAGAAAGAAAGAAAGAGAGAAAGAGAGAAAGAAAAGAAAGAAAGGCGTGTCGGTGGGAACTTTTCCCGTTTAGTGGACCAGTCCCTTACAGCAACAACCCCTACCTCCATCCTACCGCAACCCCTCACAATATTCATGTACACAGGTGACATGGTTCCACTAAGTGACTAAATCAGATTTAGAGGCGATTGAGGCCCAGGAAGAAAGCACACCTGGCTATCATCCGTGCAACAGAAATGGCTTAATAGGACCCAACTGACCACACTGAGCCTCCTGGGCTCCTTTCCTGACGTGGGCACTGATTCAGACATAAGACTTCTAGATACTTGTCATATCTAATCTAATGGAAAGGCACAGAACATTTTGAACCCAACAGCAGATAATTGTAATGAAATGATTCTGGCCAAGAGGGCCCATTTGTAATAATGAATTCAAATCAGATTCATAGAAGCTATAATTCAGCCATAGTGAACACCACCTTCATTTCCCATATCATCTCTCTTCCAAGAAGGCAAAATTACTCAATATTCAAATAATTATTTTTACTTTTCAAGTAGCCCTGTGAAGTGGTTATGAGGAAGATAATATTGCCTCACTTATATAAAATGAGTCTTATCCACGTTCGAAACTTCAGTGTCATCTCTGGCACACCACTTCCTAACGTCCCTCAATGCAATCAAAGACCGATCAAAACAAAACTGATATTTCTAAGGAAGGACATCATCCTTCTCTAAGCCATGCAATTTCTCATTGGAAAATTCAAATGAGGGCCTGGCTTCCTCCACTCCTTTGCTTTTCTACTAGGTCTCTGGCCTCCTTTGTGACTTCAGTCAAGATTTAGAAACAGACGTGAGACGTTTGGATCGAAGGTAACCACATTCGAAAAGACTTTCTATGGCTCACGGACCTGGGAAGCATTCGATGTTTTCAATACATCCTTTACATTTGATGCCTTCAGAACACGAAATTTCCAAACACTGGATTCCCAAAAGAACATCTTGAAGGAGACTGAAGGGTGACCATACTTAAGAATCACAGTCTTTTAAAAGCAAAATACAACACAGAATAAAACATGATACATTTATCTGGGGCTGAGGCTAAGGATTTCCTGAGACTGGAAGCCAGGACTCTCCCTCGGAGCACTGACAAATAAGTTTTTCATTGACATGGGCACATGGCTGTTAGCCAATAAACCAAAGGTGCACACAAAACTCGAGAGAGACTGGGACCCCCAGAGAGCTGCAGGAGATTGGGGTGTTGTTTTAAGAAACACTGTCACAGGAGTGAAATCAAAACCTTAAAAAAATCAGAAATTAATAAGAATTAAATGACGAAGACAAAAAAGGGAGAAGAGAACGAATTATAGGCAAACGCATGTAAAATAGAATCACCTGATAAAAATGAAGATAAAGTAATAAAAGAGAAGAACACAGAGGTAAAAAGGAAAAGAATATAAAGAGATTAAAATATGGACAATGTGCTCACTCTATTTCAGGGCAAATTATACAGAGGAGGAGAGGCAAAATCAACACAAGCCGTGTTTACTTTTTAAAAAATAAAAGTATGCAATCAGGTAACAGATAACAGTTATACTCGCACATTTAAGGTTTTTTTTTTTCCTCCACAAAGCACAAAAAGCAACTATTCAGCTTTTCCCGTTTTTATTCCCATTCCCATTACCAAGCCCAGCTGCTGAACATTTGAATTGAAGATCATGAAACCAGGCCAGCAGCTAATAAAAAAAAGGCAGAGCAGAGCTGGCCCTCTGCTGGTGGAATCATCTTAGTGCATCCCGGAAAGCAGAAAGCTGGAGTTTTTAAGTTTCTGCTTTAACTTTCAGGGTCAGGGACGGGACAGAAGATTTGGAAGGTTTAGCAAGGAGGCCTTATTCGGTGCTGGGCCTCTTTGCCCCCAGTATTAGATTAGAAGATAAAGACAGGCGCATGGCAGCATCAACAGCCCCTCACACCTGCTAACATTTACCAACATTTCCTCAGTGATCCTGTATTGTAGCCTGGGTACCACTTCTATCTTTGAGCCCACAGCTCTGCTACCAATGTGCATCCCATAAGTCAATTCTCGGGGAATAGGCTCCAGAAACTTCTTGAGGCAACGAAATAGACATATTGCACTCTAGTCTGGGACAGGCTGAGGAGTGACCACAGGGATTGAAGGGTTTTCCCTCCTGCAGTCAGGGAGGGGAGTCTGTCCCTAGCACCCATTTTCTCTCTTCTTCCGGGGCTCCCGAGCACCAGCAGACAGATCTGTGAAACCTATTCTCTTCCTCAAAAGAAGATGCAGCTAAGAATCTCCCAAAGTGGCAAGAATCCAACCTTAGCCTGGAGCTTAGGAAAGAATAGCCAGTGTCCCAGGAGGCCTTTCTTTCCTTCTCCGGAGCGCAGCTTGTCCAGATACAGAGAGAGTTCAACCAGGGCAGCCAAAGGAACAGGAAGGAAGCCCCAGCCTCAACTGCTCCTTGGGGAAGCCAGGCTTCTTGGCTGCGGAATCTAGGACAGCATGTTTTATTTTCACCATAACCATCAAAGTCATAGACAGGGCAAACGCATTCAGCCTGTGTACACTGTGAGCCAGAGTTAAGCTGGGACGTCCCTGAATCTGTCTCCTAGGACCAGAACTGCCTCATTAAAGGGATAAAAGATGATATCTGCTGAGCTGGTGGAAAGTGGTGGCTGCATTTTTATTAAAGTCTCTGCTGCAGGAGGCCCAGTCCCCAAAGGTTCATATTCCAAGAATCTCCACCCCTCTGCCTGGAGCATGTAAATGATTCTCTGTTACTCATTAAGGTAAAACAAAAAGCTTTCTATTGTGCTTTTCGCACCGGAGTGATGTCGTTGCATAAAAGCTACATGTTTCCTCTCCTTGGCCCAAGCCTGCAAAGATAAAACTGCCCTCATAATTTATAATAGGGGTCCCAGGAGCACCACACACAGTTGACATGGATGGCTGCATCTTGAGCAGACTCATAAACGGCCATAGCCCAGCAGTGGCAATTCCAGAGCCTGACATTTTAGGGATCTCTGTGGTAGGAGCAAGCCACCCCATCCGGAAGGCAACCTTGCCTCATCGCATACCTTCTGGCCTGTGAGAGAGCCACCAAAGCTCTCAGTGGTCTTAGGCTAACCCCCAGTACTGCAATTACAGGGCGCTCGTGTTCTCATCTTGATGCCAGGGCAAAAGTGAATCTAGCCATGCCATGGCCTCATGGATGCATGGAGTCCGGAGCATGGACCTCAGTGTCCTGGATCAGATCCTGGACCAGAAAAGCCAGAGCAAATGACAAACCTGTCCAGGAAAACGGGTGTTAGCAGCCACAGTCCGCAAGTGGGCAATTCTCGGGCCTGCAGAAGGGCCCTTCGCATGCCCCACTCCCCCACCCAAGCCTTCTGCTGTCTCTCTTGCTGTCTTGCTGGCCCCTACCCACATCCTCATATCCGAGGGGCTCAGTCCCCAGCTGAAGTACAGCTCCCTACCTGAGGGTGGCGCTCTCCCCCTGCCGGACCGTCACGTTGTCCATAGCTTTGGGGAAGGTGGCATCTCCGCTGCGCACGGGCACTCCTGTGGGTACAAGGAACAGCAGCCTGAGAGACACGACCACGAGGCACTTCCAGGGCAGGAACAGGTACCCACAGACCCCCATCCTCGACAGCCACAACTTCCCAGAACTCCGGCAGCGGCGCGGTCCTCGTGCACGCCCCGCACACCAGCGGGTCTCGGGTTGTGGTGTGGGGCGCCGGGAAAGGGATGGAGCAAGCCAGAGCAGAGAGGGGGAAGGAGGAGAAACGAGTCCAGGCTCTCCGGAGTCTAATGATTCTTCCTCAAATCCTGCCTCAGCTCTCCAGCCTAGCAGAACCAGATGCCCCCTCCTGCATCCAAAAAGAGCTTTCTTGACGCTCCCCTGGGGAGGAGGGAGGCAGCCGGGAAGGGAGAGGAAGGAGGAAGGTGCAGGGATGAAGGTCACAGATTGCTCTTTCTCTGCCTCGCTCTTCAAGATGCTACTTTAAGATTCAGTTGGGCACCTTCTGCAGAGATCTGGCATCAAAAGTTTATAACCCAAAGAAGCAAGGCAAGTGTCTCTGACATAAAGGAGATGTCCTAAAAGGCTGCTGCTTCAAGGAGAGGAGAAAATGTTTTATTAGCTCACACACATGTACAGATGTATTTATAGACCAGTCCGAGTCTCGAATCTGGAACCCAAAGGCGGCAAAAAGTTCCAGCGCGGGGACGCGGCCGTCGCAGCCCGAAGATCCGTCGGTGCCGTGGGCGTCCTCCACCGCAGCCCGGGCGGCGACTGGTGGCCAGCCCGGCCCGCTTCGCCAGCCCGCGGAG
The DNA here is from genome assembly GCF_024610735.1 of Ursus americanus. Taxonomy (NCBI): domain Eukaryota; kingdom Metazoa; phylum Chordata; class Mammalia; order Carnivora; family Ursidae; genus Ursus; species Ursus americanus. Next base: position 37,061,232 of record NC_142142.1, on the reverse strand, counting down.
CGCCGCCCGGCGCAGGCTGCGGGCGCACGGGGAGCTGGCGGACGGCGCCCCCGCCTCCTCCGGGGACGCGGCACGGGACGCGGGGACGCGCGGACGCCACGCTCAGCGGCCGCCCCCGGCCTCCGCGCCGCCTTCCTCCCGGGAGCGGCCCCGACGCGCGCGGGCCCCGACCGCCGGGGTTGTCATGGCAGCAGCTCCATCACTGACCGCCACTTTCTCTGGGGCCGGCGGCGAGCGAGCGAGCGGGCGGACTGCGCGCTCATCCCGGCGGGCGGGCGCCCACCTTAACCCCTGCCGCGCCGTGCCCACATGGGCTCCGCCGCCGAGCGGGGGTGAGGCTGGCGCCGAAGCCAGCTCGACTCTCCCCCTGACGCCCGAGCCAGCCGAGAGGATGCCGCGCCTCTCATGGTGCCTTCCCCTGCAAAAGGCGGGGGGCGCGGGGGGGAGGGGAGTCGGGAAAGAGGGAGTTGGGGGGGTGTGGGGTGAAGCAGCAAATGGAAAAGTGAAGCTCGCACCTTTCCTCCCCTTGCCCAAGCAGAAGTTGCCAGACCCCGCCCCGGAGCACTGAGCATCATTTCCCTGGAGGTAGCTAAACCGGTGTGTGCACGTTCACCACTCCTCCACCGTTTGCCACCCGGCCAAGCTACAGTCCTATGGCAGGGCTCCCCGGAGCTTTTGCAAAAAGATGAAGTATGCTTTCTGCTCAGATGACCCACCTCGGAGCTACTCGTGGCTCTAGATTCTCTCTCTCTCTCTCTCTCTCTCTCTCTCTCCCCCTCTCTCCCAGACTGGCAAATCTGAATTTCTTCTTACTGCACAACATTCAGAATAGTCCCCAAACTACTCCATGCTCAAGTAGCTTATTGTAAAGAAGCAAGAGATGGGAAAAACACACGGAGAGCCTAAAGCGCGTTAGGGTTGATTTGCAGAAACTCCATCTATGGCTTTATGATTACAACATGAATTGGCCCCACAGTGGTATTGGGAGGGGACTTGGGGAACAGGGCATCCTTAAAGGCCGCCTCTCAGTTTCTTTGGGGCTTAGATTAACTTCGTTCAGTTCTTAACCAGAGAACTCAGGCTTTCCCTGGGCCTGTCCTATCATGTTTCTCCTGTTCCTTCTGGCAGAAAGCACCTCATAGCTTCTGCTAGGAAGCATCTGCTTTTTAAGAAGCATAGCTCATCCCCCTATATCATCGCTTAATGGTTGCTATGTACATTTTCTTTACTGTATCCTTTCTCAAATCCTTTTGTTATAAACAATGGAATTTAATTCAAAAATAAGCTTTAAATTCTTATTCATTACTTCAGCTCTTTAAGGGTAACTGCTCTCCATTATGGGGGACAGAGCACGTATATATACTGTCCCCATCTTCCCTTGTAACTTGGGAGCCCACATACGTTTTTAGGTCTAAAGTTTTTAATGAAAGCATCACACTTCAGGAAGAAAGAATACTGGTCACTAGTCATGCTACGTACGCTATATCTCTTTTAATATAGTAAAAAAAATACATATCAGCTCCTTTCCAGAAAAGAGATATTAATAAAGACAGGCGTTGGGCAGAACACTCATCCTGAGCTCTTGGGCTACAAGGATGGAGGAGAAAAGATGCCCAGAAGAGAGGCTCAGGCCTTAGAGAGCAGCCAAACGACTGATTTTGGAACCACCTGCCAGTTTTAATGATACACATCTTTCCTTAAGATTTGAGTGTACCTGGGTTTTCTGTATACACATCGTACCTAATCCTCTAAGCTCTGAGATGTTCTTATCCATTATCACCAGACTGGAAAGGCTTTTTTTAGTGCTTTAACCTGAGTGAAGCTGAGAATGCGAGGCTGTGCTTAGGATTGTCTTCAGTTACAGAGTTGGTGTGTTGAACACTGGGGGGTGGTGGCATGGGGTTGAGTCAGTCTGCCATAGGAGTGACAGGACTCTTGCCACTTGGTCGTAGTGGGCTCAGGTGACATTCCTTCCTCATGCAGCTGTCGGTCCGGTCCTAGTGCTCCCCAGGAGACTCAAATGGAGCAGTTGCTAAATGCTAACTCAGTCTATGAAGGATTGCTTGAAATGGGACAATTTATTGGGGAAGACGTCCAGCTGGGAAAAGAATAGAAGGGACAAGAAAAGAAGAGAAGCAGAGGTAGGTTGAAGCAAGACATTATATATTCTTAATACTATGTAAGAAATTTTCTTTTGAGGAAGAGATAAGTATCCAATTTTTTCTGGGCTGGCTTCCCCCAGCTATAGGTATCTGGAGTCCTAGAAAACAGGACCTATTGTGTCTATTTTCTTCTGGCTTCCTAGTTCAATATTTGTGGGTGAATAAATGATTAACTCAAGGGCTAGTGAATTAGAGAAATAACTGCAGAGGTCTAATGTTTATGTTAATCTTTGCCAGTCTACAGTTTCATGGGAGGGATTTCATTCATGTGTAAGGCATTGCTAGGACCAGTATTCCATTTATAGAATAGAAAGCTAAACCAATTTGGAATAGGAAAGAGAATGGGAGTGAGGTTCACAATGAACAAGGACTCATGTGGTTTATATTCGGCGTTTTCTAAAGAATGTTTGGTTGAATACCATGATGGGGAGACTCCCAGTTAAAGCCCTCTTGGGTGTATATCCACATATATGAAGACAAATATCTGAGGACAAAGTAAGAGTACTGACTAGGAGTGTTGGTTCTGAAGTTGGACTGTCTCTTAGGATACTGACTCCTCAACCCTTCAGCTGTGTGACTGGTACCTAACAATACCTATCTCATGGGGTTTGGGGATGCCTTGAGATGTCCCCAAGATTTTGTTTTGAGGTCTGGTATGTTAATAGACATAGAGACAGCTTCCTTGAAAGAAGAGTTTATTACTGTTCATTCCCAAGAAGAGAGGACATGCCATGCCCTGCGGAGCCACGTGGGGATGCAGCAGTGGGGGGGGGGGTGTGAAATCAAGAAGCAGAAGAAGCAGGAGAAAGCAAAGGCCCAGAGCCTTGGTTGCAGCATCTACGAGAAGGATTGGATGAATCTGGGTAGGCAAGCCTGAGCAAACTTAGGATCCGATTGTTTGAGTAATTTTGGCAGGCCCTGGGCTATAGTGGTAGTCTCTAGTGTTCCCGGGGTGATTTACGGCAGAGGAAATAGCTTGGTGTGTGACAGTTGGATAAAGAAGGAGGTTGGGGATGTGGGCTTTTACTTGATTGGTTTGCCTGCAAAAGGTGTGCCGAAGACAAGGTGCTAGCTAGCTCCAGGAATTAGCTAACCCTGGGAGGGGCAGTTTCTCCAGAATTAGCAAGCCTCCCAGATGTCAAAGCATCATAAAATACAGAAAATTTTTAAAACGTGATTAATACAGGGTGACAATTAATGAGGCAATGTGTTACACTCTGTACACTGGAAGCATTTCGTAATCACAAATTAAGATTATATAACATAACTCCCACTTTCCTGTGATAACAACTTGTGACACGAGAAAGACATGAGTGAGAGATTGTAAATGCCCCCTGTCCAAACTAGAGCTCTGATCCAGATCTACAGACAACTTGATATTCAGGGTGATTTATAATAGAAAACGCAGAGATGGCTCCAGTGCAGGGCAATAACTTCAGAAAACTTAGAGCAGGGAGGTGACATGAACTGACTGAGAAGTATGAAATGTAGTTATCATGGACAGAATGGTTTGCAAGGGTACAGAATGGAAGCAGGGAGATTTTCAAGAGTAGAACAGGAAAAAAGTGGTGGCAGTAGCAATGATGACGGAGAAAGACAGAAATGTAAGGGGTATATCTTGGATGTACAGTGTTTAGGACTTTCTGAGAGTTCGGATGTTGGAATTGAGCAAGATCAAGGGACTGAGGATGATTCCTAAGTTTTGTGTTTTTTTTTTTTTTAAGATTTTTATTTATTTATTTATTTATTTGACAGAGAGAGAGAGGGAGCCAGCGAGAGAGGGAACACAAGCAGGGGGAGTGGGAGAGGAAGAAGCAGGCTCCCAGCGGAGGAGCCTGATGTGGGGCTCGATCCCAGAACACCGGGGTCACACCCTGAGCCGAAGGCAGACACTCAACGACTGGGCCCCCCAGGTGCCCCTGATTCCTAAGTTTTGGTTGGTAACTGGCTGGTGGAATTTCCTGTGATGGTGATGTCTCCAGAAGGAATAGACTTTGAGAAGCAGAGTTGAAAGAGTGAATAAAAAGCACCATGAAACAGCCAGATGGAGATGTTAGGTTGGCAGTGGGAGAAAGGAGTCTGAAGCTTACTGTATAGGAGTGAGGACAACACTAGCATCTCATCAAAAACCTGCTTCAAAGCTTACTGCTTAAAAAAAAAAAAATAGGTGGTAAAATTCATTCTAGGTGGGGGGGCGTGTTATCCATGGAACCCTCATCCCAGATCGAGGCCCCCTGCCTTTGTTCATACATTATAAATAGTCGCCCCTTATCTTAAGCTTCAGAACCTAAAGTGATTCCACTGATTTTGTCTGTTAGATTTCCTTCCTCAGCCACATCTCAGCTTTTGCCAGTAGATTCTAGAATTGATTTAGAATGAGGCCATGAACTTACCAGTACATTTCTGGAAAAATACTGCTCATTTACCCTTCATAAGAGTCCAGTGATCCAGGTTTAAGTCATGTGTCTATAGTAACTTACCAGCCATCATCTAGGTCAATTGAAAGGCCCTGTTTTATAGTGTAGTAAGATGTGAACAGGGACAATGGGGCCCATCTTAATCCTACATCTAAATATTTCCATGTGACTTTTCACAATTTCTCTAACTTTGCTCATCCTCAGTTTCCCCATCTGTCAACAGAGGCACTGATAATAATGAGTACACTCAGTATTCGTGAGTGTTTAATGAAATACTGCATGCAAAGTAGTCAGCATTCTGCCTGGCACTCAATAAGCACTCAATGAATGTTAGTTCTTACTACCTATTGGAAGTACCTAATTCCTCCAATGCCACAGGTTTCTTCCCTGAAGTGCTGCTGAGGACAGGCTGGCACAAGGCGGGCAAATTCCCAAGTTGTCTGAAGGTTTTGTGTGTGTGTAACATGAGACAGTTGTGTCTCTGATTTTAAAGAAGAGCTAATTTCAGAATTAGAAGTCACCTAAAGATCACCTAAGGATCAAAAGTGGTTATTAATAAGGTTTCATTTCACTGTGGAGGAGGTGCCTACGGGAGGATGGCCATTGGGGAATTCTGGATCCAATAGAAATATCTGAATTTACCTAATGATATTCGTATCCAGTTGTAAAAGCAATTTCAAACTGTGTGTTATTCATAAATAAAGAAAACTTACAGCTTGTGTTTATCTGGGAAAAGATTGTACCCAGCTGCTCTGTGTGTGCATTAGGAACAAACATAAAGCAAGAAGCCCGTACAGGATACATATTTATATTACAGAAACCTACCTAAATCAGTAAGGACCCAGCGGGGCGGAACGATTGAGGAGCCTTTGTAGCTTAGCCTGAAGAAGGTTGGCTCTCTCAGGGACCTCCGGACAAGGCGGTGTAGTAAACTAGAAATGTTTGCTAGTGATCAGAGAGGTAAGAACGGACTAGGCCTTCAGTTTCTAGGCTCAAGGAAGTTCCAAGAGATAGAAACAGATGCCAGGACACAATACTATGAATGAGACACAAGTAGTGTCCTCTGTGAAACGTGAAGCCGTTCTCATATGACAGCCACCCACGTGATCAGTGCTAGGGAGGCACGAGGAACTCCACTTCCCAGTGTCTCTTTGCACCCCTACAAATGAGGCAAATATATGTTCAATGGTTTTCCTAGTCAGGGGCTAACTTGAGGCCAGAATTCAGGTCAGCGGAATCTTAATCTGTTCTTCTTTCATCATAGACCACTTCACATCGTTTCCAACACAGGACTCCTCTGCTTGAGCTAGTAAGAAGAACCGGCGGTGGGCATGAATTAAAATTCATGCTTCATATCCCAGCTCTGCCACTTATGAGCTCTGTGATCTTGGACACATTACTTATCTTCACTGAGTTTGTATCTCCTCCTCTGTAAACAGGGTTAATAAGAGCTTCTTCAAAGGCTTGCTGTGCGAATTAAGACAGATGATACATGTGAAAGCTCCTATTATAGGGCCTGATGCAATGGCAGCTGTCAGAGAGCGTTCAAGCCCTCTTCTCTTCTCTAAGCCAAAATGACTGAAACTGACCAAACCAAAACAAATAAAACAACCAAAAGAGCTGAAGGAATGCACAAAAACAGCACAAGCTAAAATAAGCAAAGCCAACAGATACACATAAGGAACACAGGAGTTGCATTTTAAAAATAGATAGATGAGGTGTTCCCGAAGACTTAGAGGGTGATCTACTGATAGCTGTAGAATCCAGCTGATGTGTCACCTCCTTATTTTACTCTCTTTTCAAAATGTGTGTTTGTGCATGTGCGTGTGCGTGTGTGGGTGTGGACGTGCGCACACACACGTAACTATCTTTCCCCCATTAGAATGGCAAGGTCCCTGAAAGCAGGGTGCTTGTCTTGCTCATCCCAGATTACTATGGACTAGAGCTTGCCACAGAGTAAATACCCACAAATATTTGCTGCACGAGAGAACTGATGTCCACTATCCACAGTCTGTAGAAAGTCAGGGAGGTGGACAGCAGAAGGTCCAACGCCATCCCCAACAGAGACTTTCTTTACCACACTCTCATTTCTCCCCTGGCCCCTAAACTTGCCAAGGGTGGGACATCATATGGCATCGTCCATATTAAAGTACCTCCTTCTAGAAAGGATGGAGACGCCTGTGCAGGAACCAATTTCCGTAAGACGTACAATAAAATCAGCCTTATTACTTAATAGTCACACCTCATATAGTTCTAGAAATCAAATAACAAAAAATAGTATATTGAGACCTACAAGCCATAAAACATGTGTTTTAAATGCTCAATAGGAGTGATCATAGTCTTACTCCTCCCTGGTCTCACTCTTGCTTCCACTGTGATAGGTGGAGAACAGATCATTCCACTCAGGGAACCAAGGTATGAAGGAGAGAATGCCTGTCAATTTATCTGGCTCTAAGTCTGGACCCGCCACCTAGGAGCCGGGGCCCTTGAGCCATGGGCCGGACTTCTCTGAGGCCAAGTTTCCTCCAGGGTTAGTTGGGCAACATTAACACTATTTTCTATCTTTGAAGACCTGAGCAAGTTTAATATGAAATACCCAGCAGAGGGCTTGGCACATAGTAAGTGCTCAATAAACAGGATGGTACTCTACCTGGATTCCATCCCCTTCGTGCTAAAATGAATCCGATCTCTTTTGGTCTTAGGAGCTAGAACTTGTGTTTTATATTATATACTGGTTACAAGCGATCGTATCTCATTGGCCAATTTATTTTTTATTGTTTATTTTGTTGACAGCGTCATTCATTCATTGAGTGTTGTGCTGTGGGTTTTGGGGGTCCTTTGACCAATATTAATTGAACATCTCAGCACTTTCCTGGGCCTGTGGATACAAACAATATGATATACTACCTACCCTCAGGGAGTGTATAGTCTAGTAAGGCAAATGACTCAGATGTTGTAGTACAATATAGATTTAAAATAACAATATACAAGGATGCCTCATTGTCTCAGAGTTGGACGATCAAAACTAGATTTGGGGTGTTGGAAAGCTGCTCAAAGGAAGTGAGCCCTAAATTCAGTCCTAAATGCTGAAGTTTTAGGATTTAGGCTGCCACTTGATTTCTGATGTTGACAGCTGAGCAGATGATATTACCAAACAGAGAAATAGCAAGAAGAGTTGATACTGAGGGGAGGGTGATCAATGTAAATGCCGAATGGAAAATGCTGGTGAAACATCCAAGTAAAGATTTCTGTTGGCATTGGGATATTTAGGTTTTGAGCCTGAGAAAGAGACCATGTTTACAGTTATAGATTTTGGAATCATCTCTGTAAAAGTGGGAGCTGAAGCCCTGGGTACTAATGAAGTCAGTCAACAAGAGTAGTAGAGTGGGAAGGAATAAAGCATTAGTGTGAATTCTGAGCAACACGAACACTTAAGGGATGAGGGGAAGAACCCACGAGGGAATCTGCCAAGTAACTAGAAAAATAGAAGGAAAATCAGGGATTGATGGTTTCACAGAAATCTAGGAGGAGGCTAATCAGGAAGAAGGGAATAGTTAATAATGTCAAATACTAGAGAATTCAGGCTGGTGTAGGATGGACAAATCAGGCTTTTGGTCTTGCACAGTGGAAGATGGTGGAGACACTGGTAGGAGCAGTTTCCCCACTGGGGCCGTGGAAGTTGGGTGCCAAGCTTGCGTAGGATGAAATACAAGGATTGGAGAAAGTAGATGTGGCCAGGATTTCAAGCCCACCTGCAAGCAAATGAGAAAAGATAGAGTGCAGCTCTAACTGGACAGAGATGGGGGTCTGGGGGAGGCTAGTGTTGTGTTTTGTTTTATTTCCCCTTCCGCGCGAGAGACTTGAATATTGATAAGTAGTGTCTGAAGATTCAGAATTCCCTGAAGCTGCCGTAGACCTGCCTTCACTAATAATTACATTTTGTACATGGTTAATGATTAATAGATGTGTTAGGATGAATTGTTTCAGGTTAGAAGTTCCATCCCTGGACCCACTCAGGGACAGATCAACCAACTAACATTTAAAAACAGTGGCTTTCATCATCATCATCGTCATCATTATCATGACCATCATCATCCTACTGTGTGTTAGACACCAGAATACATACCTCACGATTTAATATAATTATTTTAAGGCCTCTATTAGGAGGGTGTTATTATTAGATTAAGACACTGATGCATAGAGAAGAAAGATTGCTCCTAGTCATTTCTAGAAACTCAAAGTAGAAAATGCTAAATCTTAGGGTGCCTGGGTGGCTCAGTCAGTGAAGCATCTGCCTTCAGCTTGAGTCTTGATCCCAGGGTCCTGGGATCGAGCCCCACATCGGGCTCCCTGTTCGGTGGGGAGCCTGCTTCTCCCTCTCCCGCTCCCTCTGCTTGTGCTCTCTCTCTCTGTCTCTCGGTCAAATAAACAAATAAAATCTTAATAAAAAAAGAAAATGTGAAATCTTTTCCTGCCCCCCTCATGTTTTAGTGCCCATAACAGCTCCTGGGATATAGCAGATTTTCAACAAATATTTATTCAATAAATAATTTTTAAAAATTATCCTGTCTCTCCAAACCTTACCCAGCAATCTCACAGATATTATAGCTATTCGAGAATCACATACCAAATATTATTGAATATATTTTCCTCATTTAGACTTTGGATACTATTTTACTGATAGCAACGTAGCTTGAGGTGAAGAAAAAGAATTAGAATTATATGCCCTGTGCCCATAAACTACTGATGCTGGACCACACTATTATTTATATTGTAAAAAGCTCTTCATGAGAGGAAAATGGTGGCTGTACCACATGGCTAACAAGCTATGTGGATGGGCTTCAGATATTAATATCCTAATTAATAAAACATAACCATATTAATCAGAAGCATAGCTTGTGATTTACATAATCATTGTGATATATGGTCACTTGGCATAAAGAGTAAGCCTCTCATAAAGTATTATGACATCACAGAGTCCAGACTTTATTCATTTATTTGTACGAGTTCTTAGGCTCTCACGGGTCCACTTGTGGTGTGGTAACATTTTAAAATGTATTCTTATTGTGGATTTTGGCCTAAAGAGTCTGAGTTGCATTGGTCTGGACAATCTCTAAAATTTTGCTGGGCAATAAGCACCATCACCACCACCACAAGGAGATCTGGGATTTGTCTCTGAACAGCTTCTTTTCCTCACCAGGATTGCTTTCCCACCCATCTCTTGGCACCTAAATTTTTCTCTGACTGTAATCCCAAAAGTTCCCTCTCATCTCCTCCCAGCTGCTCTAGGTCTGGGTCACCTTGCTGGATGGATTCAGTGTCACAAAGGCTGAGACATGAAAAAAAAAAAAAAAAAAAAAAACAGTAAAGAAAGAAACCTCTCCGGGTCATGAGACTCTGAAATGCCTGTGATGGTGAGAAATGCAATCCAGGGGTCTGGGAAGGGGGAACACAGAATCAACGTTTGATCTTCCCTCCCTCCAGGCATCAGGAAGTCTTGGGAAAGAGAAAGGGAAAGGAAGCAGCAAAGCAAAAGCAGAAGACAAGGAAAGAAATGGGAATGACAGGGATAGAGAACATGGGTCCAAGCAGCTTGTAGGAGTCAGAACTCTCCAGAGAAATGGACTCAGTAGGCTTTTACATATATGTTACCTCTCCTTCCCTTTCCCTCTTCTTCTCTTTCTCTTGCTTTCCTATATGTGCACGTGTGTGTGTGTGTGTGTGTGTGTGTGTCTGTCTGTCTGTCTGTCTGTCTTAAGGAATTAATTTACATGATTATAGAAGCTAGCAAGTCCAAAGTGTTTGGGGTAGACCAGCAGGCCTGAGACCCAGGGAAGAGTTAATGCTACAGTTCAAATCAGAAGGCCGTGTCCTAGTGGAATTCCCTGTTTCTCAAGGGAGGTCAGTTTTTTTCTAGAATAATGTTTGACTCTATCTGCGTACTGTGGCCTAACCAAGTTGACATATAAAATTAACTATTATACATCTCAATCTCTCTTTGAAGCAACACCTCTGAAAGGTTTAAAACAAATATTCCCTCAGGGACAACATAGAAAAAGGAGGAGAGGAAAAGTCTGCTCCACACTCCCCCAGATAGTTTTACCCTGGGCGAGCTAATGCCTAACTTCTTTCTCAAAAGCCAAAGCCGAGTTAGAGATGAAGGAATTCCATAATCGCAAAACACTCGAAGAGTTAGTGTGTTGATGTGAATGTATTTGGTGGAAAATGCAATGTGTTGTTCCCTTTTGTAAGTGGGGAAGAGGCCCTAAAGCAGGGTGGACAGAAACAAGGACTCAAGTTATTGTAATATAAAATTGTTGATTAATAGGCTACCTCAAAAAGTAGTCCGCGCTTAAATATTCCTCCCTGTTCAACCGGTATTCATTGCAGTGTGTCCTGATTGATAGAAAGTTGATTTTCAGATGTTATAAATACCTAAAAATGATCAGAAAAGGGACCAAATTTGTTTGTCAGTTATTGAAAACAATAAAAGACGATTGTACTGTTCGCTAAAAAAAAAAAAAAAAAGAAAGAAAGAAAAGAAGAAAAGAAACAAGGACTCGGAAGCCACACAGAGAGAAAATGGACGACAGAAAGGTGAAAAATAACTTTGGAAGAGGCATAAGTGTGCACGCGGCTTCAACATACCAGGATCTACTTTGGGAAAACTCAGAATCTGCATACACTGAGACCACGTGCAGGCACGGACTGAGAAGTGCTACCTTGAATCTGGGGAGATAGAGGGGAAATTAGGAGAAGATACTTCAAGGCAAACTCTTAGAACGGGGGTTGGGGGAGAACCCAGCCCGGTCTCATCTGGTATGTAGTGATCTCAGTTGTTCCTTCAAAATGAAATTGGGTGATTGCCTGTATTATGCTTCAGAACAGAACATCATCGAACAGACTAACTGTTATGTGGCGAAACTCCAACCATCAGTTAAGGAATGGAAGTAGGGAAACGTGTGTCCATTTTGGCTCTAAAACTGAGTTTAAACACACTGCTTGGACCTCTTGACTTGTATCAGAAAGATTGAACTACTAGGTATAAAACATCAGAGAGAGAACTTAGAATCTACTATTCCTACTGCTGCTATTAATGGTAGTAATAATAGTGATGATGATAATAATAATAATAATAATGATACGTACTGAATGCATATAGCATGCCAGATTCCAAGATAAATGACTCACAGAATCTCATTAGCTAGCCAACAACCCTAATTTGACAGGTAGAAAAGCTGAGGCTCAGAGAGGGTGATTTGTATGAGACCCAAGCGCAGGAAGTAAGAGCTCCCTCTAAAGCCCAAGTCCCTTCCTCCAGACCATGCTGGAGCCGGAAGTTTGGTGCTTTTAGCCTTGCAAGAGTACCCTTGTCAAGAAACTGGGAATCCCACGTGTGCAAAAAGCACAACTGTGGGGGAAGTGGGAGGTTGGAGTGAGGCCAGGAGCAGGGGTTGCTGCTGGCGGATGGCTGAGGTTAAGGGAGGAACGCGAGACAAAAGGCATAGCGGGATCTCTGTAAAAGCACAGGCTGCTTCAGCTGAGGTAAAGCAAGACCGTGAAATAAAGCTGTGTCTTCTGCTCTATTTTCCACCATTTCCCTCCCCCTCTCCATCTGTCTCTCTTCCCTTTTCTCTTTTCCTCTGTCTCTACTCCCCTTGCAAATCTTCATCTGCTAATTTCCATCCAACACGTTTATGAATTAATTCCAACACTTTTCTCTCTCTGTCAAGATATCCTGCTTTCTAACCTCCCCCACCCTTTCGACAATGTGTGCATTTTATTCCGCAGACTGTTTTTTCGACAGCTCCCAGACATAGTTATTTGCTCTGACATCTTTGTGTATGCAATCAACCCATGTCACTGCAGGTCTGCAGAGAAGAGAGACCAGGTCTGCAGCTGGACAACCTTGGAACTGGGTGGCCAGGCTGGGTGTGAGTGAGGCCGAGGACACAAGGGGTCTAGGGGAAAAGCAGCAGGAGAATGGCATAAACATTGCGTGCAGCCCTGCTACAGGCGGCCAAGCTCCCAGACTCCAGAATAGGGCATAGGCGACTTTCTTCTGCAGGTGGCAAGGGTTTGTCAGAAATGAATCCTCCTCTTTCTCATCTTAATTAACTCAGACTAATGGTGCTTGGCAGGGGGTCCTAAAGAGAGTTTTCTTGGAAATGTGTAAACTGGAACACATTTAAACAGGGCACCAAGCTATATCCCAGCGACTTTTCAGCTCTGAAATACCTATGCTTCTCAGCACGTTGAAACATTGAAGTACAGATTTGGATTTTCACATCTTCTATCAATCAAGAATAAGTGCATTTTAAGGATAAGCAACACAAAGAAATGGGTAGTTCTAAAGAGCAGAAGAAATAAACAAATAGTGTATAGAGTGCCAGGCAAGGTAGTTTCAATATACATTTCTGATAGACTGATTGATTTCTGAATTGATGGGTGTATTTAGGGTGGAAGAGCCAAGGGATTGCTATTTGTAGACTTGGCAAGGGGACAAAAGCCAGTACAAAGCACCCAGAAATGAGATGTAAGTAACTCCATCCATCGCATAAATATGTCCAAAGAATGGTAGATGCAAATACACAGAGAGAGCTGGTGTGAAGGGACTGAGCAGATCAGTTTCAGACTTTGGAGAAGTCAGTTCAGCTCTCCTGCCTGTGGTCTCCTCAACAGCAGAATGAGCCATTGAACCAGATCATTTGCAAATCCCCTTTCAGATGTAACAACCTATAGACACATGACCATCATTGGACCACTGGTCCTTCCAGAATATTGTTCACATTTGCATCTCTCTCTGCATTAGCCCACGATGCCTCTCTTATCCAAAATGCCCTCCTCTGCAGATTAAATTCCAAAACTCATCTTTAAGACTCAGCTCCAGGGGTGCCTGAGTGGCTCAGTCAGTTGAGCATCTGCCTTTGGCTCAGGTCATGATCCCTGGGTCCTGGGATCGAGCCCTGCATCGGGCTCCCTGCTCAGTGGGGAGTCTGCTTCTCCCTCTCCCTCTGCCCCTCTCTACCCCCACTTGTGTGTGCTCTGTCTTTCTTCCTTGAATAAATAAATTAATAAAATCTTTTTTAAAAAGACTCAGCTCCAATGGTATCTCACCTGGGCACTTTCCTACTTTCCTAAACATGAGTAACTCCTCCCTCCTCAGAATTTTCCTGTCCTTTACTGTAACCTTACACTATATTTGACCTAGTTGAGTACAGAACACTTTCTTTTTGCTAATTTATTGAGAATCATGTCTGTCTCTATGCTCAGCACCAAGCCCAATGCTTAATAGAAAGTAGGTGCTCAATAAGGGTTTGCTAAATGAAGGAGTGTGCCACCTTTCTGCGGGAGATCCATTTTCATAGTGGCATTGCATTTTAACCGGATGCGTATAGCACAGCACAATAGAGGGCCAAGGAGGCTTCTTGATGAATCATCTCAGCAAAGAAACTGAACGCGACGAAAGCAAAGCACAGAAACTAGCCCAATTACTGTACCCAATCCAGCCTGGGCTCTTCCTGCCTGGACACGCTCCCCTGTCATGGCAAAGACAGCAGCTCACAGACAAAGGAGAGTGTGCCTGGGAACTCACGTTTCTTTGCAATTAGCAAGCTCCCACATGGTAAACAGGCTAATTTTGCTCGTACATCAGCAGTTTGCCTAATCAGTGATTTCCACTCAGAGCTTGAGGAAAAGATTTGAAGTCTAGACCATAGTCTGAGAGACTGGAAAACTGTGGTCCCAAGGAAAACCCTGGTTGTGATTCTTACATTTGTCCTAGAGGGGGCACCAGATGAAGGACATGGTCATTTATCTCTTTAGAGATACTCCTTCAGTGTGCAAATCCATTTCAAAAACTCCCGTTTGAGCTAAAACTGCTGTTGTACGGTTCCGACTTTAAAGACAGCCCACCTTCCAGGAAGGCCCTGACAAAGACTGAGGGAAGCATCGTTTGGATCTGTTCACAGGCAAGCGCTTAACTGTATTCGATTTTTCAGTCTTTGCCTTGTTTTGTACCATGTGTACTTTAAGACAGGAGCTCTCCCCCAACTCAGTTTTTCCTTCAGCACCTTTGACCTCAAGAGCATCGTCTCCCCACCCGTGTGCCTTCCCCAGGTGGGTGAGAAATAAACACAGAGACTGTTTTCTCTGTTACAACAACAGTGCTGCTGGACAGAGCACATGGAGATCCATAAATGTGGACCTACAACCCCGAGCTCCATACTGCCCCTGAGCGTCAAGACGTGGGAAATTGGCATGACATTATCCACCCCACATTTAGGTCCTCAAAGGCATGACAAGGCAGCTTCAGGTTGGGAAATCGATACTTAGGAAGTCACTGTATCATAGAATTTTGGATTAGGGAGGGGCCTTGGACATCATCTTTGCTACCCTGCAGTTATTGCTAAAACTTCTGTGTGTGATACGTGGCTAGTGGTCACCAGGTTTCATTTGAACATTTCCATGGACACACGGATCACTGCACCACAGCTGGTCTTACAGTATTGACAGGCCGCGCTTGCCGTTAGAATGTTCTGCCTATTTCCATTTGTTCTACTATTCTGACCTAGCAGAAGGGAAATGTGAGGCAGCAAGGATGCCAAAGCCTGGGTTGTCAGTAATTATTAGTTCTTCTTCCTATCATAGTTACAACATTATTATGACTAGTTGTTCCATGGTGGTTGTTGTGGTTTTATCATTACTAGTACTATTTTACATTTGAATATTGTCTCTGTCCTAGCCACATATTAGAGTTAGACCCTGGAGATTTCAAGGGCACCTGCTGTGCCTGGATGCCACCCTACCCCCTTATTCCCCCTGCCTCTGGCCTTACACGCTTGCAATTGAGTTTCGTTTTTTGTCCATGGGATTTGGGTTCAGCTCAGTGAAGTTACACTGTGGAATCAAGCCTGTGCCCACTCTGCAAACAGCAGTCGTGTGTGGGAGGGAGGCCTCCAGAGGCTGGCAGATAAACCCGCCTGTGCTGATCCCAGAGGACAAGACAGGGAAGCTAATGGCAGATGAAACTAAGAAGGAGGAATCAACAGCTAAAAAGAAAGGCTCCCTTCACAGACCTTGTCTAAATAGTGCTGACTCCAAGCACACACGGAAATGCTCCTTGAGAAGAGAGCCTCGCCAGCTGTAAGCTGGGTTCACCTTCCCCTCACCAGTGCTGCTTTTCCCAACAGATGTGCTATGGACAGACATGGACCACATGTTAGCTGGACAGTAGGGTAAGAGCAGGGACTTTGGAATCCTCCAGATTTTAGTTCCAATCCTGGTTCCACTACCAATGGAGGGCATGTCTCGTAAGCCCGAGTCTTCTCATCTGAAAATGGAGGACAGCAGCAGCACCTATCTCCTTGGCTGTGAGGTGATTTCATGAGATGGCATAGGAATGTCTAAGACCTTTGTCAACAAAGTCATTGCTCCTTCCCGTCCTCTAAGACTTCTCACCAGTCCCTCCTGTTTCCGTTTCTCCTCCTCCTTCCTTCTGTAGCACTACTGTCAAAGCCCAGCCTAACACTCCTTCTTCCATGGTCTTCCCATCCTCACCGGGCTCCTCTGAACACTTCCAGCACGTAATGCGCATGGCACAGTTGAACACGTCCCGTCACGGAACATCACTATGTGCCGTGCAGATGCTATGACCCTTTTCGAAGGCCAGAGAGGAAGTTATTCTTGTGCGTATTTTGAAAAGGAGAGAGGTGAGGCTCGGTGAGTTTGTATGACTTGCTCAAAGCCACGCAGCCAGAAAGTGGTAGATTCAAACTCAAGTCATTTGACTTCTGGTCCCTGCTCTCTTGACATTGCAACATGCCATATTTTGCGTTCTTGCTTATCAAGGATGTTACTCTTATCTGTCTAATTAGATAGGTTTTTTTTTTTTTCAGGATATTAATGGTTCCCTGTACTTTTCTGTAGCTCTCACGGTGTGGGTGATTCACTGCCAGAAAATAAGCTTAGGTTACCAGAGTTCAAATCTGGATGCTGCCCCTTCTCAGCTGTGCCACCCAGGGCAATTTGCTTATCCTCCTAAGCCTCATTTTCCTCACCTGGAAAAAAAAAAAAAGAGTAGTAGTCCTACCTTACTAGGTTGCTATGAGGATTAAATTCATTAATCCTTCTTAAGCACTTAGTACATTTTAATTCCCAAATTGTGGTGGACATAGAGACGAGCTGGTCGTGTTCTTCAGGGAAACACTTACTGGCCCAGCTCTTGGCCGCGCTATCAGAAGACAGCCTTCAGGGATGTCCTCTTCTGCAAGGAGACCCCTCCCCAAGTGCACGCCCTTCCCAGGTGGCCCCCCTCCAATGACTGATCAACGCACAGAATAAAGGCCTGGTCATTTCCACCCAACAAGAGACCACCCAAATAGGAGAAGACTGTCACACCATGACCTCTGCTCATCCTGCTGCTGCCCCACCCCCGCAGGTGTTGATCCAAAGGGAATTTCCTAACAAACACTCTGCACTAAAACCATCTCAGAGAACCCAGTTTGGGAGACCCAAGTCTTTATCACCACTGCGATCATTATCAGCTCCTCCAAGCAGAGGCGCTTACTCTACTTGCGTGTAGGTTCCCCTCACAAGGTTGTGGTGAGTATTCAATGAAACACCGTGTGTTGGGTTGGTGCCTGGTACAGCCCCCTACTCCTGGCAGACGTTCAGTCAATGCTGGGACAGCTGCAGGTGCCTACCTAGCAGACAGTTCTGTGTTTATTTGACAGCTGCTTGACCTTAAGTGCAATGGGCCAGAGATAGCAGAGTACAGAGGTGAGGTCGGCGAGCAGGGAAACGCATGATCGCCAGGCTTTCTGGACACCAGCAGCAGTTGTTATCCCAGGAATCACCCCTGCTTATGCCTGTATTCTACAGCAGCCCTTTGCTCTCACTGCACCAGGCTGGTTCGTAGATATTCATGAAGGTCCTGAAATTATTTCATTTACATGGATTTTGTATCTTTACTACACATTATTATTTTACTCATGGCTGGATTTTTTTGTAACTGTTTTTATTATATCGTCATACTAAGAGCAATGTTTTAAACACTTGACTAAAATCTTTAGTCAGAAGAAGCAGCATAGTATTTCAAATATATATATTCATTTTCATTGATAATATATACATATATTATATATATATTATATATATATGTATATGGTGTGGGTGTGATACATATTATAGATGAAAATGAATGATTTGGCCATAAAATAGGTCTTCAGATATACATAGGTCCTCAAATATATATATTTATTTTTATTTATAGTATGTATATATATGTATATATATATGGTGTGTGTGTGTATATAAATATGTGTGTTCTATATATTATTGATGAAAATGAATGGTATGATACGGCCACAATAGGTCCTCAGTTTGGGTTACAGATGTGCGTGTCTATCCCATTCTACCACAGCCAGTACTCTTTAACTCCACGTGTCAAAGGAAAAACAATTGTTGCCTCTGAAAAATTCATTTCCCAGAGTGCATACCTACCAAAAATTCATCTCACTCGACTTGACAGCTTTTCAGTCTGTCTCAAGCCTCCTTCCTCCCCTTGGTAGAAAAGTAGAATCTGTAAGTTCTGCTCACCATCACCGTGAAGAGGAAAGCAAAACCGAACCAAAACAAAACAAAAACCTCTGCCAGACCAAGCGCAAAACCTGAGCTCTGCCTGAAGAAAGTGAGTCCCAAAGCCATTGCTGAAGGCCAGGTAGGCCTGACTGAAACCCAAATCAGCTCCAACCACATCAACTCAGTCAATATACAACGGGCCCTGGTCGAAAACTGTGGGAATTGAAGGAAAGGCGTGAGTCAAGATACAGGCTTCCAAGACAAATGACCCTAGAGTAGACAACGTGAGAAAAAGAGAAGTCAGTGTGACTCACCCATTTTTTCAATAGTAAGGCGAATAATGCCGCTGTCAAACAAGAGAGTAGATATCCTAACGGCATGAGATGATTCGAAAGAGTTTAGTAGATTGTTTATGGCACATGGAATTGGAACTTTTCAACACGGGCAAAGTTAAGATGAAGAGGTAGTCGGGGGATATCTAGGAATAGAACTGGTTGCTAACGAATGACACAATTGGCTAAGAAATGCAGGGACAGAGAAAGCAGAAGACAAAACCTGGAAGAGCAGTAGCATCCATGAAGAGAGGCAAAGAAAATGAACCTACGAAGATGGGGAAAGCAGCCTCAGAAGTTTAGCCTGAGAACTAAGGAAGGGTCAGAGAAACTAAAGGAACAAAAAGGTAAAAATACATGGGCAATTCTGTCCGGTGACACAGACTTCAGTAGGAAGGACACACATTAGCCTCTATCTTTGGCAATTAGCGGGCCAGATGACCTTGGAAGGAGGAGATAACCGTGCTGGAGAGGCCAGATTGAAATGGGTTTAAAAAAGCCAAGTGTAAATGGAGTATGGAAGAACATATAGACTATGCTTTTGGAAGTTTCATTATAGAGAGAAAAAGAAACAGACAAGCAATGTGGGAGCGAGGGAGTACCGAGAGAAGTTTGTTCTTGTCATTCCTGCTGTGTGCTTGGCTTTTAATTTGCTTTGGAATTTGAGTGTATTTGTAGGTGAAGAAGAAGGAACCAGCAGCAAACACATTATAAAAAAAGAAGAAACAATAAATGAGGCAAGATTCCAGATGGAATGAAAGAGGGGGGGACAGGAAATTGGAAGGAATAAGTTGGATAAAATTAAGGGAAGGCCTTCTTACAAAGAGACAGTAACCCTGCAGTCCCACAGAGGGCAGCTCAACTTCCCATCTCACCTGATAGTCCTGCTGTGACTCAGTGGGAAAGGGAGGGGAGGAATGTCTGTGAAATCCAGGTGATTCAGTTGAATGCCTCTTGGCACTCCCTTGCCCGGTTGTGATAACAAATGGATAAGTGCAGTAGCCCTGGGCCAAAAGAGCTCACAGTGATGAGTGTCTGGGTCATACCACCAGGTGAGCCATGAAGAGGCAGTGGAAGCACTAGCTAAAGAATGAGAGTATCTAGAAAGAAGAGTGGAGGAAAAGGTCATGAGTATCAGTTGTGATCTCAAAACCAGCTGGAGATGTGAGGGCTGTAGTTCATCTCATTAACATTGATCTTCTAAGTTTCCTTCAAGAAGAAAGTCCGATGGAATCCTGGAGATGCTGCGCTTTCAACACGTATAAGGAAATGGATCTGAGTGGCATAAGGGTGATCTCTGAAGGATGTAGAGACGTGCAGATCCTCCTTTAAAGAAAGATTTAGTAGAGTTGCTCTGCTATGGGGAGTATTAGAAACCCTTTCAGGGATTTCCTCTGCTGCAGAAAACGGCCCTGCACTAAGTCATGACTTCCTGGAGAGACAGTCAACCAATGACTGCTGCAGGTAGAGTTCAAAGGCCAAGCCATTGTGGCCCCACACTCTGCCGGGAGATTTTAGCTTCAGAACTCCTAGTAGGATTGGCTGAAGCAGTTGGCTCCACACTGTAGCTCAGTCTTTACTGCTTCCTTTCCTTTCATCCTCTCTAAATGGCGCTCTCTAAAAACATCCTACAAACTCAACTTGATGTTAAGCAAAATATTAAATAGACAGACGGAAATTGAAATAATTTGCATGCGGTGGTTTCTACTGTCTTGAAATTATTGGAATCAAGACCATTTTTTGAATAATGTGAGAAAAGGTGGGGGGCCTGAGAGGGGAAATACGGGTGTGGAGGAATCACTATGGGGAAGAAAAATGCGAGCTGGTCACATGACAGGGAGGGGGGTTGTGCTGCATATTTGTTTATGTTTTCATTTAAGTGAAGGTGCCAATTATAGTGAAAGATCAGTAGAAGAAGAAACCTCTAAACAGCCACCATGGAGACCACCAGGACTTTATCAAATTTTATGAAACGCTCACAACACAAAGCTTTATGTTCTCAATACAGGGTCCAAACCAAGGTAAAAGAAATCCAGGTGCTCATGATTTTATGTCATCAGCTTTCATCTCACCTGTAGCAGATACTATTAATGCCCCACCAATACGTGTTGGACCCCGCCATTTCAGTGTGATCCAGACGATTTCCTATTTCTGGAATCAGCATCTCTGCGCCTGAGGACCTCTGTGGAACCACAGAAAGCCATTCTCACAATGTATGTAACAGGTCAAAAGTACCAAGGGCAGCCCTCCATCAATAATTGCCAGGTATAACTCCATAAATAAGCCAGCTCCTAACCTGTGTTGGGAATAATGGAGAAGCCCATACTCCCCACCATCTCCTAGAGTACTTCTGAGGGATTATTTTCGGTTATACACTCTGGTATGTGGCTTAATAACACTTTCTTTATTGGGTGCCTTCCCTTCTCTTATCCCTTCTTCACTTCTCTGAGGCTGTTTCTCCCAAGACACTCTGCACTCATTGTTTTGTATCCCTACCACACTCCTTCTCTCCCTCTCTCTCTTTCCACACACACACACACACACACACACTCACTCACTCACTCACTCACTCACACACTGCTTTATTGAGATATAATTCACATATCCTACAACTCAATGGTTCCTGGTATATTCAAAGAGCTGTGCAACTATGACCACAATGAATTTTAGAATTTTCATTGTCCTCCAAAGAAAGGTCATATCATTTAGCTGTCATATCTAAAAAGGATTTGCCTAAACTGAGATCACAAAGATTTACTCCTATATTTTCCTGTAAGAATTTCATTGCTTTAACTCTTACATTTTGGTCTCTGATCCATTTCGAAATTATTTTTCTGCATGGTGTGAGTAAGGAACCAACTTCATTAATTTGCATGTAGATATCCAGTTGTCCAGCACCATTTTTTTGGTAAAGAATATTTTTTGGGGGCGCCTGGGTGGCTCAGTCATTAAGCGTTTGCCTTTGGCTCAGGGCGTGATCCTGGAATTCTGGGATCGAGTCCCACATCAGACTCCTCTGCTGGGAGCCTGCTTCTTCCTCTCCTACTCCCCCTGCCTGTGTTCCCTCTCTCACTGGCTGTCTCTCTCTCTCTCTCTCTCTGTCAAATAAATAAATAAAATCTTTAAAATATATATATTTTTTGTACCCTGATCAAAATCAGGTTAAAGTTAAGGTGAGGTTTTTATTTCTGGATGCTTAATTCTATCACATCGATAATTATGTCTCTCTCTCTCTTTTTTTAAGATTTTAGTTATTTATTCATGAGAGAGAGAGAGAGAGAGGGGCGCAGAGATAGAAGGAGAAGCAGGCTCCCTGCACAGCAGGGAGCCCAATGAGGGACTCGATCCCAGGACCCTGAAATCAGGGTTCAAGCTGAAGGCAGACGCTTCACTGACTGAGCCACCCAGGCAGCCCTAATTAACCTCTCTATGCCGGTACCACATTATCTTTATTACCATACATTTGTAGTAAGCTTGAAAATGAGAAGTGTGAGTCCTCCAACTTTGTTATCCTTAAAGATTATTCCGGCTATTCTGTGTCCCTCAGATTTCCCTACCAATTTTAAGAACAGCTTCTGCAAAGAAGCCCACTGAGATTTTTATGTGGATTGCATCAAATCTGTGGATCAATTTGGGGGGTATTGCCAAATTAACAATATTAAATCTTCCAAACAATGAACGTAGGCTGTCTTTCCATTTATATAGCTCTTCTTTAATATCTTCTAGCAATGTTTTGTAGTTTTGAGAGTAAAAATTTTATACTTCATTTATTAAACTTATTCCTAAGTTTTTGTTATTCTTCTGTTTTTATAAATGAAATTGTTTTCTTAATTTCATTTTGGGAATGTCCATTGGTAGTGTATAGAAATACTAATGATTATTTTTTTGTATTGTTCTAGCATTCTGCAACTTTGCTAAACTTTTTTATTAGTTCCTTTAGTTTTTTAGCAAATTCCTTAGGATTTTCTCCATATAAGATAATGTTATTTACAAATAGATAGTCCTACTACTTTCTTTGCAATATGTATGCCTTTTTATTTATTTTTCTTGACTAATTTTCCTGGCTAGAGCCCCCAGTACAATGTTGAACAAAAGTGGTAAAAACATACATCCTTGTCTTGTTCCTGACCTTGGGGAGAAAGCATTCAGACTTTATGCATTAAGCATGATGTTATCTCTGGATTTTTCTTAACAAGTTGTGGAAATTTCCTTTTATTTATAATTCATTTTTCCATGAAGATATTGGATGTTGTTGAATGATTTTTGTGCCTCTATTATAATATTCTGTATCTTTTGGTTTTTATTCTATCGATATGGTACATTACATTAATTGATTTTGGAATGTTAAACCAACATTGCCTTCCTGAATAAATCCCACTTGGTCATAGCGTATCATCAATTATATATATTGCTTGATTCAATTTGCTAGTATTTTAAAAAGATTTTTGCATGATATTCACAGCAAATATTGGTCTATTGTCTTTCTTGTGATGTCTTTGTCTACTTTGGAATCAGAATAATACTGACCTAATGGGATGAGTTAAGAAGTGTTCTCCCCTATGGTGACTAACATAATATAATAAAAAATTATTATTAAAAAAAAAAAAAAGAAGTGTTCTCCCTCTCTTATTCTTTGGAGATAGTTTGTAAAGAAGTGGTATGAATTCTTCTTTAAATGCTTGGCAGAATTCACCAGTGAAATCATCTAGTCCTAGGTTTTCCTTTGTGGGAAATTTTTGAATTAGTAATTCAATCTCTTTACTGTTCCCTTACATTTTTTATTTCCTCTTGAATCAGCGTTAGTAGTTTGTGTCTTACGATGCATTTCTCTATCTCATCTAAGTTATCTGATTTACTGGCTTAAGCTATCTAATTTATCTAATAAATACCCCTTACAATTCTTATTTCTGTGAGGTCATTAGTTATGGCCCTTTTCTTATCTCTGCTTTTAGCAATTGAGTCTTGTCTGTTTTTTTCCTCGTCTGATTCAGCTAAAGGTTTGTCAATTTTGTTGATGTTTTCAAAGAACCAACTTCTAGTTTCATTGGTTTTTCTCTATTATTTTTTATTCTTTATTTCTCTGTCTCATCTGTAATCTTTATTGTTTCCTTTTTCTGCTTGCTTAGGTTTAGTTTGCTATTCTCTTCCATTGTCTTAAGGTGAAAATTTAGATTATTGATTTGACATTTCTCCTTTTTTTAAAAAAATAAAGATTTTACACCTATAAATTTATCCCTAGGCAATGTGTTAGCTGCATCCCATATGTTTTCCTGTGTTGTGTCTTCATTTTCATTCCTCTCAATGTATTTTCTAATTTCCCTTGTAATTTCTTCTTTGATCCACTGACTATTTAAGATTTTGTACCTTCCCACATTTTTGTGAATTTCTCAAATTAATTTCTGTTATTGATTTCTTTTTCATTTCATCATGGTCAGATATTACACTTTGTATGATTTCAATCCTTTAAGATGCACGGAGGCTTGTTTTGTGGCTGAAGATACGATCTGTTCTGGAGAATGTTCCATGTATATTTGAGAATAATCTCTACTCTGTTGTGGCTGAGCAGAGTCTTCCAAAAATGTCTGCTGGTTCTAGTTATCTGGTTATCTAGATAGATATCTAGTTATCATGTTGTTCATGTCTTCTCTTTCTTTGATGATCTTCTGCCTAGTTTCATATCTATCACTGAGAGTGGATTATTGAAGTCGACAGCTGTTACTGTTGAATCATTTATTTCTCCATTTAT
The DNA here is from genome assembly GCF_024610735.1 of Ursus americanus. Taxonomy (NCBI): domain Eukaryota; kingdom Metazoa; phylum Chordata; class Mammalia; order Carnivora; family Ursidae; genus Ursus; species Ursus americanus. The sequence goes on along the minus strand of NC_142142.1, from coordinate 37,036,994 downwards.
GTCAGCTTTTGCTTCATGTATTTTGTGACTCTGTTGTTATTAGGTGCATATATGTTTATAATTTTTACATCTTCCTGATAGATTGACCCTTTTATCATTCTAAAATGGCTCTCAACCTGCAGTCAATTTTTCTGTTTTAAAGTCTGTTATCTGGAATAGTTAACTCCACCTTTTTTTATTATCATTTGGATGGTATATCTTTTCCATATTTTTACTTTGAACACATTTATATCTAACGTGTGTCTCACATTGATAAAATAGTTGGATCTTGTTGTTATCCAGCCTAACAATCTTGCCTTTTGATTGGATTGTTTAAGATATTCACATTTAATGTTACTATTAATGTAATTAGATTTATGTTTTCTATATGTCTCATGTCTTTTTTGTTCTATTTCTCCTTCACTGCTTCCTTTTGCACTAAGTGAATATTTTCTACCATAACATTTTAATTATTTTAACAATTTACACTTTGCTTTTGGAAATATTTTATTGGTGATTGCCCTAGGGCTTACCGTATACACCTTAAATTATCAGAATCGACCTCAGATTTATACCAACTTAATTCCAGTAGATATAGAAACATCACTCCTATACAGCTCTAGTCCCTCTTTCTGCTATGTGCTATTATTCTTACACATATTACACCTGGATATATTTCAACCCAACAATAATTGCTATAAATTATTTTAATTACTTTTATGACTTTTATAGGAACTGAGAGAAGAAAGGCAAGCAAGTATGTATTTATAGAGTTTGTCGTGTTAACCATTTTGTTACTATTTCTGGTTGTTTTTATTTGATCTTATGGATTTGAGTTGCTGTCTGGTGGCATATCCTCACTCCAATACAGCTTTGCTTCCATCCACCTCTTACACTGTTGTTGTCAAATATGTTACATTTCCATATGTTATAGGCACAAAAATGTGATTATATATATATACTCTTTTATGTAATTCTTTAAATATCATTTAATAGAAGAAAGAAGGAATAAGCATCTACACCCTTTTATAATTACATAATTAACTTTATCAGTGATATTTGTGCTTGTGAATGTATATGGATTTGCTCCTGAAGTCTAGTCACTTGCTTTTAGTCTAAGAACAACCTTTAGTATTTCTTGTAAGATAATCTGCAAGCAACAGATTCTCTCAATTTTTGTTTATATAGGGATGTCTTTACTTCACCTTCATCTTTAAATGATAATTTTGCTGGATGTAAGATTTTTCGTTGACTTTAAAAAAACATTTTGTATGTCATCCTATTGCCTTCTGGCCTTCACTGTTTTTAATGAAAAGTCATATATTAATCTTATGGGGGTTGCCTTGTACATGATGAGTCATTTTTCTCCTGATTTCAAGATTTTCTCTTTGGCTTTCAACATTTTTACTATGATGTGCATGGGTGTGGATCTCTCTAACTTCGAGTTTGTTGAGCTTATTGGATATGTAGATAGGTGGATTTTTCATCAGGTTCTTGAAATTTTCACCAACTACTTTGTCCAGTATTTTTTTTCTGCTTCTTTTCTCTCTCCTCTTCTTCTGGGACTCCTACTTCACATATGTTGATGTGCTTTATGATATCCCATATTTCTTTAAGGCTCTGTTCATTTTTAAAAATTCTTTTTCCTGTGTTTTTCAGTTGTATGATTTCTATCAATCTGTATTCAAATTCAATAATTTTTTTTTTTGCTAATTGAAATTTACTGTTGAGCACCTTTAATGAATTTTTGATTTCAGTTATTTTAGTTTTAAACTACAGAATTACTATTTGATTCTTTTTTATAATTTTTATAGGTTTATTTGTATTCTCTATTTGGTAAAACATTGTCATAATACCTTCATTTACTTCTTTTAACGTGGTTTCCTTTAGTTCTTCGAACATGTTTATAATAGCAGCTTTAAAATCTTTGTTAAGGCTCCTGGGTGGCTCAGTTGGTTAAGTGACTGCCTTCAGCTCAGGTCATGATCCTGGAATTCCAGGACTGAATCCAGCATTGGGCTTCCCGACCATCAGGGAGTCTGCTTCTCCCTCTGACCCTTCCCCCTCTCATGAGCGCTCTCTCTCTCTCTCATTCTCTCTCTCTCAAAAAAATAAATAAAATTTTTTTAAAAATCAAAAATAAAATCTTTGTTAACTATGACATCTGGGCCCTTATAGGCAGTTTCTATTGCCTGAATTTTGTCTTTGTATGGGCCACACTCTGATGCTTTTCATGTCTTATGATTTTTTATTGAGAATAGATAGTTTAGATCATATCATGTGGCAACTTTAGATGCTGATTCTCCCCACACCCTCTCTGGGACTTGTTTCATTTGCTTATTTCTGTGGTTAGTGAGTTGGTCATTTCTCTCTTTATGGTCTCCAATTCTTTGTGCCTTTTCAACTCCCATCATAAAGGGGCCAGGTGCACCAAGGCACCTTCTCTTCACACCCTTGCATGGTTTCAAAACACACTTTTTCCCTTTCAAATTTATCTTAGCTTTAGAAGTCCTCAAGACTGGGGCACCTGGGTGGCACAGTCAGTTAAGCCTCTGACTCAGTTTCGGCTCAGGTCATGATCTCAGGGTCGTGAGATAGAGCTGAGCACTGGGCTCCAAACTCAGTGAGGAGTTTGCTTGAGACTCTCTCTCCCTCTTCTTCTGCCCCACTCTCCCTCCTCTGCTCTCTCTCTCTAAATAATACCTTTTGAAAAATCCTCAAGACATATATACACACACACACACATATATATAAATATATACACACATATAAAATATTTTATTTATATTTGGAGATGTTTTCATTAAAACATAACACTCTTTTGAAGAGGAGGTGTTTTAATATAAACATACAGACAAAATACAAAGGGTAGTTTTTTTTGTTTTTTGGGGGTTTTTTTTCTATTTTTTTTTGGTAGTTTTTTTTTTTTAACCCTAATTCTTTCTTCGGTTCAAAAGGAAATCAAACTGTCATCATCGTCCAAAAATTCCAGAATCACATACACTCGATTTTGCAATGTCAATATTCCCAGTGCCTACCGAACATATTCCAAATTATTTCTCTTGACATTCATGGCTCTTTACAGTAAGAGTTCTATTTTTCCCAGCTATTAATAGTTTTGTTTTTAATGAAATCATTTTTCCATGAGTATCCTATAAACCCTCGTTTCAGTCAAACATCACACACTGTCTCCCATACATGTTTTCCTTGTGTCATTTCCCCTACACAGGATAATTTTACTCTTCCTTCTTATCAGACAAGTTCTCCCTTCCTCCAAAATTCAGCTTACATTTTACATCCACTAAAAAAATTGTTCAGGACTCCAAACTGAAATGATCTTTAATTTCTCTCACCTACTGTAGCATTTACTCTGCATACCTTCTCTTTGGCAGTTAGAAATTTTATTACTTTGTCTCGTGTATTTTACTAAGTCTTTGCCAATTAAAATGTGTACCCCTTTCTTCCTGGTGTGTTCTCGCTCCTCAAATAGCCAATCACCTCCTCTGGTATAGTAATACAGTCTTTTTTTTTTTTTTTTAATAATTTCTTTATATTCCTCACAGCAGGGTGCTATGGGGCTTTTAACCCTTTACACATAATGACCAGTTATAATAAGGAAGTCTTATCTTCTAGACGCTGAGAAAGAATACAGGCAGAGAAATTGTATCCTGTAAATTCCTCCATGTAATGGCTCTGTCAAAATCAATGAATATCTTAATTCCCTTGAGGACACAGACAAAATATTATTTTGAGCATTATAATTGAGCACACAGTAGGTGACGGGTATTGAGTAAAACCCCTCAATGGCGGACATGTACTTTTCTGTGCCATTTTCCCCAACTTGCTCCTTTCCAATAACTATTGCTTATGTCCCCAGTGTGCTAAAACAAACAACGGCACACCTTCATGGCTTTATCCATGTCATGAGCAAGTCCCCAAGGCCCTGCAAACACTCCCTTTTCTGTCATGATTCCAGCTAGGCCCGTCTGTTCAACCCCACCGCATTCCTGGTTCTTCTGCACTGTGGGTGTATGTTGCCACCATAGCTTCTCTTCCCTTGCTACATCGGACTCTGAGCAGTGGTTTGGAATGGCATGTTGGTGGAACTTTCAATGGCTAAGAGCTTCCTCACCTTGTGACTGCACAGAGGTGACAAGACAGTAAGTAAAATATGAAGACACATGGTTTTCAAAATTCCAGGAAGTCCCCGTCCCCTACAGTCCTGGGGCTGAGGACAGGCTGCTTTTCCCTGCACTCTCACTTTCCCACCCTCTTAGTTACTCTCTATGTCTCTTCCTTTAAACCATACCAATATTGGATTTATCAATATAAAATCTGGATTCGTAGGATCCTAAGGCCACCAAACCCTGCCAGCTCCAACTTAGCCTCCCCACCTCGTGTGTAACTTACTGTCCTTCCAGGACCTGTGTAAGAATCATCATGTTGTCACTGCTGCTGCTGCTGTTATTGCTCTCGGAAAACACTACACTTGCTTTGTCTGGACAACATTAGCAGGAGTCCACAGGCCCAAGCATTTGCTGTCTCAGGTATCCGGAGACAGGGAAAGGTCATCCATATTGGTGTTGGTCACCTAGACAGGCATGGTTTCCTGGTCAAGGCAGCTTCCTAGAGGTAGTAGGTTCCTGAAACTAGTGGCTTCAGGATTTTGTGGCTTTTGATTAGGAGTGGTGGCAGTTTCTAAGTTATAAAACAGGATCTGTTGGTGTGGCTTTCTGGAAGTTCAACCTATTCTGTCAGCCCACCCCCATGATTGAGCAAATCATCTAATGCCACACACCAAAACCCTCTCTGCTAAAACCAGTTGCACTGTGTTCTCCCTTCTGCAAGTGAACCTGACTGACACAGGGCCATCCACCTACCAGGGGTTGTCTGAAAGCAACAGGCAACACACAGTTCCCAAGGTCCTATTCATTGCTGAGTGAATATGCTCCATGACATGTCAGGATAGAAAGCTCCATTATTCATTTGCTGGTGCTGCATCTCCTTGTGTGCATTTTTATTAAAGCCATCGTTTGTCATGTTAAGCAGCTGTTGCAACATAAAGAGAAACTGTCAAATAATATGGCATTTGGAAATGGTGACATTTTCCTTTTAATGTCTTTTTCCTCCATCTCCCTCTACCCTCTTTCAAACTATTGCTGCAATGGCAATGGACAAGAACCGTCAGCCTGACAAGTGGCTCTGTTTGCTGTTGAATAAAGACAGAATGGGAAACAGGCTCTTCCTTGTTCTCAATGAGTTCTGCGATCTTCATGGGAAACTGTAGCCCTCTGCTCTCTCTGCTGGAGGCACCGAGGGCTCATATCACAGATCAGAAGTTGGTTACCTTTGAAACATAATTTTGTTGATGAGAAAGAGTACTAGTCACTCTTTAGAGCTGCCTACCACCTGGAACCATGGGTTAGGAAGTATGGGTGTCCCCAGGTCTAAGGAGCTCTTCATAAGGCCCCATCCCTGGCACTCAACCGCCAGCTATCTCTCTGCCCCAAAAAGTAACAGTAAGTATGACAGTATTGCATGTGTTGCTTATTTGTTTTTAATCAACTTGTTTACTAGTGTCAGAGCCTACCTTGGCAACTCATTGGTGAAGTCTCTTTATCCCCACTTCGAGTTCAGTCCTGGCCTAGATTTTAAGATAAATGTTGTCCTTATTTTGAGGGATATAAGGAGTGCATGATGCCATCCCAGTTCTGAGCAAATGGGCCTTGTCAGAAAATATAATCACCCACCTTCCTCAAAATTACTAATTCAAATATCCCATGCTTATACTTCAATTCCCTCTCCTACTGGGGGCTCGTCCAACCATTCCCACCATGATGCATCTTTGACTACTTTGGGACTTCCCAACCATTGACTCCTCTATTTTCTGTCAAATTCTAAGACCTCCATTATCTGTGCTTCCCTCCTCAATAGCTTGGATATCATGGTCCCTTTTTCCAATTGGTTCAACACCCTAAACTCCCTTGCTCATTACTCTGTCACAAACTTTTTACCAAATTCTAACGCTGGATGAACTTAACTTTCTGGTCATGGTTAAGGACACAACAGGGCAGAATGATTCCTTTATTAGCTCACGCTCACCACAGTCAAGTGGTCCTCACACCTATCCTACAATTTTTCTATTCTTCATTAGTCGACTCATACTGCTACTTTCCACAGTGTTTTTTTCCCTTCTCCATTCATCTCCATCACTTGAATTCCCACTCATATTGCTGTTCCAATCAACGGATAATCACCTTCTACTTTAGAGACGTAGAGAAACCACTAAATGGGAATGCCCTAACCTTCCCTTATCAAGCACATAAAACTGTCTGTATTTGGATTCTCCCTCCCTCTGATTACTATAGAGACACCGTCTCTCCTCTTGTATTCACTAATCACTCTACCCATGCTTTGGATTTCATCTTTCTTGATTTCTCAGGAAAATAATTCTAAGAAACACTCCCTGTAGCTATTGTATATTCAGTCTACCATGTCAAGTTCATCCTTCCTATTGGCTTTTAAATATATGAAAAATTAAAAGTAAGAAAAAATTATTTAGACCTTCATCTTCTTGCAGCTATTACTCTATTACTCTCCTCATTTCAGACAAGTATCTCAAAGAATTTTCCAAGGATGTTCTTTCCCATTTCCCATCTCCTAATCACACTTGCGCACACACACCAAAACTGCCCTTAGTCTATCACTCCACCAAAGCAATTCTTCCTGTGGTCACTGGTGACCTCAATAATACTATTTCCACTGGATATTCTTAAGTCTTCATTTCTTGACTTCTCTGTGTTTTTCAACACCTTCTCCTCCTACAGATACTACTTCTCCTTGTTTCATCTTTGTTTTCATTGCAAGTTCATCATCTTCCACCTGGCTTTCAACTGTTGGAGTTTTTCAAGGCCTTCTTTTCTTTTTATTCTGTACTGTCTCTGGAGCCTATGGCTTCAGCTATTACTCATATGAGATAACTCACCAATTTGTCTTATAAGCCCAGAGCCCTCTCTCTCTCTCTCTCTCTCTCTGTCTACATAGATAGAGATATGTAGATATACAGTTGCCTTTCTGACATCACTTCTGGGACCTATTTGTTCATTCTCTCAACAGTTAACTGAGCACCTACCTTGAGCCAGGTACAATTCTAAGCATTGGTAATACAGAAATGAACAAAATACACAATGTCGTTGCCAGATCAAACTTAATGTGGCCTACAGTGGGATGAGAAATAACACATAAATAAAATAAAATAATAAAATACAATAATAGGAAACAATAAGTGCTCTGAAGAACATTAGAGCAGGCTAATAGAATAACAAATGAGAAAAGTGAGTTTATAGAAGTTCCCTCTCTAGGCGCCTGGGTGGCTCAGTCGGTTAAGCATCTGCCTTCAGCCCAGGTCATAATTTCGGGGTCCTGGGGAGCCCTGCATAGGGCTTCCTGCTCAGCATGGAGTATGCTTCTCCCACTCCCTCTGCTTCTCCTCCCCCCCCCCCATTTGTGCGCTCTGCTCTCTCTTACTCTCTCTCTCTCAAATAAATAAATAAAATCTTAAAAAAATTTTTAGAAGTTCCCTCTCATGGAGTGATACTTGATCAAACACTCAAAGTGAGGGAATGAACCATGTGAAGTTTTAGAAGAAAATAATTTCAGGCACAGAACATAGCAACTATAGAGACAATCATGTGGGAGCGTATAAGGTAAGTATATAAGCTCATAAACTCATCATAAGAATATAACTTTTAAGATTCCCTCTATTTAATCAACTCCTTCAGCCTGGATGTCCATTCAGGTTTTCTAAGCAAGAAACCACACTTTCCATATTCAATCTATTACTAATTCCTGTAAAATTTATTTCTTTGAAAATTCCACTTTATTCTCCTAGTTAGACATTTGCTATTATCAACAGCTCCCTCTCTTCCTCTCACTCTGCTGCTTCTACTCCAGCATTTCCCCTAACACAGCAGGCATATCTTCTAGGTAGTGGCCTCTCCTGGTTGCCTCCATCAGATTGCACTTAACCGTTACCTGGCCAGCTAATTCCTGAACCATAAAGCCTAAGTTGTATTCAAGGATGTAGTGAAATCTGCTTCTGACCTTTGTTACTTGCCCAGCAGACAGTGTTCCTTCTCTGGTCATAGAAGAATGAGTCCTTGGAGGTATAGTCCATTGTAAAAATCAGAATGAAGGGTAATAGTGCCAACAATTTCCAATTCAGTTTGTATATAGTTGGTTATTTGTCCTGTTCATACAAGGGGTGGACAGCTGCTGGATTTGAGTATAAGGCTGGATTTGGGTATAAGGGTTTGGGTGGACAGCTGCTGGATTTAGGTAGAATGAGGGAGGGGCTCAAATTCAGAACACAGGATTTGATGATATCTCAGATCCTTCTACTTAATGAGGCGGTATTTGCTAAAGGAAACTATTTCTTTCATCAGAAATATCTCTTATAAAAAGTAGACATTTATTAATCTCTAACACTTGAGGTGACCAATATCATGCCACCTCCAGCTTGTGTTTTTTTTTTTTTTTCTTTTTGGAGGCCAAGGATGAGGTTAGCACATATAGTAACAAACAGCTCCAAATTCCCATCAGGTGTTCAAGTTGATTTGCAGAAAAATGGGATGATGATTTTATAATAGCTAATAGAGTTTCTGATTTAATGCAGCTGCTAGAAATTAGCAAGGACTCCATTGAAAGCTTCCCAGTCACTTATAATAACAGGATAATAAATCATTCCCAGCACTTTCTGGCATTTATGATTCTATTAGAAACGTAAGACCTGGTCCAGCTACTCTTCTCAGTTTGTTTCACATTTATTTATTAAATTACCTTTTAAAGCTTAAAAAAAAAAAAAACCCACATTGCTCTCACGTTCCTACCAAATATATGAATGAGTGATAGTGTCTCCATAGAATTTCTTGTTTTGAAACGAAATAGGGAGAGAAGAGACAGAATCTTTAGATGAAGCCATCTAAATTTTTTGAAATTTCCCTTGTTTTGGGAGCAATGTACTACCCTGCAGAAAGCACTGGGTATTGACCCTGAAGACCTTTGTCCCGTGTTACTTCTCTTCTACTCCATGCCTGGGTGACACTGGACCAGTCTCTCAGTAACTAAGGGCTTTAATTTTCTCATTTAGAGAAATAGAGATTATCATCTCTCCTCATCATCTAGGTAGATGGTGTGTCTAATAAAATAATAAATGTGAAAGTGTTTTGTTAATTGTCAGGCTCAATGGATGTTAGTTATTTTTGTTTATAAAGGGCTTTGTTTTTTTTGCTTGTTGGAAACACTTATTCAAACATGAAGCACTGATTGCTAAGCTATTTACAGCTGCTTTGTTCCCCCTGCCCTAGGCTCCTAAGAAAGATCTCTCTCTCTTTCTCTGTTGGATCTCTGAGCTGAATTCTCAACTGTGTCAATAATAACTAAATAATACCCCAGAATACCCAGAATGTGGAACTGGGCCAGCTTCCTCCTAGATTTAGCTCATAGATAGCTATCTATTTATACTGCATTTCCCAAATCACAAGAAATCATGTATCATACTCACTTACACATAAAGCCACAAATTCAGGCTCATGTGGTCATAGTTTTTCATATTCTTATAAATACATTTTGGCAGAATCTGTGTCATTGAATCCATGGATTGTAAATATAAGAAAGAGATATTTAGGAGCAGTGGGAGCTGCTGTGCCCAACAACAGCTGGTAGACAGAATTATATAGTGCGAGTATAGGAGTCTTCGGTGACCTGCCTGATCTATGAACTTGTTAAAATAAGAAACAGGTTCAATATATTTAATTCGATTTAAAACTGTGTTTATTAAAATGCCTCTCTGCTGCTCGGTGCTATAGTGAATAGAAAGAAATATGGTACAGTTTCTTGCCCTAAAGGAGCTTATACTCTCATTGGAGAGATAAGATAGCACACAGAAAATCATTGGAGGACATCATGCGATGACACCTGGTTGACTAAGAACTGAAATGGGCCAGAGTACACATGCAAGTCCTGGGGGAGATGTAGGAGCTGAGCTGAACTGAAACTGTGTTTTTGGACTTGGAGAGACTCAGAGGAAAGAACAGGAATGGAGAATGACATTGTCAGAGTGGGAGAGGCAAAAATAGATGCTGGATGTAGGCGCAACACCAGCAGAAGGGGACCTCACCTTCTGAGCACAGTTGGTACGAAGAAGTGCCAGTAGTTGATGAACAATGACTGGTCAGGTGGGAGATAAAGGTAGGAAAATCATTTGCACCAAGCTCAGGAAGGCTTTGAAAGAACACATTTAACCTCAAATAAACAAGAAGACACAAAGGATTTTAAGAAATCTGGTATGATCAGATTTTGGTTAGAATAGTTACTCTTGTCACAGGGGAAAGAAGAGCTTGATAGCACGGAGACCACACAGGAGGCCTTTGCCAACAAGGGGGCTTAAAATGATAAGAATTTAAACTAAACTGTCTTAAAGCAGAGATAGCTCTGTTGCAAAATAGGGAGTCTTCTTATAGTAAATGTGTTCCAGAGGCATTCCCTTTAAGTAGCTTACAATGTGAGGGTTGCCCCCTGAAGGTGCATAGATTGCAGCTCTGAAGGGTGTATTAATAAAAGATATTTCTGGGATCAAATTGTCAAAACTTTTTAAGTAAGGCAATATTCAGGATGAGAGAGAAGGCACCAATCCTTGAATCTCTTCTCTATCTACAGTCCTATGGCTTTAGAGATCATTGCTATCTATGCTCATGACTCACAAGATAGATATATACATATATTTCTCTGAATTCCAGAATTCTGCTTATTTACCCTCTTCTCTTGGGTTTCAAGAAGACAACTCAAATTTGAAGTGTCCAAACCCAAACTCCTTATTTTCTCCCCTCTCAAATTTACATCTGCAAGCTTCACATCTCAATAAATGTTACTTGATCTTTTCAGGTGTTCAGGATCAAAACTTTGGAATCATTCTTGACCCCAGTCGACCTTTCGTATCTCACACCCAATCCGCCAACAAAAACGTCCATATCTACCTTCAGCATACATTCAGAATCTCATCCCTTCTGCCCACCTCCGCTGATCTCCTCCTGTTCTAAATCCTCTTCCTCTCTCACCTAGATCATTACGATAGCTTCTTGGTGGTCTCCTGCTTCTGCACTATCTGCCATACAATGGATTCTCAGAACAGCAGTAGAAATAGTCCGTTTAAAATAAGTCAGACCCCAGCATTCCTCTGGCCCGAAGCCTCCACTGACCCCATCACACGGGCAGCGCAAAACCTTGGATAATCTGGCTCCTTATTCACTCTGACCTCCACTCCTTTCACACCACACCAGTTTAGCCATATTTCCGGGGCAGGCGTGCTCCTGTCTTGAGCCATATGAGGGTACAGCTCCACCTGCAGGAGAAGCTCTTCCTCCAAACATCCACATGGCCAGCACTGTCCCAAGGCTTCCACTCTGACGTCAGCTTCTAAGTGTCGTCTTCTCTGGCTGTGAGGCCCCTGTCTCGCATTCTTCCACCCCTTCCTGGCCTCAATGTGCTAGTGCATATTGCCACTCAGTACTGTATTTTCCTCTCTGTATTTATGAATTCATGCAGTTATTGTCTCTTCCACTGGAACAAAAGCTTGCTGAATATCGCTAGCACTCAAGAAAAACACGGCAACTGGACAGGCAGACCTGATAGACATCAGAATGTAAGTAGCATTTGAGACCAGAGGAGTAAAGGTGTTTAATCAAGAAAAGCTTAGAGAGGGAGAAACCAATATTTAAGAGAAGTGGGAAGGAAGGGAAGCTAATGGAGACAGGAGAATTATGAAGTTAGGAAGAAAACTGGCTATTCACAATGAAAGAGTAGACAGTTTTAAAACACAAGATTGAGCCATTTTGTCAAATGTCATTAAGAGGCTAAGTAAGATAAAAGCTAAACACTGAACCTTGAGTCTGGACTTTGGGAAGATGCTGGCAGCCTTTAAGAAATCACTTTCAGCTGAGCAGAAGCCACAGTATGTGTGATACTTCTACTTGAAAGGAGAATGGGAGATGAAGGCATATGGATGGCAAATGCAGCTCTTCCCTTTTATGAACTCTTTGAAGGGACAAAGGAAGGCAGAATGGATGTGAGTAGAGGACAGGTCAATGAACAGACAGGGTGTTTCTTGAGGTCTCACCAACCTCTAGCTATGATCTGGAAGTAGGAAGAGAAAGCCAGAGAGAGATCTTCTGTGGATAATGAAAACCTGACACACGATGTCAGCAAGAAACTCCCCTTACTTTCTTAATTACCAGTTTATATTAAATTCCTGTAAAAGGAATTAAAGAAAAGTTTGGCATTTTGTGTTATTATTAAAAATACTATATTAATAATAGGCTGACATTTTTAATCCATTCAACTAGAAATTACTTGTTTCCCCTAGAACAAAAATAGTTCTAGGAGTGGGAACAAAGAAAGATGTTTTTATTTGTTCTAAGTATTTCTTATATTCTTAAAAAAAAATAGGCCCTGTGGATTTATTACTGATAAGTACCTTATAATGAAGTGTTAGCATGGAAGGTACTTGAAATGCCTTTAGCAAATTTAATTTTTAAGTGCATAATATAGTCAGAAAATTGACTTTAAAAACAAGCATGTACATTTCCATCTTTAGTTTCTCTCAGTGGTGTCTGAGCTATCTGTGCTCAGCTCATAGGCAAGAGGTAATTTGGAAAATGACACATCTTCAAACTCTGTCTGGAACTGGGAAAACAGGCCCAAGGGTTTCCCTTCAATTTGCTATGCCCCTGTGGGCAAGAAAGAAAAGTCAGCTGTCAATTTGAGGCCTATGGTGACTTTATTTATCTCACAAGCTTATATTAGGCATTATTTCATGCCTTACATGGTGCGAGGCACAGGGAAGGATACACAGAGAATTTGAAAGGTATTACTCTTTAATGTATGTTCAGGGCCAGAGCAGCCATAAGACAGATAACAATGTAGTGGAATGACTGAGAGATGGTTTGCCATACCTAACAGTGTAACGCCATGATGCAGACAAGCCACACTGTGGTTATGGAATTTTCAAAGATGGCGGAGATGGGCCCGTATGCAAGGCTGAGCGCTGAGTGTCCAAGTCCTGTCTGGGTTAGTAGATGAAGGGGGAAAGCTGTGGACCTAATTCATATGTGTTCACTATATCTGAGGGCAAAACTTCAAATGGCCTGATATAAATATAGAGGAGGGATTTGAGGGAGCTGAAAGAGGTATAGGGGGCTGGTGGCCAAGGGTCCTGGTTGCCTGAGGGTGGAATGTGGATTTGAGACAATAGGGCACAAACAGGAACATTAATAAACAGGTAACAATTTACTTGTTGACTGGAAAAGTGTTTAAGGAAAATTAATCTGACATTACAGGTAAGAATAATTAGAGAAGAGAGATTTTTTTTTTAAAGTAAATGAAAACACAGTGATTGTTGCCATCTTGGTTTATGAAGTGAACTTAGACTTAGCTAATTCTGGTAAAAGGGTTAAAGGTAAAAGTAAGCGACACCATCAAATAAGAACAGACAGAAAACCATGATAGCTAAGTCAGGGGTCAATGACAAAACTCGGTTTCTAAACCAAAGTAATGAAGAAACAGAGGAACACATTTTTTATTTAGCACATATCAGGTGCTAGGTACTGTGTTAGGCATTTCACATTTTTAATCTTCACACCTTTATAAGAGGAAAAAAATATGTCAAACTTTAGAGATTTGAATTATTTGTGTAAGGTCACATATCCAGGCATTGGTGGAGGTGAGACCCAAACACGATCCATTTGACCCTAAGCCCAGGGCTCTTTCCACTGTATGAGGATCTGCCGAAACTTAGCCTTGATTTCGCTGCTCTAATACCCGCTTTTAAACTATCCACCTCTGCTTTCCCACACCTCCACCATACTCCAGGCAAATGCAGTGACTGTTGTTTCTTGTGCAAGCCCCAGCTTCCTCTACCTCTGCTGTTGCTATTCCCACCATCCTCTGTCTCTTCCTCTCCTTCCTTCCTTGTCTTGGTTAAGATTTAAAGGCTCATTCCTAATATCATCTACCCTATCAAGTTTTCTCATGTCTCCCAAATTCATGTGATCGCTGTCTCCTTTGAGTGACCTCTACCTTTCTCTACTCATATTGTACTTATTGGGAGTTTGTCTTATCTATAATATTAGGTTGCATCTTCTTGAGAATAAAATAAGATTTCTTATCTATCCAGTGATGCTCATAATTCCTTTATAATAGGAATTTGTTGGACAAGAAAAGGAGAAGGTAAAAAAGGAGGCATGGAAAGGTCTTGGGCTTAAGGAACAGCAACATGTCTTGTAGCTATACAGATTTCAGGGCCAGGAGGGGAAGGTGTAAATTTACCCTGAACCTGGAGGCAAGAAAGCCAGTTTCTTTGGACAAGTCACTTCACCACTCTGGACTCAGTTCCTCCTCCAAAATACGACGGGTTTGGACACCTAACAATCACTAAAACCATATCCCATTTTAATATTGTTTCTGATATTTGCAGGCAGAAAGTAAAAATCCCGGCCTTGATCACCTTATTAAACTCAAATATTTTCACTTTTTAAGGAATCGGCTTCAGTCCAATGGTCAACTTTAATAAACCAGTTCCAGTTCACCATAAGCCCAGCATCAAGACAGCTCAGCTGACCCCTGCAAGGGTGGGATGCATGCCTGAGTTCTCTTAGGCCCCTGGGCCCCTCGTAAATCACAGAGTTGATATTCGTGTTCCCAGCCTGGGTAATGTGCTGTGGCTTATTTGCATAACAATTACACGCATTAGGAAGGCTACTGATTGGAGCCCTCCTTGCCAAATTATGATGGCTTTTTGAATGAAGCTGCCTTTCTTGTCTCTCAACAGCTGCTGGTGGTATGCTCAGTCTTCAATCACTACAGGCAGAACGGCACCCACTCCCTCCCAGCTTCGAAAGTTGCTTTTCCGGGAAAGACAGTCATCTAGGCATCTCTCCCTGTCAAAATCTCTGTTAAGCATTGCCAAGTGACCTTTTCCAAGCAGGGCAGCAAGGACTCTTACAGACCACAATTTTGGAGGAAAAACCGAGAAATGCCACCCAACAATAATGCTGGGTAGATGCCTTCTGGGGTTGGTACCTGGCCTGTTTTCCCATAGCATTCCTTGCAAATTCTAACCTAACATTTCTCTTTGCAGACTAATCCCTAATTTTCTCCTCTATCACAGTGTCTTGATTCCTTCAGATCCTAGGAAATATCTTCCTTCATATTAAAAACAACAACAACAACAAAAACCCTCTACCTTAGGAGTTATCAGATAAACACTCTATAGGAATGAAAGCATAATAATCATTTCACAGATGAGGAAACTTAGGATAATTAAAGTATGTCACTGAATACCACACACTCAGTAAGAGTCATTAGAGGAGACAGGAAGTACAGTTCCAGCAGATGTGGACATCTAAAATTCAGAACTGGACATCTTAGATCAGGGATTTAGGAATGTGACATGCCTATTACCAAAGCCAACCCCCGAAATTGGAATATATATCTGGCATTTTGCCTGGATCATAGGTGGGCTCCTTGATAAAAATTTTTAGATGAAATCAAGGATTGTTCAAATAAATAATTTAAATTAGGAAACCATACAGGGAATTGAGCTTGTAAAGGTTCTGGGTCCTTGTATCTTTAGAAAGATTTTCTCCTATTCAATGGAAATTGAATCTTAGTTTAAGGTTTGGAATACCAAAACAAGAACGGGTAATGGAGAGTTAATTATGATGGGGGGGGGGGGGCGGGGAACGTCCCTGTAAACTAAAACTGGAAGTTCTCTATAGATTCCATGATCCTCCGGAGGCAAATTAAGTAAATCTACTGCAGACGTAGAAAGAATTCCAATAATGAGTCTTGTAAAATTTGAACCTCTTAAGCTCCATCTAATGAATAATCTTACAGGTTATCCAAACCAGCACCCTAAAAGTAATGAATCCAAATGAGCCAAGGAGACCATGCGAATATTAGAAAGCGCACAGGATTTCAAAAGAGGTTTCTAAATCTTCCTTCAGGGGTACATCACAGTGAATAAGAACTGACCCCTTGTCTCTAGGAATTTACTACCCTATGTAGGATTAGTAAATATAAGCTTTAATAAATGAGATGTTCCAGTTCTAGTACGTGAGAAGGCTATGAGGAGAAAAGTGGAGAGTGCTTTGATAACCGTTTTTGTAGGGGAGGGGGTAAAGGAGGGCATTTGGGAAAAGAGACTTCTACACTGACACCTTGAGGAGCCTGGTGACAGAGCCTGAGGGGAGACAGCTTTGGAGGTAGAGGTGAAAACATAAACAAAAACCCAGAGATCTTTGCACATGCGTTTGGAATAGCAAGTAGTTCCCTGTGGTCAGACTTCGACAACATGGAGGGTGACAGTGGGGCTGGCCTGAACTTTCCCCAACTGGGCAAGGGCTCATGGGCTAGAAAGCTTGGGTCCATTCTGAAATCAAGGTTGAACTACTCAAATGTGTATAGCTGGGGAGGGACGAATGCAATCAGGGTTTTGGAGAACGAATTCTAGGGAGCAAGAGTAGAGATCGGATGGTGGCTAAAGTTAAGGCAGTGATCATGGAACAGGCATGGAGAAAAAAGAATGATCTGAAGACATGTGGACGAATTATTAAACTAAGATGGGAAAATACTACTTATCTTATACGTTTGTTGTAAACTTAAAGACAATGGTTTTGAAGCTGCCATAAGCAAAATAATGTGCTGCTAGTTATTATCGTCAACAAGACGAGAGGTTGGGGAATTTCCTTTCAAACAGCCCAAATAATAAAGCAAAAAGAGCTCACCTATGCCTTTGAAATATTTTTATCTCTCTTTTTGTTAGGAAAAATTTGATAACAGAAAATTTCTGGAAGATTCTCCAGGGCAGACAAGAGTGGTCAATGTTCCAGCGAGCAATCATACTGAGAGTCCACCCACTGGTCAGGTCTGTGTTATCCTCCTTATCTGTTTTAACTTCGGGGTAAAACGGCAGTTTTATTAATATTAATACACTTGCATAAAGTGCTAATTTACTCCATCATTTTCCTAATTAGCTCTATTGAATTGTGAGACTCATCTGCATGAATAATGAATCCCTATATGCCTTTTCCAACGTCTGTCTCACGTCTGCCAAGGGAAGTACAGAAAGTAAGAACTACTCATTTGTAATTCTTTGATCATTTTGGAGAAAAATAGTCTGCTTTCTGAGAAGATGGTACAGGCATCAAGAAGCCCTATTAATTAAAGCTGGACAGAAATTGGGAGGACTGCTCCACCTTTCTTTTAAAATAAATAAAACAAAGTTTTGCGTTAGGTTTTACCAATTCTTCCTCTTGGAATGTGCTAATGAATATAGTCATTTTTCTAGTTCTGACACAATCCCATTCATATGCTAGTGTCACAGGATAGAAGATTAAGGTGATGAGGTGAGGTCAAGAAGAATGGGTTTATTTGATCAAAGAATAAAACAAATCCATACTTCCTTTATTCTCTGGACTGATTATCTCAATGGGATTGAAAACGGAGCTGTTCATAAAACTGGCAAAAATCAATGTCAAGAATATTTAAAGAACCCCTAACAATTAGTCCATGAGAAGAGCACAGTCAACCGATAGAAAAATGGCAAATGAAATGAACAGGTACAGCAGAGAGGAGGAAGCACATATGAAGAGATGTCCTAGAGATTTCAAGTTAAGACTATAATTACGTTGCATTTTATGCAATTTGAATCAATCTGTAAAAATTAAAATGTCTGATACCACTAAGTATTGGAGACGATGTGATTCCTCCGCATCACTATACAATGTCAGTGAGAGTATAAATAGGCCCTTCAACATACAAATGGCTAACAGACACATGAAAAAATGTTCAAAATCATTAGCCATCAGGGAAATTCAAATCAAAACCACACTGAGATACCACCTTACGCCAGTTAGAATGGCAAAAATAGACAAGGCAAGAAACAACAATTGTTGGAGAGGATGTGGAGAAAGGGGATCCCTCCGACATTGTTGGTGGGAATGCAAGTTGGTACAGCCACTCTGGAAAACAGTGTGGAGGTCCCTTCAAAAGTTAAAAATTGAGCTATCCTATGACCCAGCCATTGCACTACTGGGTATTTACCCCAAAGATACAGATGTAGTGAAGAGAAGGGCCATATGCACCCCAATGTTCATAGCAGCAATGTCCACAATAGCTAAATCGTGGAAGGAGCCAAGATGCCCTTCAACAGATGACTGGATTAAGAAGTTGTGGTCCACGGTGATGGGTAGTAAGGAGGGCATGTATTGCATGGTGCACTGGGTGTTATACGCAACTAATGAATCATCGAACTTTACATCAGAAACCAGGGATGTACTGTATGGTGACTAACGTAATATAATAAAAAATCATTAAAAAAAAAAAGAAGTTGTGGTCCATATATACAACGGAATATTACTCAGCTATCAGAAAGAATGAATTCTCAACATTTGCTGCAACATGGACGGCACTGGAGGAGATAATGCTAAGTGAAATAAGTCAAGCAGAGAAAGACAATTATCATATGATTTCTCTCATCTGTGGAACATAAGAACTAGGAAGATCGGTAGGGGAAGAAAGGGATAAAGAAAGGGGGGTAATCAGAAGGGGGAATGAAACATGATAGACTATGGACTATGAGAAACAAACTGAGGACTTCAGAGGGGAGGGAGGTGGGGGAATGGGATAGACCGGTGATGGGTAGTAAGGAGGGCACGTATTGCATGGTGCACTGGGTGTTATACGCAGCTAATGAATCATCGAACTTTACATCGGAAACTGGGGAAGTACTTTATAGTGACTAACATAATATAATAAAAAAACATTAAAAAAATAGGCCCTTTGATACACATTTTGGCAATACCTCTCATACTGAAACATTCCCAAACCCCATGAGAAATTTCACTCCTCAGTATGTATGTACATAGCAAACTTGTTCATAACAGGGAAAAATTGTGAATTCAACCTAACTGTCTACCAGCATAAAAGCGGACAAGCCAACTAAGGTATATTCACAAATTAGAATAATATACAGCAGTCAATGCAAATGAACTACAACAAAACACAAAAATACAGATGATCTTAGAAATATAAGAAGTGAAAATTCCCAACATTACGTATCTCAGAATGGCATGCCCTTTTTATGAAGATGAAAAACAACAAAATGAAACATTTAATTTTAGAGAATCATATATATGTAACAAAATTTTATAAGAATGAAAGCATGAGAGGAACACAGAATTCTGGATGATGGTTGCCTTGGGGTAGGACGGAGCACGTGGAGGGACCATTTGGTTGAGACGTAGACTGATGCCAAGGACTAAGCCTTTGTGGTTTTTAGACAGGTTGTGGATCTGTGTTACCTTATTGTATTTTTTAAAAAGTAAAAACTAAAGGGCACCATTCATAGACTACTGAAGAAAGTGTTTCCTGGACCAGTGGGTACAAATAATCCAAGTCTGTCCACCTGAGGTTCACTGAGAAAAGGAAAAGCTTCAACCATCAACCGTCTTTTACCCTTATAATGGTTGGTTTTTAAAGAAAAAAGTCCTTCCACTCTATCATTAACTCAGGTAAATCCTTAACAAAAACATTTATTTTATCATCCTTGGATGTTTTTCCTGATTTACCAAACTTGTAGCAAGAAAAGAAAGGCAGGCAGAGCAGCAGTATGAAAGGTTACATACGGATTAGAATGGCTGAGGATAGCTAATCTTGAAACACAGGCCAAAGGCCATGGCGTCCCTGTGGGGTAGCACCAGAGCTGATGAAGAGGAAATGCGAGATCAGATGGATCTCCATCCCAGCTATAGGGTCATAGATTCCGTGATTCCAGAAAGATGTTGTCCAGAGGGACAGAATTTCAGTCACGGGGTGGATGGTTAAAGGGGGACCTGAGTACCTGCATTTACCTTTAAACCCAAACTCACTGCAAAGAAACGCATTAGTCTGGGGCATCTCTGCTCCCAGCATTTCTGTCGGTGCGTCTGGGTGCAGAATCCAGACAACAGTCACCTGCATTGACAGCAGCATTCCTGTATCCTGTCCAATTGATTCTCACAACAACCTCAGTGAGAAGGATAGATGTTCTGTTTTCCTATTGTCCTAGGCAAGAGCTGAGGTCTGGAGAGACTTCACATTGGCCACCTAGAAGTGAGAACTCTGGTCACCGGCCTGTCATGTCCTCTCCATGATGCCATCAGGAAAGGAAGGAGCCATGTGGAAACATGGAGTTCAGACGAACATTTGTTGAATACACGTGTCACTGCCTTACCACCTTTATCTTATTTAATATTTACAATATCCCCCAGGAGGTAGGCAATGCCATTATGCCCCTTGCAAGAAGAAGAAAATGGAAACTTCAGAGAACTTAGGTTGTTAGCTGCGTGACCTAGAGCAAGTCAATCCACACTCTAACGCTCCACTTCCTTATCTGTATAATAGAGATTGTAATAGTAGCTAACCTCATGGAATTATTGGCAGGAAGAGTGAGACAGCTTATGCGTTTTCTTTGCTTTAAAAAACTAAGTTGCACGAAGCTTATAAATGGTGTAAGTATTAAACCCATGATATATGATTCCAAGTCCTGCCCTTTCTACCAAAGCCAAGTAGCCCGACAGGGGAATGGGAACACAGAATACAGACAAGTCAAGCTTAACAGGGTAAGCAGCCCACCACTGCAGCTCCATTCTGAGACCCACTGCCCCAAGGATTGCCATAAGAAAAAAATCCACAATTAATTCTCACCACATACCTTTCTCCACACCTGCCAGAGCTCCGCATAAGGCATCTTTCCACTACTTGGCTATTATTAGAACGACAAACTAAAAATCTTTTGACTGGCAAGAGACCAGGACATCAATTTTCATCCTGCATCTGCTTTAAAGAGTAGGAGTGAAGTTAGATTACCAGTGACATTTTCTCAGTGGAAAGATTGCCTGGATCATACTTGTATTCATTTTCATAAATGCAATATACAAGCCACTAATAGAACAAAATCTACTAATTAAATTTCATTCAATAATGTATTTTTCACCTTAGCTTAGCGGTGTCCTTGTACATTTCTACCATTATTGTGCTAATAATATCTTATTTAGCTTATAAATGGTGCTTATCATTAAATTTGAAATATTAACAAGCATCAATGAGCCCAAAGTGACAGAATAGTAAATAATTTGAAAGGGCTCTACACTGTAAGCCTATTTTTGCTTAATTTAATTTATTTATTAAAAATTAAACATATGGATTTAGAAAGACGCTAGCTCGGCTGCCATGGCAGCCCAAACCTTCCACATATGCCTAAAATAGAAGATACAGAAGCAGCAGCAAACCCGAGACTCCCGCCACTGAAGGAAAGGCTCTTTTTACAATCCCTTCATCTCTTGAGGTTGACACACTGTTCATTGTCCAAGCAAGACTCATTTGTGATGCCTGTTTTCGTTGTGGTTTAGTTTGAGAGTTAAGATCTTTGGTTCAAGTGATTTATTTCGGAAAGGTTTATGAATTCCATATTCATCTTTGGAAAAGGATTATAATATTTATATTGTCATTGCCATGTGTACAGGCTTCAGTGTTTACAGCGTGCATGTGGGAGCTTGGGGAGATCTGGCATATATTAGCAGAGGGAAAACATTTTGTACTAACCCTGTGACACTGGATCTCATAAAACCCTTAAAGGGTAGGTGGGACCAAATTATCATGATTATCCCATTCTAGTGACAAGGAAGCTAAGGCTCAGAGAGCATGTGCTATCTTCCCAAGTGAACAAAACAAGGTAGAAGCAGAATTTGTCATTAATTTAGATGAAGCCAAAAGGCTTGCCTTGAAGTCTCTTCCAAGCCTGATGTTCTGTGAGTTTAGACACCTGCCCTTTCTCTAGCCATCTAAGTCTCTTCCAGAGAAGGAAAGGGAACTTCCGTCAGTATCGGAATAAGTTCTCTGTTGCATCTGTATTCATAGGTCAAATTTCATTAATTCCTTTACATACTATTTACTCAAAATGAATATTTATCAAACACCAACGTCATGCCAAGCAGCGTGTTAAGGATCAGAGACAGAGCACAGAACAAAGAGAAAACGCTCCTTTGTCCTCGTGGGATTTATGTTCTAGAGTGGGGGGGGGCAGGCAATAAGCAAAATAAATGAGAATATTATATGGCATATTAGGAAGTGCTAATTGTGGGGAGTAATAAGTTGGAGAAAGGGACTCAGGAGTGCTGGGAAAAGTGTAGTGGTTGTGATGAAAGGGGAACAGGACTAATTTAAAATTGGATCATTTTCCTTTTTGGACGTTATCAGAGGATCGGTACCCAGTCCTCCTCCTCCCCAGTACACTCGTTACATCAAGGCATCGCTGTTGCCTAAAGCTCAAATTCTCCTTTCACAAGACAGAGGATATTGGGATTTCTATTTGTTCTCTAATTGGCTAGGGCAACGTTGACATCCAGTGGTGAATTAGATTAATCACAGGTGGCGCATTTGTTTTTTCATCTTCGGGTAGGGTGTATGGCGTATGGGAAGGATGGCAGGGATAGGAGTACTAGCTAAGAGGTTGTTACCGTGGTTCAGCAGGCGGTGCTCTGTAGGTCCACACCCTCACCAGCTTCAGCTTCCCATAGCCCTCCTTACATCGTTCCTACACTCGCTTGATTTGGTTTCACCAGCTTGTATCCTACCGTATGTATTTTTTTGTCTCTAACCATTTGATGTGTGGATATACATACGTGTGTTTACTAGGTATATCTATGTGAATCTGTGTGCATGAGTATTCCCTATGTTGCCTACACATCATCAGTCTGATGGTGTGCTGTCCTTCCTTTCTTCCTTCTGTGGTCCCCTTTCTGTCCTTAGGAGCTTGGTGTTAGGAATGTGGAGAGATAATGACCCTGCATCCTGATTTTGTCCTTTTCCATCTGGCTGGTGTTATACTGTTTCTAATGGAGCAGAAATAAGCATGGCTGCCTTGGGCTTACTTCTTGGTTGGCTGGCAGCCGCTGAGAAATCGGCAGGGGCATGCTGCCCTCCATGAAGACACCAGTCACAAAGCTGTGGGGAGTAGTCTTCCTTCACTGCGGGGAGGGGCGGGCGCCCTCGCCCTCCCAACGCCATACTTAGAAAGGGCAGAATACACCGCCTGGAGTCCCAGCCCTCGAGGAGGCTAGAGTTTAGGAAATAGATTAGGAAAAAAACTCTGGAATCTGACCTTACACCCATCTTTATCTTTGAATTCAGCTTCCATCAAAATTATATGCCACTACTTATTAATTCATACATCTTATGTGTTAAGATAATTTTTATTCAGTATTGACAACACACAATTTTCCCACTGGAGTCTGAGGCTAAGGCCACCCCACAAAGCTCTATTTTGAAATCCTTTTTTACCTCTGGGTATGGGAAAAGCGAAGGAAAAAAGTGGCTCTCTAACGAGTTTAACACACTGCACAATTAAATATTGATTGGAAATTCTCCCTGAGTATTTTTCCCTCCATCTCTCTGCCTCCACTGGGAGATGTCTGGATGTGATTCCTAAGCTGTCCCCATCCAGTGATTACGTTCATTAGGACACCAGCCTTGTGGTTAAAGCACTTTCCTTACTGCTGCACGTTTAATTAGACAACTCTTCCCCAGAAATTATTTATAGCCCGGCTCCAGAGCTATTGTTAGTCCGAATGTAAATAAGATTCAGGGCGGGAGTCCCAGCGCGCTGCGGTGGCTGGCGCGCTCCTGCCATTAGCCGGCGCCCGGCGCGCGCGCTCGGGACCACGTCCAGGGCTTTACGGCCAGAACACAGGCTATTAAAAAGCCCAGGCGCGATTTTCTAATTAAACTTTTGATACAGAACCACTCAAAAGACTAAATCTAGCAGGTCAGCCTAAGTACAAGGAGGAGGAGCACAGGAGAGAAGAGGGAGGCGCTAGAGGAGAAGAAAGGGGCGGTGAGAACACCGCCCCGAAGAGGGGGCGGGAGGGGACAGGGGCTGGGGTGGGACTGAAGTGGGAGGGAAGAGGGAGCGGGGCAGGTAGGCAAGCAGGGCAGGGCGGGGCTGGGCCCGGGCCGCTGTCAGGCTGGGGCCGGGGGCGGGGCCGGGGGCGGGGGTGGTGGTGTCCCGGAGGGAGGGGGAGAGGTGGCAAGGATGGGGGGGAGAGGTGGCAAGGATGGGTGGGAGAGGGCGGGGTCGGGTCGGGGGAGGTGGTGGTGACGGCAGCAGCAGCAGCTGCCGCAGCGGTAGAGGCAGCGGCAGTGGCTGAGTGGAGGAGAGTCCTGGCTAGTCCCAAATCTGGTAAAAAGCCAAGGCAGGGATTTTCAAGTACGTACAAGCATCTGCAAGCTCCGATGGCCCAATGGGATCTAGGGAAAGCTGACTTCAACTTCTGTATTTGGTGCTGCAATTATACCAGTTGGATGGAATATAGTCCCAGCCTTCAGTATACTCATATTATTGTAGATAATACAGACATGCAATCAAACTAATGCAGACGTTATAAGAAAGAATTATAATAACATCAACAAGCACTATTTATTGAGCATATAATAGATGCAGGCATTTTACATGCCTTGTTTCATTTCATACGCACAAAACCTTAGGATTTGAATGCTATCATTATAATACCCATTGTCAGCTGAGAAAATTAAGATTTTAAAAAAGACAACTTTTGTAGTAAGTAAACAGCTGACTTTGAAACCCAAGCCCCTAAGTAATCATCAGCTTTCTGTCTACTAGTGCACTGCGGGAAGTGCGTCATGGCCCAATGTGTACATTGTGACCAAGGCAGTATACAGGAGACGGTATTCAGTGTTATGGAGGGATATGGTGGCCAGAGAGAAGCTTGCCAAGGGGGCTATGGATGAGCTGGGTATAGGAAGAATGAATAGAAGTTTGCAGACAGGAGGGTGGGGGGGATATTACTGTTGGATGGTATGACAACCTCAGTGAGCTGTGACTGCCACCACTTACAAAGACAAAACAAAGGGACTAAGACTCTTTCTAAATAGTAGCAGGAGTCATAGTAGAAACAGCAACAACAATAATAGTAAGAATATAATAAAAGAAAATGTGGGCACTAAGGATATACTGTATGGTGACTAACATAATAAAAAATTATTATAAAAAAAAAGAAAATGTGGAAAGTTGGAACTGGAATCCAAAATGCTAAAGAAGCTTAAAAACTCTTGATTTGTATTCTTTCTATTCTTTTTCTTTTTCAAAGGTTGGCTGTGCTCATCTGATTAAGGAAGGGAGTAGGGGAGGAGAGTGGAGAAGACTTTGAGGAGTAGAATTAGATTCCTTCCACCAGCACCTCAAATCTACTTTTACTGCTGTATATTCATTTGGGATGAAGAGTCTGCATAGAATGCTCTACAGACTTTAGCATATTTTTAACAAATGTCAATCTTCATCATAGATTAGGCTATTAAGCATGTTGTACACCTGGAAAAATTTAAAGGCACAGAGCAGATGCCTTGCTCGAGACCTCCTTATTCTAATTGCTCATCAAGGGGTTCTGTCCCAGCACAGGGGACACAAAGGCCAATATACCAGTGCGGAGGGAGTAAAGATGGAAACTTGGATTACAGTTTTCTGTGTATTTTTCTTTCCTTTTACCACGAAGCCAGAAAAATTCTGTCTAGGTAGTACTTTCCGCCCACCTAGTACAGATGACATCATGGAGAGTCATGCTTCTGTTACCACCTCTGAGGCCAGGCAAAATCATGGCACTTCCAGTAGGGAAGTCAGCGATGTCTATTATTTTAAACATATAATTGATTCTAATTCATCACTTATCGCCCAGTGACAGATTTTTATATAGTTTATTATCTCTGTAGCAGCACGGGGCCTGAGGGGCCGTCTCCTATTGTTGCACATTTACTGGTAAGGCCTCAGCCACGGCTGCTCCGTTATCGGTCTGATTAAGTTAGGGAATCTGGTATCTCAGGGTCCCCAGGTAACTGTCAGCAGTGCACATCCTCCGATCACAGGATTAAAGGGACCTGGTGCCCCTCTCCTCCTTGACCTGTCTGTCACGGTTAGTCTTCTGGTTTGCTGATTAATTGGGGACTCTGGGTCCCTAGGACCAGGGAGATAGCTATCACCTCTGTCCCCTCACCCTCACACACATGGGCACATGAGTGCTCCCCAAACCCTGGGAAGGGGACAGACACAGAAGATTAGATAGGGCAGCCTTCTGGTCTTTCTATGGCTTTGCTATCAGCCCAAGCCACCGCATATCCCATCAGGTTTTCCCTTCCCCTGTAAACCTTTTTGTTCATCTGCATGAATCAAATTCATTTGCCTCCAAGAACACCAATGAGCTGCTGTCTTGCCACTGTTCTTCTGGGAATGCTCTTCTTTTCGTTTGCCTCTGCTTTGCACAGCTGGGCTGGACTGGAATGCACATGGACTTCACGCAGCACTGATCCAGACTCTCTGGCTCCTCAAAAAGCAGGGAACCAAGTAGGACAGGTGCATGTCAGTGGGAGGGAGAGAAGGGACTCTCATCACTATTACACCGTAGCATTTCAACAGAAGACCCTCCTGGCCGGGGCAGGCCCATGGGAGCCACAGTCGGATTCATCTCACTTTTCATTGTATTTGCTTCAAAGAGCCTATTTGCTTCCCACAAATTTCAGAAGTTACCTGTTTCTCCCATTCTTAAAATCTTAACCCATACTCACCACATCTTGGAACTGATGCTTTTCCAGGGTGATCCTGTGCCCAAATTTTGTCTCTAGATTCACAAAACCCAACTCCTCTCCGTGGTCATTTGAAATCTAGATAGTACTGTTTTTAGCCCACACCAGAGGTTGATGTCCTGTTCAAATTCGGACCAAGAACTTGCCTGAGCCCCAGAGAGCCCCTTCTTCCTGCTTTCCAATCAGAGACCATGCATTCGGGCTTGGGCATATGTCCCCTCTCTGATCTGAATGGCCAGTGGCCACTTGTCCATCCTTCAAGAATCAGGTAAAATAGTTATTCTTCTTGGTGATCCTCCCTGAGTTCTCCAAGAAGCATGCCACATCTGTGCCCCATCACAGTCCATTCCTTATAAAACATATCACATAATTAAGCAACAACCTGTTTCTGTCTTCACCAATAGAATGTGAGTTAGGTAGGGCTTGCTGAATTTATCTGAGTGATTTGACAGCACCTACCCAATGGCTTTGTTAGACACAGGTTGATCATTTTCTCCATCTTATCCCTGGGAGGGAGCCTGTGTTTACTTGTTACTATGCCTACCGTAGACCTGTCACAACCCCCCAATGAGAAGCTTTTCTGTATACTTCTAAAGCTCATTATTCATTTTAGTGTCTGTTGGGCCTCTCAATCTCTGTCAATTTCCTTAGGTATTAATGACCAAAAGGGTAAAACAATAGTCCCCAAACAATTCACATCAGGGTTAGGAGTGGAGAAAGCATTTTCTGGCGAGATCGCAAACCTCTAATATGCATGCAAGTGTTCTATAGACAAAAGCTGTTTGGAGTCATACAGCTAAGCGCCACCCCCACCTTCTGCAGATGAGGAAACTAAAGGTCAGACAATAAGAAACTTGTCCCAAGTCTACCAGTTGCCAGTTGGTAATAAAAGAAGTCTGTATTTCTGTAAAGTGCAGTTGGGATAGTTCCTTGCTCCCAGCAGCCCTGCCCTTTCTGGCACAAGCTCTTCTCAGCTCATCGTGGGGATGAACTTTGCCTCTGGAGAAGGAATTCGTGCCTCCAAACCTACTATCATTTCTCTTCCAGATTGCACCCTCCCCAGGTGGGGAGTCTCCCTCTTGTCCCAGTGCCCCCACCCCTAGAAATGACACTGCTGTTTTCTACAGCAAGTGTAAAGCACATACAGACTCAGTTTAGGGACAGTTAATTTCCAATTCTTTCCAGATGGGTTGGAATAATATCCCCAGGTGGTAAATACATTATTAAGAAGGCAGTTTGGTGTGAAATTGGCTATTAAAATATAGATAAAGTTTAATATATTGAGCTCCTTGTCAGAAAAATCACTTTAGAGGGAGCTTATTATTTGTTTGATATTAAAAGAGTCACAGCTCCGCTCCAAGTGACAAATGGAGGGTGGGGGGGAAATGCCACCGGTAATGAACAAAAGCTTTTTAACATTTAAATTTAGGTTTTTCTTGTAGCTCTGCATGCTGCCATGAGCATGCCGGTGCAGTGGAGCCAGAGGCGGGTGTCAGAAATGTCAGGAACTCAGGTGCCAAAGGAGGCTGCCAGCCTGGTTTTAAAACGCTTGAGTCTCCCCCAAAATGAAAAGCTACCAGACAGCAAAAATGGAGTTTTAGGGTGGTTCCTTTGGCAACACACTAGAAAGGAGGTAGGGGTCTATCTCAAGGCAACAAGTCTGAGCCCCTCCCTTCTTCGGCCAAAGTATCCCAACCTCCTACCACGAACGCTTCAAATGCAGCCTGTCTCAGGAAGTCTGCCTTGATTCAGCCCACCAGACTTGGGGAGCCAGCTTTCCTGTACAGATACTTCATCAGGCAAATAAATAAAAATTAGAGTTGACACAAGGGAAAGGTGTGTTAGAACTTCAGAATCCAAACCTGGAGGTGTATATTTGTTACAAAATACCCTTGACCAAGCCAAATGCTTGATAGTCAGTAATCCATGTTTCACAGTGTCAGCTCTCAAGGTTTTCCACGGGGGATGTCCACAATCTACAATTGCAGCTGGTTTTATCATTCCTCATACCAGCCAAATCCTCCAGGAATATGCAAAACTCCAGAATGGAGAAGAAGTCATAAAGGATACATAAAACCCATAATTCCATGTCAAAGGATAAGCCCATAGCCTGCAATTAAAAAAAAAAAAAAAAAAAAAAACAAAAAACGTTCTAGGAGAAAGAAAATGAAATGGGTAGGCAGGGGTCTTTAAAAAGAAAATAGTAAATAATAATAATAACATTAATAACAACTAAGAAAATAACAACAGCAACAACAACTACTACATTCAATGGACTGGAAGTCCTAATTTCAATATTCAGCACAGCCATGCCTGCATTCACACACACGCACACACACACACACACACACACACACACACACACACACACTAATGCTCCTGAGACGTCATGACTCCTTCCTTCCTAAGAGCGAAACTTTATAACCAGAAAAGCAGTCCCTGATTTTCAGGCTGAGTTGGCAGAAGGAAGTCTCAGCAGAAGGTAGGGAGGACTCTGTTTTTCACCTAGAGTGTGCTGTCGTATCGATGAAACTTTAGTCTTAGTGGAACACCGAGTGGAACACTAAGGCAGTCCACACCGGACCTTTCCCTCCAATTCACACCCAGCCAATAGCTGACTACAGTACTGCTTCTTGCCTTGAGGGTGGACGAGACATCGTGTCACAGACTTGGTGAGACCAAGGAAAAATAAGTTGCTGGGGCCATCTTGAATATAAGCCTTCCAAGCATACTTCAATCAAACATTGCTCAAAGTAGGGACCATTAGGGGTACTGAGATCAGTGCCAAGAGGTCTGTAGGTCATCTCAGCCTCAGAGCACTTAAGTATGGACCCCAGTCTCAGCCGAACTACGGGGGGGACGCCTATGCAGCTTCAGCGCAAGAAAGATGTGCTCAGAGAGACCCTCACCATTTGCCAAGGGTATTCCTAGCACTCTTGCTTCGATGTGGTATAATTACTGCAATAAGTCTTTTTAGTTATAATTAACAAATTTTATCTTTTAACTAACAAATGGCTGGGATTGTAACTTTACTTTCGATGAACAGAAAGACAGAAAAGTTTAACACAAATGGTTTGAAAGGGATGAAATATTTAGGTCAGATGTTAAGACTGGGATTGAACTCTTGAGGTCTGGACAGGAGTTAAAAAAAACAAAAGCAAAAACCCTATAAGTTTGGAAGGACAGTTCTTAAGATCAGGAAGGATCCAGGGATTTCCCCTTAACTTATTCTATCGAATATTCACTTAGCCTGATAAAATATGCACTATTATTTCAGTTTGATAGATGAAGAAAATGTCACAGAGGTTAAATAACTAACCAAAGTTACAGAGCTACTAAGGGCAAGGCTAGGATTCCGCTCCAGGTCTGTATGAATGTAAAGTACCTACTTAGGTGTCACTGAATTAAGCAGACAAGAAAGTCTTTTCAGTTCTTCGTTAATGCATTCACAAAGATCTGTCTTTGAACCTTGGCTCGCTACTTGTATCCATGTTATCCTGAGTAAGTCTCAACACTTTCTCCCCGGGCAGAAGGGGGGAGTCTTTGCTTTCCTCACCTATAAATGCGGACGATGATGCCAGTTCTGTATGCCCATATGAGTGCCGTGAGGATAGATAAGATAGTACATGTAAAAGTTTCCAGTAAACCCCTCACATGACTTATAATGCCATTGTTCATCTCAATATAGAATTCTTTTTGTAAGTCCCGTGTATGTGTGTCTAGAGAGACAGAGAGAGAGAGAAAGATCGGATAATTGTAAATTATTCTAGAATTAATCGATCTGCTAAAACCTCCTACTCAAACTTTGCATGATGCTGGAGTGTCAAGACTACTTGCAAACACTGATCTTGTTTGAACTGAAACAATCCTCATGACTAGCGGATATGAGCTTCCTCACATCCATGGAAGAAAATGAAACCCGTAAGCCCGTGCCCTTTTGGTTATACCATAAAATATCGAGTACAATTTCTTCATTCATCTGTGATTGTTAGCATATGCCAAAAATTTGAGAAGGAACTGCAGTGGAAAACAAAGAAAATGTTACCATTTAATTCATTTTTTTTCTTTAAATTGAGAAAATGTCACAATTGGTACTTGAATTAGTTCCTTGTGGCTGCTGTAAAAAATTACCACACAGTTAGTGGCTTAGAACAACAGATATGTGTTGTCTCACAGCCAGAGTCTGAAATCAGCATCACTGGGCCCATATTAAGTGAGCCCATGCTCCTTCCTGAGACCACAGGGAAGAATCCTTTGGTTGCTTTTTTTTTTTTTTTTGTCTTTGACTTTAAAAAAAAATTTTTTTACTATGTTGTGTTAGTCACCATACAGTACATCCTTAGTTTTTGATGTAGTGTTCCATGATTCATTGTTTGCGTATAACACCCAGTGCTCCATGCAATACGTACCCTCCTTAATACTCATCACCAGGCTGACCCATCCCCTCACCCCCCTCCCCTCTGAAATCCTCAGTTTGTTTCCCGGAGTCCGTAGTTTCTCATGGTTCGTCTCCCCCTTTGATTTCCCCCCTTCATTTTTCCCTTCCTTTTCCTAATGTCCTCCATGCTATTCCTTATGTACCACAAATAAGTGAAACCATATGGTAATTGTCTTTCTCTGCTTGACTTATTTCACTTAGCACAATGCCCTCCAGTTACACCCATGTTGATGCAAATGGTGGGTGTTCGTCCTTTCTGATGGTTGAGCAATATTCTATTGTATATATGGACCACATCTTCTTTATCCATTCGTCTGTTGAAGGGCATCTCTGCCTCCTTCCACAGTTTGGCTTTTGTGACAATGCTGCCATGAACATTGGGGTGCATGTGCCCCTTGTTTTAACTACATTTGTGTCTTTGGGGTAAATACCCAGTAGTGCAATTGCTGGGTCATTTGGTTGCTTTTTTTTCAGTTTCTGCTGGCTGCTGACATTCCTTGACCTGGGGCCACAGCCTTCCAGCCTTCAAGGTCAGCACATTCAAATCTCGCTCTGCTCTATCATCACATCACTTTCTCCTCTGTGTCATGAAATCTCTCTCTGCCTCTCTCTTATAAGGACATTTGTGATTGTGGTTAGGGCCCTCCCACATAATCCAGGATAATCTCCCTATCTCAAGATCCTTAACTTACCCACATCTATGAAAATCTCTTTTTGTCATATACACTGACATTCACAGGTTCCCAGATGAGAATATAAACATGTTTAGGGAGGCATTTTTCAACCCACTACAGACTTCCACTATTTTACAGGAGCATACTTGGAAAACGTTGCATGCTATTGCTTCTTGTATTGAATTAAGGTCCCTAACTCTTGACTATCTCACTGAACAAAACAATACTTCTCCAAAAGATGGATAAATGAACAAAGCAGATCTTTGCATACATCTTGTGCTCCCACCCCCCACCTTTGACAGGTGTCAGAATTTCCCCCACAGTCCCCATGGGTATTCTGGATGCATGGGTTGGGGGTCTCAGTCATCCAGTCCCACACAGAGTAGATCACACCTAGCCTCTCCAACTTCCGCTGAAGCTAGCACACATCCCTCAACCTACCAGAGTTGGGCAGAAAAGCCAGCTAGAACAGAGGAGCTGAGGAGGCAACAGAGCAGGGATGTGGACGCTGTGTTCCAGTTTGGAAGGAAATCGGGCACCCATGCATGCCCCTAGCAGGAGCAGGCATCCCGGAGAGTGGCTCTCGCTCTGCCTCTGCTGTCTCATCTGAGGCGTCCCCCCTCCACCTCGCCTGAAAATCCTTTCCCACAGTCAACACCCGTTGGGACATAACTGTCTCCTTAGAGACTCTGCGGAGGAAAGAAAGTGTGATTTGCTGTAGCTCTGACTTATTATTTGTTTATTTTTTATTTTTTGGCTCTTTCGGATTCCTGTGGTGTCGATGTTTTATTAATGGCCCCATGCTCTCCGTAGAGGCAGTTGGAATCCTGTCTATCATCTGTAACTGGCAGTCCAGCACCGGCAAGGTAGACGGCGGAGTGCTGGGGGGTAGTTGGTAGAAGGGAGGCAGGGGCCAGTCTGTAAATGCCCTCTGCAGGCTACTGAGGCCTGACCTTGTCATGCTGACTTCACTGTGTACTTCTAACACCTTCCACTGAAAGCTGACACAGGCCTAGCCTATTTCAGAAGAAGGGCTCTGTTCTGCTCTACCCATCAGCAGGTGAGGGGATCTGTGCTCCAGTTTCGCTTCAGGGTCCCCTTGATGTTAGTCGATATTAGCCTTCTATGGATTCGTCTATACCAGACCCTTGGGTGGATAGGGACTCAAACTCTTTCCTTCCACTGCCTTCCTCCTGGCTCTACCCCTCCCTTGCATTGAGGGAGGCTGGATCAAATACCATCTCCCAGACAGCAATCAATGGGTTTTGATGCTTCTGTTTCCTTTATCGGCTCACTCACTTCTGTGGCTTCTCTCCAGTGGCTGTCCCTTCTGGTTACCTCCACTGCCCTGAGTTTAACACTGCCCTCATTTCCCATCTAGACTGCTGTGTGTGCTTTTCCACTGTCACCTCCTTCCGTCCTTCCTGCGTCCCAAACCATTCCCTCAGCACTCAGAGCTGTCTTTCACATATGCCATTCCCTTGCTTAAAGTCCTTAATGGCTTCCCATTAAGCTGGAATGAAATCCAAACTTAGATTCAATCACCGCATGCTCTGATGCTCGCCTGCCTCTCCAACCGAGATCTCTGGGCCCTGTTTTCCATCACGTCCCTATTTCCAGCCACAGTTCCTGAGGAAGAGGAAATTCTAAAAGATTAACTATGGGATGAATGAATGAATGAATGAATGGCTACAGTCTTGCTCCCAGATTGCTTGGAGCAAGGTGCGAGGTGGCAACTATGATGTGGATACATCCAGCAAATGTGGTTTCTGCCTGCATGACACTTTTCTACCCCCAATACCTCCATAGTACTTGAGTATTCTCTTCTGTAGGAATGTGCGCCAGACCATATGGGGAAAGACCGGTATGGCTGATCTCCTCTGCATTTCCAGAGGCAATATACACTTTTTAGAAGATTTTACATACACACACACACACACACACACACACACACACACACACACACAGACACCTGTCTCTGTGTATGTGTGTGTGAGACTCTTTTCTCAGGGACTGCAGATGTATTCCAAACCTTCACACCATCCCTTTCTGGTGGCTCGGTGACCCAAGAAGAAACTGTTAGGCATAGCGAGATACTTCTCAATATATTAAGCACATCTGATCCGGATTTCCCCCAGTGAATCTCTTCTGTGAATCCCATCTTTTTTTTCTAACCTTTTTTACTTTCTCATTTCCATTGTTTTATAAACCCCCTCACTTCAGGAGTTTTTGCCCTTAACCACAGAATCCTGGAATTTCTAGGTATCCATTAGGTTAGCTGTGGCCCTAGAACTAAATTCTGGCAAATGGGACGTGAGGAGCTTCCAGGACAAGTTCTTAATTAAAGTGAGGGCACCCCTTTTCCTATACTTCTTCCTTCTTTCTGTCTGGAATGTGGACCTCATGAACCCAGTAAGATTAGTCACTTGGTTATCCTTAAAGTGACCTTGAGAATGGAGAGTGCACAGCAGAACAATGAGACCTAGTTCTTTCACTTTAAGTCACTATGAGGCCTTGAAGAAGTTAACTTCTTTTAAATGAGCAAGAAAGTCTTAACTTGCTTAATCATCGTAACTTTTGTTGTCACAGATTCACCTGATTTGAATTAATGAACTCAGATTTTGCGTGTTTGGTACAGGAAAGTGTCAGAAGTGGCTGGCTGACGGCCTTGCCTTGCAGGCCAGAGCTATGTGAAACGCACGCTATCCAGAAGGTGGCTAATGCCCTTTCGTAGTCCCATGTGTCGGCCATTTCCACTTTTTCTGTTAGAATTGTTCCTATACCTTTTGCACCCCCAGGTGGAAGCATCTATGCATTGGCCTGACAACATAGGCCCTACATGTGCTCCCAGGTCCTTCCTTCCACCCAGGTATGGACAATGACGTGGGGGTGGCTGGGCACAAAGTAGGGGCCAAGACAACTACATCAGAATGCAGCCAAACAACCTTGGACAGAGGTGGAGGACACCAGGCACGTGCACATATCTGTCAAGGGGCTGAGATGGAGTAGTGCTTGCAGTCTGAGCTGGAGACCTGCCTAATAATTGTCTGCAAAATACCTGAGCTATTAATCCTTCACTCTCAAAAGCAATCATAGTCACTTAATTTAAAATAGGAGGGGGGAAGTCAGGGGAAGAGAAGTCCTTTTTTCTGACTTTCCGATCAGGTGTCAAACCAGTTCAAGAGCAGACGTATCCTGAAAGCCTTTTCCCCCAAACTTATTGGGCCCCTGTACAGGTGCAACCCCACAGTGTGGCATTGGAGATCTTGCTCCCTCCGCACCACTAGCACCTAGCACGGCTCATTTGAGAGTTTCATTTTGCCCGCTCTGCCCCCTTTCTTGCTTTTAGCAGTTCCCTGTTATCATATTCAAAAACGCCTGAGTTTCTGCGGGCTGGTGCAAGAGTACAGCTCCGTCTATAAATGACCTCAGCAGAACTCTGGATTGATTTAACCTCCGTTATCTGTGTGATTAGCTCAGCCACAGAGCAGATACTTGGTGCTTATCAGCCCATTAAAGAGTCAAAGAATGCTGTTACCAGTGTTTTATCTCCAAAATGCACACAAAGCCCTGCTGATTATTCTATTAATTTGTTAATGAACCTGTCCAGTAGACAGATTCTCTGTTCCTTTGGAAGGCAGGGTGGGAAATTGAGCATTTAAAGGGGTTTGAGCCCTTACAGCTGAAGCTTAAAATTTCAGAAGTACTTGTGGAAACTGAGATACACATGCTTGTTTTCGTTTTGTGTGTTTTATTCTCGTTTAATCTTTTGCTGAAATAACAGGCACACGGAGAGACAAAGAAATTACGCTGGAAAAAATTCAGTGTCTAATAGAAATAGACCCGAGCCCAGGCAGATTGGAGCAAAGGCTAGGCAGAGAAACTGCAAATGGTACAGCACACGTAGTAGATCTTCTTGGGGCTGGATCTTGTTTCTGCTTTTTTTCATTGCAACATGGATGACAATTCTATCCAAGAACAAAGGATGCTGGGAAAAAACGGTTTATATTTTTCCTTGCATATGTTGTCCCGTACGTGGGAGCTATTGCAAATATATGCTTATCCTCCTAAAACAGTGAATTCTATGAGGACAGACACGTGTATACATATAGTCAAGTGTGCCCAGGGTGCTTTATCAATAGAGTTATCATGTCAGTGGGATCCTGTGGTATGTTCTTTAGTTCTCCAAGGAACGCACCAACTACTGAAGGTCTTTAGTTTCCCAAGCATTTGTGTAGAAAGATGGCTTTAAGATAGCATCAGTGGTCAAGGAATCCCTGGGGCACACCATTGGCTCTAGAATTAAGATCAGATCATAGATGAGTCATTTGTGAGTTACGGCAAGAGAATGAGTGTGTCATAAGGAGTTGACAGTTGATCATTATACATGCCAACAGACTGGTAAACAATCAAAATGGAAATCAAAATTAGGTGGTGAAAAACAAAGATTCCCATCAAAATCAGAGCAAGATTTCTGAAGAGATCCAAGACTGTGCTGAGAATATTCCTTTCCTGGAATTTTTTTCTTCTTCTGGTGTTGTGGAT
Organism: Ursus americanus; assembly: GCF_024610735.1. Taxonomy (NCBI): domain Eukaryota; kingdom Metazoa; phylum Chordata; class Mammalia; order Carnivora; family Ursidae; genus Ursus; species Ursus americanus. Next base: position 37,000,616 of record NC_142142.1, on the reverse strand, counting down.
GCCATGACATGTTACCCAAATCTTTGAGACAGAGGCACTCAGTTCCCCAGATGCCAGAAGTATTCACTGTAGAAGTTTTCTGCCAGTTGACCCTCTCTCTCTCCCTCATAACTGCCCTCATCAGAGGTCACCTCACTTCACCCAAGGTCATTTTGCTTCATCTGGGATTAGGCTGTCTCATCTGAGATCACCTCACTTCAAAGGGGTAGCTCACTTCTGGAGCCCAAGTTGTGTGGGAATACAAAGATCTGGCACCCTTCCCTCCTCATCTGGGGCAACCCTAAAGGGTTATCTAAGCTCCAGAGTGTCTTGCAGGATTGGCTGAGGCCTCTGGTACCACTGCAACAAAATCCATCCTTCCCTTTGGCCAATCCTGAGTCCTTCTCTTCTTACACAGACCATTCTAAGCACGCTAGAATAAACTTCCTGCACAAAATTCTCCAGTTGAGAATCTTTTTCCATGGAACTCACCCTAAGATATCTGGTAATATGAGTGATCTTTTCATAAACATGTCTGATTAAGGAGTCACAGCAAGAAGACTAGGTAAATTTTCCACATCGCTAAAGACATTAGTATGGATTATATACTGATGTGGAATGATCACTCTTTGGATATATATATCAAAAGTTTTGATTACTGAACCAGAGTCAGCATGTACAGAAATTTCCGGTAGGATTAAAAGCATTCTTTGATGCTGTCCTATTTAACATAGAACAATAACTGAGATTAGCATTTATTTACTCTTTATCCTTTCAAGAAAAAGGCATGTTGTGTCTACCATATATAGATACAATCTCTGATCTCATGAAATTTCAAATGTTGTAAGTAAATAGACATAAAAGACTTGCTTGTCAAAAATGTAATGGTACACATTGAGAAGAGCTGGCTGATGTGAGAAACAACAGAATCTAGAATAAAGAAGATGCTCACAGTCTGTCCAAATATAACAAGCTGATATTACTAGGACTACATTAAGGGTTAAGTTCCTAAAATCAACTGTACTGATAGGATATTGGTGAAGCTGGCTTAACAATCAAAGTGCAAAAAAACCCAGGTGATTGGATTCAGCTGAATAGTATCCAGATCAAGAGAGGTATGCTTCCATCGTGTTCTGCTGCAGGTGGATTGTATGAAGGGCTAGGTTCAGAGCTAGACGCCATCATCAGAGGGCATTCAGTGGATGATGCCCAGAATGGCAAAAGATCTGGAAATTCACTTATTTGAGGACCAATTTTCACTGGTGCCTCTTCATAATCTGCAGTTAAAACCAAAGAGCATCACAGAGCCATGTTCCTATCTTGGTGCCTTTGCATTTTAGTCCCCACTGTCCTTTGTACCTGAAATAGTCCTTTCCCAGCTTCAAGAGACAGTTTGAAAGCTCCCTTGTCAGTGAAACCCACTCCTCCACACCTGGGGAGTCAGCAGCTCCCTTCTCTGTACAACAAAGGGACCATGTATCCATACGTCTATCACTGCACTTGTCACGATTCAGCTTCCTCTATGGTAGTCAATACAAGGGCTGCCAGCGTATCGTATCATTGTAGTTCTAGCTTCTGGCACAGTGTCTGATATACAGAAAGTATTTGTCACTATTTGATAATTGAATGAGATGTGTGAATAAATAGACAAATGAATGATGAACAAATGAAGAAACAAAGAAACAAATTTGAAATTCAAGAGAGGACAGCTTGGAAGTAAGCTGACTTGGAAGAGGTGGAAGAGTCTTCAAGTATTTAAGAGTTATTAAAATATCCTTGTAGCACAATAAAGAAATATGGACTAGAGCATAGTTTAATGGAGTGAGTCTGTGATTAATTTAATAACTGTGACCAAAAGTTTCTGATTAATGAATTTCCGGCAATCTGGAAGGAGGTTTCTAGTGAAGACTGTCTCTAGCCTTATCCTATTCAGTATTTTTTATCAATGTCTTGAACAAAGATACAAAAACCATACTGTCAAAATTTATGGATGACATGAAGCCAAGTGGAATAGTAAATAAATTGGAAGACAAAAACAGGATCCAGAAATATCTCAAGAGGCTGGAATTATGAGCTGAGTTTACCAAGTTGACATTAAAAAGAGGGAAATAGAAAGCCATGCCATCAGATCCCGAAACAACTGTAAAATAGAAGACGAGAAACGTGTAGCTAAGCTGCAGCGTTTGTGAAAATCCACAGGGAGTTCAGTTAAGGGGAAGTTCATAATGAGTTCATATCACGAATCGACCTAAAAAAAGTTAATGGAAACTTAGGAAACATGATTGCTGGTGCAATATCTGGAAACGTTTCAGAGGGATGTAGGTGAACTGCTGCAAGATGTGTTCAGAGCAGAACAACCAAACATGGCCGGAGTTCTTGAGACCATGTTGTTTAAAGAAATAAGAATCTGGCAGGGTAAATATGGACACAAGAACATTTAGTGGAGTTCCTATTGTTAAAGTTATAAGAGCTGTACGATTTGCTTCTGGCACACAGGATCAGACTCTTGCTGTCGATTTTAAGTGGTAGAATGATGCTTAATAGTAGCAGGTATAGGGAAACTTATTTCAACTTAATAGAAGGACGATAAATTCTTAACGTTGCAATTGTGCAACCTTAGTGCTGGTCATTGTGGGAAAAGTGACCTCTCTTATTACTAGTGACTAAGGGTTTTGAGACTAATACCCAGTTGGGACCCTCTGGTATCAAATCACATAGGGCATGAGTCATTGGAGCCCATGGTCTTTGGGGTTCCTGAGACTCTGATTCTGCCTGAAGGAGACATGTTATAAACTCCAAAAATTATGACTAGGATTAATTCGAGGGCAAAGCTTCTTAAAATTAAAGTTATTTAAAAATTGAATGAACAGTGATTTCTCTTTCCCTCTGGACATATTGTTATAATAGGGGACCTTGTATTTGATCACAAGCTGGAATAGATGATCTTTAAAGTCCCTTCAACATCAAGGATTCTGAAATAAAATGGAAAGACGTGGAACAATCGGAAGCATTGGTTTATAGTCTAAGTTCCGACAGAATGTGACAAGTCATTTAGTCACTCTTAGTCCAATGTGCTCATCTGCAAAATGGGGCTAGCCTCACTTCTTTTGCATATCTTACAAGGTTGTTAAAAAGTCAAAGTAGTGTGCCCTGAAAGCTGTTAGGAAAGTAGACTAAGTATAACGCAGGATTGATGTGCTCTTGGCATCACTGTGGTGCTGACAGTGTGACACTGTTTGGATCTTCTTGCTCTTTCATTCACCTACATCCCCCGCATCACTCATTCTCCTCCAAGGAGCTGTAATTTATTCTTGTCTGGGAGGGAAAGCACCTGCCTCACTCTTTGTATTGGTCTAAGCAGAGGCTGGCAAGCTTTTCTGTAAAGGGCTCGATGGTAAATACTTAGGTTCTGTGGGTTATATGACTTCTATTACAACTACTCAACTCTGCTGATATAGCATAAAAACAGCTATAGACAATACGTAAACACATGGGCGTGACTATGTTCCAATATAGCTTAATCTACAGAATAGGTGGCTGGCTGGGTTTGGACAATAGGTGGTCTGCTGATTCCTGGTCTAAACAAATGGTTCTCTACTGGGGATAATTTTGCCCCTTACAGGCATTGTACAATGTCTGGAGGCATTTTTGGTTATCACAACTGGGAATGGTGGTGTTCTTTTATTGTCATCTGGGAGGTAGAGAGTGGGAATGACACTGTTCAGCATCCCACGGTACCTAGGACGGTCCTCCACAACAAAGAATTATCAGATCAAAATGTCAATAGTGTCAAGGTTGAGAAACGCTGGTCCAGACAAAAGAAATAATCCCTTTTGCTTATCAGAGTTCCTCAGCATCAAACTCAACCTCCTGCTTGGCTTCTGGAGCCCCAGACGATTCATGTTCCAAGCACTTGGCAAACAAAGAGGGGCATTGTGAATCTTTCCGTTAATTCGAATAAACTGTAAAAGAATTTAACATTCATCAAAGGAGCATTTTCTTTAATAGCAGTGTATGCTGCACATAAACTCTAGTTTAAATTGGTTAGATGAGAAACAAAGGTACAATTGAGATCATCTAACGTTGAACAAAAATAGGTTTGCAGTTGGACTTTCTCAAAGCTTCCTGGATATTTTAGCATTCGGACCATGACTCCCAGATGGCTCACTTCCTGTTGGCTTGACATTTATCTGAATGTGAGTTGGGCTGGCATCTCCCCCAGGCATTAGCACCCCTGTTATCTAATCCACCCCCTTGTCCTACAAACAAGGAAATGGGCACAAGAGACGTCAGGTACCTGGCTCTTGGTCACATAGCTATCTAGTGGTAGGATTCATTCTAGAACCTTTTTTCTCTGTGAAGCCCCTCTGCACTCCCCCACACCATGTGGGCCCTGCTGTGCAAAGAAAATGGCAGTTAATTATCACAAGATAAAACCTCTCTTGGATATAAAAAATACAAGGACTTTCCCTTTATTCATGGCCTAAATCACTTTTTGGTTAGCGAACAATATCTCAAAAATAAAATGTTTAAAATAAGGCAATGAATTAGGAAAAATGAATTTAAATGATGTACACATCCAATTTATACCAGCCCCATAAGAAGGCCAAATTTCATTACAGTGAAACTCAGTATAGCTTATTATATTGAGGTATTCTAACAAAGGTTTATTTAAACATTTTCTTTTGAAGATGAAGTATTTTAGGATGATAAAGATAATTACTCATTGTAAGCATAATGGTCCATTTGACAGAAGGAATTAAATGTAAGGATAATTTCTAATAAAAATTAAAAATCTCTCTTCTACCACCCTGCTTTGTAACATATTTTAAAAGGGAGATGGTAAAAAAAAAAAATGCCCCTTGAGTTACCTAAATCCACTTAACACTGTAGAGTCAAGGCTCTTCAGTATTGCCTTGGGCAGTGAGTTGAAGAAGAGCCCTGTGTCCTGTTGGAACTGCAAGGGGATACCCATACCTACAGCAAGTGGTGATTTGGTCTAGGACAAATGTCAGAAAAAAATAGCGCCATATCCAATTCCAATTCTTGCCTAGTAGGCTGCAAGATTTTCTCTTCCTGCTGCTTTTCCATCTCAGGATGGTTATCTACCACAGGCTTTTTCCCATGGAGAAAGAGTGGGGCAGTTCTATAGGCCTCATCGTTCATTCAAATGCTACCATCCATCTACCAGCAGCATCCAGAGGGCCGCTGCCCACATCTGTATTTCCATACAGGAAAAGATCCATTGCTTTTCTTCCGTGATGCACAAAAATACACTGATACTTTGAGATGCATGCTTTGCTCTGTTCTCTTGGACCATGGGGCTCAGCCAGATGAGGCTTCCTTTTGCATGGGCACATGAAGTCCAGTGGGGGAAGTGGGAAGAAGAAATATAGGATTTTAATGTAAGTCGAACAAAACTATTTCCTATGCTAGCCATTTTGAACATTGATCATGGCCAATTTATCTCCAAGTTTCTAGCCTGCCCTCTCTTCTCCAACCCCCATCTACTGCCCTAGTTCTGGTGCCATATTTTCTGTTAAGTGAACTCTTGCATAAACCTCCCAAATTCCCAGAGCTAGAAGAATGGAAGCATAGATCAATTCATTTCAGTGTATGCACTCAACGGAATAATGTACAGCAATCGAAATGAATGAAGTATAGCTCCAGGCAACATATGGAATGAAACTTTTGTAACGCAATTACAAATACAAAAGATTGTGAACAACATGGTGCCCTCTTATAAATTAAAAAGAAAATACCTAAACAATATACAGTTAAGAAATGTGCATAGATATGAGAAAACCAGATACGTAGGCTGGAAGATAGATTGATTGATAAAGTTATTGATGAATCAATCAATAGATAGGAGATAGGAGGATAAGGAAGGATACACACTAGTAGATAGAAGTTGTCGGTGTTTTGGCTTCTGTGTTGGGTGGAGTGCTCAAAAGTATGCATTATATTTGGAAGGAGAAAAGAGGGAGGAAGGAGGGAGGGAAGGAGGAAGAGAAGAAGAATGAGGGGAATAAAGCCAGGTAGATCACAATTGTGAGAGTGTGGCATGAACCTGTAATTGTAATTAATCTCATTCTGTGTGTCTGAGTTCCAAGTAGAAAGGAAAATCAGACCAGTCACTCTTACAAGCTCACCACCTTCCAGGGATCCCCATCACAAATGCAAGATCCTCCCTGATTGCTGCTTAACTTCCAGCATCATCTATGGCCATTGTCTATACACATTCTAGCAGCACTTGACACTGAACTTCCTTCTCCATCCTGACAGATTTTTTCAGACCATTCTGCCATTGGTTCTGCTGTTTCCTCAGCCTATGTCCTCTCTCACTTCTCTACCTAACAAAATCCTGTGCATCCTCCAAGACCAACCCACGTGTCACTTGCTCTGTGAGAACTTTGTTGACTTCCCTCGACTCCTAGCACACCAAGCAAGAATGGTCCTGTTCCGGTTTCCATAATTCCTTGTGTTCATCTCTTTAATAAAGGCTTAGTACATCACATTTTAATTGGTTGAGTATTGTTGGCCTCTCTTGTATTATGAGATCCCGAAGAACAGGGTTATATTTTATCCACTTGGTATTCCCTGAGGGTTGTACTCTTCTATTGCTGTGTAACAAATTACCAAAAATCTAGTGGCTTAAAACTGTTTGTTATCTCACAGTTGTGTGGGTCAGAGGTCCAGGTGGGCTTGGCCAGGTTCTCTGCTCAGAGTCTCACAAGATGTCCGTCAGCCTGGGCTCTTATGTGGAGACTCTGGAGAAGAATCTGCTTCTAAGCTCATTTAGGCTGTTGGCTGAATTCAGCTCCTTGAAGTTATGGGATTAAAGTCCCTGATTCCTTGACGCTACCCAGCTCCAAAGGATCACCTTCATTCCTTGACATGTGGCACCCGCCATCTTCAAAACCTGTCAGCTCCCCTTGGTGATTCAGATCACTCTGATGCTTCCTACCACTACCAGCTGGAGAAGGTTCTCTGCTTTTAAGGATTCCTGTGACAGCATTGGGCCCATATGGAAAATCCTATCTTAAGGTCAACTGCACCATATACCATAACAGAATCACTGGAGTGATAGATGTCTCATCTTATTCACAAGTACTTGGCATTAGGGTGAAAAATCTTTAGGAGGCCATTTTAGAAATTGTCCCTGTCACATTCAGTATCTATGACAGAGAATAAAAAGACAAGAGAGAAGAGAGAAAAAAGGAAGTTTCTAAAGCTTTTTTGAGCACATCCCACTTGCCCCACAAGTATACGCATAAGCATCCTCATGTCTAATTACAGACATTGGGACATGCTGGGAAGCACAGTCCCCCATGTTCCCTTATAACCAGGCCTATGTCCTCGGTCCAAAGAGATGTTGGAAAATTGTCCTCAGAAAAGACAGAGTAAGGATGCATTGTTAACTTGCACTCATGTCTGTCCAAGTGAGACCTGGAAAGCACATACAAAAATTCACCCCAAAGTCCTTGTTAAAATGCAGAAGTCTAGGCTCCACTTCATATCTGATAAATTAGAATCTCTGAGAGGGGGGCCTTACAATATGCATTTTAAGGTGCTCCTTAGGTAATTTAATATTAGAGAACCATCACTCTGGATCCCTCTCTTCCTTAGATGGTATTTTTATCTTTCATCCTTATTTATGATACCAGTCCATGTTCTGTTGGGCAGTTGATAGCTAACTTTTCTTTATAGTTGAAGTCTGGCCGATAGCTGACTGTCTCTCCCCTTGCTAGCAGATGGAGGACCAATAACACACACATTCTTGGAGCGATCAATGAATAACTGACCAGGAGCTATTCTGAATGACTGTTTTGGTTTTATAGAAACTAAATATGGGTCCAAAGACAATGAAAGGAAGGCACGAGACAGTTGACAACGGTAGCCATGACAGGAGGGCAGTGCCTGGCAGGGAGCTGGCTGTCCGCTGAAGAGCTGGGATGCTCTTTGTTGTGACATACAGTATGCCTGCTATAACTGTCCTTTTGTTCAAAGTAATTACTGTCTTTTTTACAAGTCTGATAGCTAGGGATTTTTTTTTCCTTTTTCTTTTGCTTTTGCAAAAATGCTGGAGAGGAAGAACAGGTCTGCCATTAAGAAGATGTGGACTGAATAGAGAAACTTCCAAGACCAAAAATGGGTGCAGGAAATAAGAGGGGAAAAATGTGAATTTATAGTTTCCTTCTCTTCTTTCCTCTTTTCTTTCTTTCTTTTCTTGCCTCTTCTTTCCTATGTTTTTTTTTCCTTTCTCTCTCTTTTTTCTTTCTTTTTTTCCTCTTAAATGTGGCCAGCCAAGACAGGCAAGGCATAGCCAGAAACACTACCATCACCCTCCAAAATGTATGTCAATCCAGATATGCCCTTTTGCAGGTCAAGAGGGTCTGACCCTCTCCTGAAACCAGATTGCCAGTGAGAGAGGAGGTAAAGAGACATGAATTGTACTCTGAGCTGTATTTGGAGGTCAGACAGTCCATTGTACTGCTGCTGGTTTCACACCAGCCCTTGAGAAGCCGCACAGTAAAGAGCTCCAACTGTGCGTGGGCTGGAAACCAGCCTCCACCTGATCCCAGAGGGCAGAGAAGTCTGGGGACACGGTGTGTCACCCCAGCCCTGTATGCCCTGAGGCACGCTTTGTGTCGTCCTCCAGCAACACGTCTCAAAGACACTGCAGCTGACGTGGCTGCATCAGGTCAGTCTTTAGATGAGAACTGACAAAATCAAAGCTGTGTCCGTCTCCCATGAGCCACATAGATGCTGCAGAGAAATTGGCCACTCCTGCCTTTTCAGTTTGTGGAGTGAGTTTGAGTAGAGTCCCAAATTCCCTGTGTTCACCTGCAGTTCTCACGTTTGCCGTGCTTTGCTCTCTAAGGGGATGTTACCATGAATGACCATGATCTCCACAGGCTGGTGAGATGAAAATGACCAGGGCAGGACTGTCATGCTTTTGTTTTCTGGACACATGACATCTGGCCTGTGGATTGTGTCTTTGGTTGCCTTTTGAAAGGCCTGGTCTAAGAAGATCCCAAGTTGTGGAGTCCTATTTACAGACATCACGACTCAAAGCTACGGACTGGGCTGCAACAGCACCAGCCCATGTTAGGCGTTCTCACATCCTGGATGATCGGAGAAGAAACTTGGGGCATCTGAATGATGTTTTGGTGGGAATAGGGATGGACGGTGGAGCTTTGGCCCATCCCCAAGGTGACCTCTGAACCAGCCCCTCAGCGAGCAGAGAGAAGTGTGGTCAGACGGCTCCTTCCCCAAGTCTCTCCATGCAGACACCACTTGATATTTGAATCTAAAGGTTAATTAAGTACAGCTGCCAGGCAGAAAGGCCACAATCAATTATCATGTCTTCTTGTCCATTTCAGCCTATTCTTAATTATCTTCATTGGGTTTGGGGAGGGAGGTATTTCAGCCAAGTTTTAGAAAAAGGGAGCTACTTTGGAATGGACAGATCTGTCCTCCTAGCCCATAGCATTCATCTTCATCATCCCATGGGTCCCACTGGCCATCTCAGAGGAAAGGGGCATTGGACAGGCTCTGGACAGAATGTACAGGAAAGAATTGTTTTATGGGCACAGAGTGAAGGGCACATCATCAAGCATTTCCCTTAAGGGATTTCCCTGATGCCGGGACCACTCTTGTTCCAACCACCAGTGGCTTGGTGCTGTTCTCTCGCCATCACCCTCCCTGGACATGTTGTAAGGCTCCAGGCCCAGGCACTGGCTGAGCGCCCACCTACCATCTGTGTGTCAACTTTCTCACACACACGCATGCTCCCCAGTGCACACATGTGCACATGCTGAACTCTCTGTCATAATTAACTATTTAAAATTCCGCTGCTGCTAATCAAAGCAGCATGGGCTGTGTTCTCATTAAGGAGATCAATTCCTGTTGAATATTCACCTCCAGGGGTGGATGTGGTCGGAATGAGCTGATGGTTTCTGTCTGGCTCGCCAGAGCTAATGTGTGGCTGCTGCCATTGCAACAAAGCCACTCTGCTGTAATCAGTCAAAATAACAAGCAACAGCTCCTTGCAGGGATGCTGGGTGTTCTACATAAATATACATAGAAAGACAGTTTCGAGAGAAACGGTCTGCCCATCTCAATGAGCCAGGCCTGAGGTGTGGTTTCCCAGGGTTAGAAATGGATTGCCAGTTCACCTCGGTTTGGAATCTCAGCTGCATCTGTCTCCCCGTCCCTCCCCCACAAATACTCCACTCGCCTGGGCTAAGGCTCACTTCAAACCCTGTGGCTGCCTCTGACCCAACTAGTTCCTACTCTGTAGTGGCCACGTCAAGAGGATTGCCCCAAAGGAAGTGTCCTGAGAAGGAGAGGGGGGTGGTGGCCCTAGGAGTGCTTGCAGTAGTGGTTTCATCCGCCCAGAGTTGACTGCCCTACAGGACAAGCAGCTGGAATTCTTTTTCCTCCTTTCCTTTTCTGGGAACTCACCGGTTAGAGGAGTGGGCAAAGGGAGATGTTCCAGATAGATAAAAATAAACCCACTTCTAAAGCTCTTGGCTGGCACCTAGGGACATTAGAGGGTAATTTTTCTGAGCTATGGGTTTGAGAACAAACAACTTCAGGGTCCAAAAATTACTTAATGGTATGGAGAGGTAATACATTTTAAGATTTGAGTCCTTGCACACCAATGCCATATATCCCAATAAGAAATTTTCTTTTTATTTTTCTATGCTTTGTGGAAAACTGCATTAGTGAACTGTGCCAGAAATAGATTTTAATCCTTATCCCCAATCCCCTCAACTTGACATATAGAGTCCCTTGTGTAGATTGTTCTATCCAACATTACAGGACATTTAGCCAAAAATGCATATATATCCTTGCTCATTGATTGATGTATTCATTCCTATATTTTATGTAGAATTCAGTCCTTATTTTATTCCTCTAGTCATTCCATAAACATTTATCAAGCACCTGTCATGGACGAGTCATTAGGAATTGAGAATACATGGTGCTCATGGGGCTTACAGTGTAGTAAGAGGGTACATCTATGTAAATGAATGAATGAATGAAAGCAATAGAGTGTAGAGGTCATTGACTTCTGATATGGAAATATTTTTTCCCGAATTTTTAGGCCAGAACATTTTCTCAGAAATAATTATAACTCCAGAGAGGAAAGAGACTGTCTTTATTAACAGCCTCTGAAAGCAAATGGTAACCCCAAAAGAGAGCCCTCAGGGTCTGTGTCTAGTGAAGAAGATCTGTTGCCCAGTCCAGTGTTTCTCTAAAGCATCCTGGTTCTTGAGCTGAGAACTCAGTTGTCCCATATGGTCAGCTCAGTTGTAGATAAGATTTACTCAACAGCAATTAGGTTTCTGCATCGCAGCTGAAGAGAGGATAATCAGGTGAACAGGGAGTACAGAGCTTTCTCTCTTTGCCACATGCAAGAGGGAGAGACTCTCACTCACTTAAAGGTATGAGCCACACGTCATTGGAGAAAAAGGGGCAATAAGTGGATGTCATTTCTCATCTTGCCTTTCATGGACAAGGCTGGGGACAGTAAGGAAATGGGAAATGGCAGCTGGTGCCACTCAGCATTCCTGCTCACCCATCCTTTGATCCTTATCAGCCATTAGGAAAGGTAATTAAGCCAGTGTCTTGCTCACACAGCCGCTACTGAGCTGGTCAAAAATAATCTGTATCCAGCGCACACAGCAAAATAGCACCACCTGAATCATTGGCATCAGGGGACAGTTAAGCATCCACTTGCCCATGACATGACAATGTGCTGGGTCCTATGCTGGAGAATGGAGCAGACGAAATGCTTACTCTCTAAGAGTCTGCTTTCCAAGCACGAGCAGTGATCTGCGTGCACACAGTTAGGTCAAACCACAGTGAAGCAAAACCATTAAACTAAGCCATACATGAGAGAAAGGACTGACATCTTATGCAGGATTTAGTCAATGGATTGCTTGGGGGTGAGAAGAATCTGGGCTGCTAATTAGCAGTAGGACTTGGGAAGCTCATCATCTGAACTCCTTATATGGGCTGGAAGGGGCGGGCAATTTCCTTGCTGATTGACATGGCAAGTTTTCTTGGAGAAAGTGGAGTTCAAGACCTGTCCAAATGATCAGAAAAAATGACTCCATACAGCAAACACTTGAAAGAAATCACCTATAAATCCTGACAGCAAACTCCTCTGAAGGGCAACTTAATGGATGAACTTATTCTTGCCTACGTATGCCTTTTCTCTGTTTTCTTATTTGCTTTTTAACTAACCGACATATTTTTAATATTTATAACGTGCTATCTACCAAGCTGGAGGAGAATAGCTAGATAAAAATTAATCATAAGGGGTTTAATGATGAATCTCAAATTTTTGAATGGGGTTTTGACTTTATCCGTAGAATAATAATGCCAATACTAACTGACATTTAGGGCTTACTGTGGGGAGATACTATGATAAGCACTGTGCGTAGACGACCTCATTCAGTCTTCAAGGAGCCCTAAGAGATGGATGTTATTGTTACTCTCTTCTTACAGACGAGGAAACTGAGGCACAGAGGTTAAGCCACCTGCCTAATGGTTACACAATCAATAAATGACAAAGTGAACTAAAGTAACCTAAACCTCCTCCTTGAGGTTTACCCATTAAGCCCAGACAGTCATTCTCCCATATTTGGCTTTCTGCAGTTAAGAGAGACAGAAACAAGAGCTTTGAAGAGGAAATGCTTGCAAGCTGGGATCATCCCAGCAATACATAAGATGCTATTACTGCTCGACCTGCCTGTGGAAGAAGGGCAGGCACATTTCTGCACCCATATTACATCCCATCAGACTTGACATATAGGGTCCCTTGTGTAGATTGTTCGATCCAACATCACAGGACATTGTCTAGTTAATTTTGCCCTTCCTTTGGGGGAGGAGGGGAAATGGGACATTGCTTCTTAAATGGGCTATCTTTGTGAGATAACTTGCTCAATTGCTACCCTGACCTGGGTACAGTGGTTGAGGATTCAGTGCTATTAGAAGGGGCAGGGCCCTTCACTACACTGGTGGTTGTTGGGCCAAAGGGCTTAGCCCCACTCCAATCTAGGTACCTGTATCTGTCTTCTTAAAATAGCTTTGGCTGATGTTCACTTCCTCCTGGTGTCCCCAGCTGTGGTGCAGTCGAGCTGTGTAGCTAGACAACTGCTGTGTCTCGCCTCTAGGCTGGGTGATGGATTTCTCCATACAGCATTATTACGTCTGCAAGGCACTTCTCGATGCTCGGGGATGAAAGGAGTTATAAATGAAAGATATTATTATTAATAAGAATGTAGATGAACAAAGGGAAAATGTACTCGCCCTTGCTATCCATCACCTCACCACACTTCACCTAAAGACCATGATCTGCTGGAGCCTCAAGGAAAGCCTATTTGCAGAAATCAATAACTGGTTTTAAAAAATAGATCTAGGCTCCACCGGCACTGACTATTCAGGGGTTTCTCATAATTCTATGCAACAGTCAATATTAGCTATCACTACCTCAAATAAAGATTGAATTCAGATTTACTTAAGACTAGTTTTATATGCTAATCTACCAACTGATTATTAAATGTATTTACTGAGAGTTTTGAAAAATAGGCTGTGAGGGGGAAAAAAAGAAAAGAAAAAGAGAAGCCTGCATGAGTTTACTTGACCCAAGCTATGAGGCGAACTCCTAGCGATGGGCTCATATTAGCTTGGTTCTCCTGGTTTTATAAAATGAATGCTTGGGGAAATCAGGTTTAGTTCCGTGGGTGGCAGGAAGCACTGCCAGTCTAAGAATCGTAACGCGAAGGAAGAATAACCATCACTCAGTCAGTCAGTTGGCAGCACTGACTGAGGACCCACTCTGCACAGAGGCCCAGGGCTAATCGTGCAGAATGTCGAATTCAATATCATTAGGTATAACAGGGGAAGTAGCAAACACCTCCATCCCTTGGGATCATTATGACCCATGAGGAAGCAAAGACAAAGGCCAGTTCACGTGAGTAGGTGTTATAGAAACCTACGTATACGAGGTGGGGATATCCATGCTGCTGTTACAGGGGACGGAAGGTAGGAAGGGTGGGAAGATTTGCCAGAGAATTCAAGCAGGTCGGTAGCAAGGAGGAGACAGTAAGAGAAGGCTATGGGTGCAAGTGTGTTGAGGGGTTTCGACAGCAGTTAGGAGGGTGCTTGGGGAGAGAAGTGTTCTTACCAGGTGAAACAATGTACATACCCACTACCCTTAACTCATCAGAACGTGAGCCTTCTGGAGAGGTGTAAATATGGAAGAAATGCGGGTTCAGCACACAGAGAGAAGAGGAGCAGATGCTCACAGGGCGGAGTAGTTGGATTTCACAGTCAATACGATGTACTGTTGAAGAAATGTTATTCGCCTGCCATAAAATACCCTTTGCACGTAATTCATGTACAACAAAGAGCTACATATGACTTTTTGCTCTGTGAATATTTAATTGCAACTTGCAAAACATGTCAAGCAAGTCGCATACTTTCCCTGGACAATTCTGGTGGTGGTGAAGGCATTTCATCAATAAAAGCTTGGGGGGCCGGAATTCTTATGCCATGCACTTTTGCCAGCCCTCCAGCATTTGAAGCTGGGTTAGCAAGGCCATTTTGTCAAGATCTAGAGTGCAAAATCACCTTCCAGGACTCAGTTCTATCACTGCCACAGGCAACCTGGTGAGAAAAAGAGCCTGTTTTCATGTACCTTCTATGCCAGGGATTCTTCAGACTAGAGTGGATAAGGGTCAAGGAGAGAACAGATTTTAGATATTTGGATTCCTGAACCTATGCTCTGTTCAGGTCCTGTGAATTTACATTTTATCACATAACCCTGATGATTCTGAAATAAGCAATCCTCAACCTCTACTTTAAGACAAACTTGGAGGCTGATGTGCTGAGGTCTCTATGCAGAATATGCGTAGATGAGCCTAGAGCTCATTTCCCTCCATAGAGAGAAGAATGGCATTGATTTGAAAGTAATTAGAATATTAGGCTGCAATATACAACCCAGTGGTATGCATAAATATATATAAATACAGAGT